>NC_135376.1:61555000-61897500 GCF_049243985.1 Paroedura picta | reverse complement strand
TGCTTGCTGAGATGGGCAAAACTTCCAGCTTCCCTTCTCTGATCGGAGGCCTTGCCTTTGTGTCTCCTGCTGCTCATTGCCTGGTTACCACAAGAATTTTTCCTGTTTTGTATGCCCTTAGAGAAATAGCCATGTGCTCCATTAAAAACAGCATCTCCAAGATGAGGGAGATCTTTGTGGTACAGAAAACACTACCAGCATTCAAAGTTATAAAGTATTTATAAAAAGAAAATGTTCACAAGCATTCTTTTAGCACAGCACCAAATGGAGCAAGGGGTTCAAAAGATATGGGTAAAATGCCATTTCTCTGTCCCTCTCACATTACATGCCCTTTCAGATGTAAATATATAGGACAAGCTTCTTATCTTAGGAAGTTACAGATCTCTACAGAGTTTGTGTTACCTTGAAACCCCTTTCAGATGTCCAGGCCAACACATGGCCAGACCTTAGTTCTGTCTGCTTTGATGGCCTCAGCATTAAAGAGACCTTCCTCCTTCTTATCACCTCTCTTTTCCCCACCCACTGAACAGGTGGGGAATAGGTCACAGAGGCACACAGGATAGGTCACAGAGGCTTTTCCGGAAGTCTCTGGAAACTTCCTATAGTCTCTCCAGTATTTAATTCCTCCAAATGTTTGTTCCTTACTTGGGGGGGGGGGCAGGGGAGACCATCTCATTGTCTAAAGCAGGCTTTCTCAAACAGGGTTTCATGAAACCCTGAGGTTTCTTGACAACCCCAGAAGAGTTCCATGAATGGGTGGGAGTTAATTAATTTATATATATTTTTTAAATTTGTTAAACATTTATTGGGTGATATGATCTTATATGATCATGTCAACCTGCCCCCCTCCCAAAATAGCCAATGATGGGCTTGGAGGGGGTGAAAAGGGAGGGGCTTCAGACAGACACATTCACAGCTATGCTTCCCAAGCCTATTCTGCATGATTGTAAGACCTCTAGAGCAATGGTCCCCAACCTTTTTATCACCGGGGACCAGTCAACGCTTGACAATTTTACTCAGGCCCGGGGGGGGGGTAGTCTTTTGCCGAGGGACATAGCTGCCACCACCTGAGTTCCTACTCTGTTTGCTTTCCCGCCAGTGCCCCTGACTTTCCGCCGCCCACTAGGGGGCACTACCAGCAGCAGCTGCGCAGTGCCACGCTGAGGGGGAGCCCCAGCCATGGCGGCCGCCGGAGAGCACCAAAGGTGAGCCGGCGGCAGAGTGGCAGGGCAACCCCTGAGGAGGACGAGCCGAGACCCGGTACCGACTGATCCACGGACCAGTCCCGGTCTCCGGACCAGCAGTTGGGGACCACTGCTCTAGAAGAAAACTTCAGGGATTTCTCAACAGTAAAAATTTGTATGAAGATGTGCTGAAGTAAGTCTGGAAAGTAGTTGCACTCTTCCCCCCTTCCTGCCTGTTCTCTGCCCAGAAAGGGAGACGGGGAAAGAACATTTTAAAACTCAGAGTGAAGGCTTTGCTCATTACAAACCTCTAAAGAAAAAAAAATGCATTTCTTCATGGAATCATATTTTTATTTTACCTTGCACATATTTTAGTTACTGGTACAGAGTGAAACTGAATGCTGTATGAATAGTAATAGTCTCTGGTTCCAGAAAAAAAATTGTATAAAAATCCAGAAACGCTTCAAAAAGAATTCACTACAGTGTGCTTCAGGAGCTTTGCAGATTAGTACTTGCAGCAATTTTTAGTTTCATTTTCAATGGATGCTTTTCTGTGCCTCACAAACAAACTTCTCCTGATATCTCTTCAGCCTGAAAGAAAGAGGAAGGAGTGAGAAATTGCTTGGAGGGACAGAGAACAGCACTATTGTTGTGTACCTGTTTGACAGGTAAGAATCAACTGTTGTTCTTTGTTAAAACTGCTATTTGCAGTTAGCAGTTTTATTATGATTTCAAAGTGTTTCCAAATTCAGTAGCCAATGAATTCCAAAAGTGTTTGTCTAACTATACACATACTTAGAGGTAAGTCCCACTGGGTTTAATGGTGCTTATTTCTATATAACTATGTATAGGATTAATTAAAAAGATGAAGCTACTTTATGATTGCTCAGACTTTTGTTTCATCATCCCCAGTAGCAAGATGCAGCCCCCCTGGCACTTTGTTATTAATTGTCTGGTGCCCATTTGCTTCTTCCCAAAAACACTGCTTTCCAAAAGCAAAGAACCAGTCCTGGCTTTCCTTTGCATCATCAGAGCAGGAGAACTCATAAATGACTCATTTCTAGTTGGATGACACTAGCCTTGCAACTACCCAACATTTTGTGATTGCCGTATGTACCCTAAAGCAGCCATTTTATGCTTGGTCCTGTTCCTTCATGTTCCTTGGCCCAAATCATTTTGTCATGGTACCATTTCCTGTTCTCAGAATTCCAGACATGCCCACAGGTACAACAAGATTTGAGATCTATGATATAGCCCTAAATTGTGTACTCTGATTAGCAGTAGGTCTCAGCTACAGGTCATTCCTATGATTTTATTTGTAAGTGCCCATATCTGAACTTTCTCTCTAGATTCAAAGTACCGGTATATGTTCTACCACTGAACTGTTCCTTCCAACTCAGACTGTAAAAACTGTATTTGAAAAAGTGGACCATGCCGTCAGAAAATATGTTTCTCTTTAAGTGTCACACAATTCCCAGTTCATAGGAAACCTCTCGGTTCTATTTATTTCTATAATACATTATTTTAGATATGAATTTAATCTTTGTAACAGTGAGTATAGAGAGAGTTCATAATAAACTCAAAGACTATATAGAAGGTGTATTTGTAGAACCGGCAAAACCCATCAAAATAAAGAAGCTATGGATTGCTTGAAAATGTCCTCCCTCTTTTGAAAGAAAATTTCTTTAGCAGAAAATGTACATGTTGTACAGCACTTGAACTTGCTGTAAAAAGGGTTTTTAAAATTAATCACAGCTTTTATGTAAAATCAACTTCAAGTGTGCATTAATTTAGATAAGATTGAAGTTCACTTTTTTATTTCATTCTTTGTATTTGTACCAGAATCGTAATCTGATTTGTTAAAGAATTGAATTATTTTATTGTTAAGTATCTTGTGATGTGATTGGACTTTAAAGCTAGCTAGTAGAAAACAAAGGCTGGCTATCAAGCCCATCCACCACTTACAGGCTTGTGGTCCAGCTATTCATGGTGTTATGCTAATAGTAACTGGGCTGATTGGGATTATATTGTTGCTTCAAATGAATGGAATAGTAGCACAAGCATAAGAGGCTGTCTTAGTGATTCTGGGGCCCTCAACAAAAGCCCAGGATGGAGCTCCAGAATCATTTCCCCTTGTGGTCCCACTCCCAGAAAGGGCTGTGGAAGCAGATGGGAGCTGACATTGGAATTTGGCTGCCTGAGCCTTAGAATGAGAATGGGGGCAAGTTCCCAAGACAACTGCTCAACATCAGGTGGGGTAGCATGAATGGTAGTCATTGCAAACAGATGACTTGAGCTTTGGACAGGATGATTGTGAGTAGTGGTCATGGGATCCTCCCATTTTTCTTCTTTTCCCCTTTGACAGTGGCCTGGGGCAACACCCGCAACATGGAGCCTGGGGCAGTACCACCCTGGCAATACCATGGCATGACTATGCTAAAATATAAGACACAACTACCCTCCAGAAGCATCCATCAAATGCTCAGAGGGAGAGATAGGGTGGTGGTGGTGGTGGTGGAGGTCTTTATTTATGAACAAGTAGTAAAGCCCATTGTATGCTGTAATACAATGTGTGCTAACTCATGGACCAAATTTTTAATCAAGAACCCCCCCCCCACCCTGGTCAATGGTGTCCCATTTTACCAATGTTAAAATCTGGTCACCTTACCATAACCCTCACACCAACTCCTCCCAGGACACCTTACCATTTTTATTTATAAGTTAATAGTTACAGACGCTGCCATGCAGATTCTTTTGCTCACTTGCTTAAATGATTAGCTGCTTTGCAATGGTTTTGAATATTGTTTTGGTATTCGTGCATAATGTCTTTCTTTCTTTCTTTCTTTCTTTCTTTCTTTCTTTCTTTCTTTCTTTCTTTCTTTCTTTCTTTCTTTCTTTCTTTCTTTCTTTCTTTCTTTATTTATTTATTTATTTATTTATTTATTTATTTATTTCCCGCCACTCCCTGAAGGCTTGTGGTGGGTTACAAGTGTCAGATAAAATATTTAAAAAACCCATTAGAACCCCTGACATTAAAACCATAAAATACAGATCTTTCTTGAGAGATGTGCTTTTCATCGGTTTTGAGTTTCCTGCGCTGTGACCTCACTAGCTCTGTGTTTTGGCTTACTTTCTTGAGTGATGTGCTACTTTGCTGAGTTCTGATAGTCTGCCATGCAGCATTTTCTTAAGATCTGCCATGCATGATTTTTGATTTCTCTACTGTGGGTTTATTCATTAAGTTTGAAACACTGAGTTCCGTGTCCATGAAAATGGATTATTTTCCAGAACATGTTCTTAACTGTTAATAGGAAGTGCTTAATAACATGGTGTCTTTGTAAGTAAAAATTTAAACTGCAGCTTTCTTTCCTGCTTGAAGTATATAAAATTTAGGTTTTGCTTTGTGCACGTGGCAAGCTAGTAATCCAGACTGAAAAGTTTATTTTGGCTTGTTATTGTGCATGGGTGTATCATGGGTGTGTGTGTGGGGAGGTGTACTTTTAGGCACATAAAATAGTTGTGTACCTTATTTAAAAAGAGTATTTCTGATGGTTGCACCCTGGAGCACATTGTCAGTGCTCCCATTAATCCCATTGCCAGATGTATGTCTTCCTTGGAAACTCTATTGTTATACTGAATCAATTTGCTCCAGGTATTATAAAACAAGTATAGTTCTGCAGTTGACTTTAGTGGGTTGTAGACTGCAAACCAAGAATTTAAGAGAAGGATTTAGGGAAAGATGTTTAAATTCACACTCAAGCTCTTCGTGCTCTTTAAATAGTTTATGAATCACAGTCAAATTTCTGCTCCTTGCAATTTACCCTTGGGCTCTCCAGTTTCAGGCTCTGACAGAGGGTGAAATTATAAATATAGAAATTATAAATATATATATTCAGAGTCATAAGGCCTGAAGGATCTGAATGATCATCAAAGCCAGCCCTGCCCTGTTCATCTGTTCATTCTACCCACATCCTCTTTAGAAGACAGGCTTGGTCTTCATGACATCGTAAAATGCTGAAGAGGTAGATTGGACCCTGCTATTTCATACTACAGGTATGAACCCTTCTGAAATTTCTATAGTTTTAGACAATCACCTTGCAAAAAACAAACAGAAAGAAAAAACTAGCATACAGGCTAGTTTTGTCTAGCCTTTGTTTATTGTTCTGTTTCTTATTTGCAAGGATTTTATTATATAGCAGAACATTCAAGAATGTAATCTAAAATGACTCTGTCCTACAGCATGTGTGGACCAGGCACAGCCGGGAATCGTGCTCTGTAGCATACGACTGGCATGAAAGGAATATTATGTTGTACGAAAAGTAGTAAAATGATAAAAAGTTCAAGCAAGTGAGCTGTGCTCTGTATTACAGGGGACAAGCAACAACAATAACTTCCATGATTGTAAAGCAATGTGACCGGGGAAGAATGTTCAGTTTCAGGAAGGCCTTCAGCTCAGATGGTCTGGGGTATGTTTTGCATGCTGTAGATCCCAAGGTCACTCTCTGGCATCTCCAGTTAAAAGAATTTCAGGTAGCAGGGCAGAAAGAGCCTCTACCTGAGACCTTACTGAGCTGCTGACAGTCGCATTAGACATTATAGGCTAGGGCCCCGGTAAACTCCTTCTCGAACTTTGTATGAGATAACCATGGAAGATTGCTGTTGATAGGGCCACTGAGACAGCAGAAATAGGTGGATGTAATTATCTGGCTCCTTTCAATGTAGGGCTTGTAGAAGTGAGCGAGATTTGTTCTGAATGGTTAAAGGGGGTCTTAATAGCGAATATTTGGAACCTGCAGTGGGCCTTAGTAGCTCTGTTTCACAAGCTTCAGTTGATTCAAAATACAGCAACAAGATTACTGGATGGTGTAGGGAACAGTATATTTCTGAAGCTGTAAGAAAACTGGCTGTCATGTTGTTTCTGGACACAGGTCAAAGTATCTTTACCTTCAAAACTAGTATGGGAGTGGCTATCTAAATGGTCTCTTTCACCCATATGGACCTCATAGAATAATAGAATCATAGAGTTGGATGGCATCTCCAGGATCATCTAGTCCAATCCCCTGCACAATGCAGGATCTTGCAACTACCAGCCCACCAACAGAGACCCCAATTTCATGACCAAGTGATTCCCCCACCCAAAATCTCCAGAATCAAGCCTGGTATGGAGGAAATTCACCTACCATCTCACAGTGGTGATCAGCAGTTCCCTGGGTATACAAGGAAGGGTCACAAGAGGCACATCCCTCCCTGCCCACCCACTCATGAGCTGCCTAAGTTCATAAAGTCACCATTTCTGTAAGACGGCTATCTAGCCTCTGCTCAAAAATCTTTAAAGTCTCTGCTCTCTGTGCTTCTACTTTCAAAGGGAAAATGAGAGCCATTTTTTTCTTCCTCAACTTTGGATCGTTGTTTTTATGTAGTGACATATTCTTTGTTATATGCTGCTGATTTTATCCTGCTACATTTAATTCTATCATGGTTTTAGTGTTTTAATTTTTGAAGTGCTTTGTGAGCTTTTAATTGAGTGTGCAGAATAAAAAAATGTTTTAAATAAAGAGGGATGGACCAACATTATGAGGAAGCTACATATATTAAATTACTGGTCCAAGGTATGGTAATTATTTAGGTTGTAAATTCAAAATAAATTTCATCCAGGGAGATTCCATAACTCTTCTTGGGCCATCCTGAGGGGGTGGGCTTTGGTACCAGGCTTCAAAATGGCAACAATAGCTTCCTAGTAGGATTTAGCTAAACATGTTTGAAATAATGAAAGGTGGACCATTATTCTTAAGAAGCTACATATATTAAATTACTGGAACAAAGTATGTAAATCTGAAGTTCTTCTTGGCCCATGAGGAGGAAGGCGAGACTTCAAAATGCTGACAATGGCTTCCCAGCACGATTTTAGCTACTGCGACTGTGAGCACAGAGATCCCCATGTTTTCTCACATAACGCCTAGATAATATTAATCAACCAGGGATATTCTCAGGCTTTTGCTAGGCTTGAACTTTATCTCACTTTTAAGCTAGACTTTCATGTGATTGCAAGTTACTTGTTATCTTTCATCTTTTTTCTTTAGGAAGAAGAGAAAATCTTCATGGAATTAATGCTTGGAAACCATGCAGAAGCATTCAGTATAATAATGCAGCACAATATGAGGCAAGCTTCCCAAAGGTACCAAAAAAAAAAAAGGGATTCCATTGAGCTTCCACAGTAGTCAGCAGAATGCACTGAGCTTTAAAAATGATCATTTGTCTGAATTCAGCGTGTCACCATTTGTTTGTAGTTTAGTCAGACTTTACTTACTCAGCGAAAGAGTAAATAAAGTGGCAGTATATTTATTAATTCATAGACTTGTCACATTCTTGTGGAAGACTAAGCAACATGCAAGGTTTAAAGAAAAACATGATCTCAAAAATATAAAAATCACTGGTCCAATGTTACAAGTCAATGAATTTGGCAGATTTTCCAAACTGTGGATTACATCCCAGAAAAAGTAGCCTAAGGGCTCCCTGTCTTGCTCAAAAGTGAAGCTTGCAAATTCCAAATGCTTCTCCTTTCCTGGGGTCTTGTTTTGTTATGTAATCAAAATACCAATCCTATAGAAAATGTAAGAGTTCCCCCCCCCCACACACACACACAATCATTGATTCTTTGCACCCTTATAGCATCATATATTAGGGTTGCCACTGCATTGCCATTATATTGTTTCAGCTAAACACAGAAGAAGAGTCGGTTCTTATATGCCGCTTTTCCCTACCCAAAGGAGGCTCAAAGCAGCTTACAGTCGCCTTCCCTTTCCTGTCCCCACAACAGACACCCTGTGAGGTGGGTGAGGCTGAGAGAGCCCTGATATCACTGCTCGGTCAGAACAGTTTTATCGGTGCCGTGGTGAGCCCAAGGTCACCCAGCTGGCTGCATGTGGGGGAGCGCAGAATCGAACCTGGCATGCCACATTAGAAGTCCGCACTCCTAACCACTACACCAAACTGGCGACCAGAAGGTGACCAGCAATTAGATAGTGAATACTGGAAGAGCAAAAGAGCCTCTTGTGGCGCAAAAGAGCCTCTTGTGGCGCAGAGTGGTAAGGCAGCGGTCTGAAAGCTTTGCCCATGAGGCTGGGAGTTCAATCCCAGCAGCCGGCTCAAGGTTGACTCAGCCTTCCATCCTTCCGAGGTCGGTAAAATGAGTACCCAGCTTGCTGGGGGGTAAACGGTAATGACTGGGGAAGGCACTGGCAAACCACCCCGTATTGAGTCTGCCATGAAAACGCTGGAGGGCGTCACCCCAAGGGTCAGACATGACTCGGTGCTTGCACAGGGGATACCTTTACCTTTACCTTTACTGGAAGAGCTCCAGTGTGAAAGGACTTTCCTGAAACCTTTTGAGACAGATCTGTGGACCTAGCTGACATCAGCTGCAATTCTATATACATATTTGTAGAATTGAGCTTTACTGAATACAGTGGGACTTAATTCTAGCATGCCAGGCAGTCCTGATGTAATTCTATGCAATTCTATATCCTTTTGCTTTAAATGGATGCTCAGAGAAGAGTGATTATGTTTCCAGGCCTGTTTTTAATGGCTAAGGCACATTCCTTAGGTAGTGCAACAATGCCAGTGGGTAGATGGATGATGAATTTGCCTCTTATTGATTCACTGTAAAAGAATTTTAATTCACCCCAGGCAAGTGGCACTATACTAAAATAACTCTTATACATTCCCTCCCTTGCATGGATTTTACTTACTGTACCAGCAACTGGCTCATGACTGTGTTGATTGGTAAGAAGTACCCTCTGTGCTGGCAGTAAAAATGATGTTGATAATATGCATTAAGTGCTGGTGGCCTAAATGGCTTGGAGCCATTTAAACCAAACAGCTGAGCAACGGTCCTTTTTTGGAAAACCCTGCTTTCTGCTCCCTTTGTCTTTTCATGGGGAGTGGAAAGCAGGACAGATGGTTCATAGCCATTTAAACCAAATAGCTGAACAGCAGTCCCTGCCATTCAGTTGTTTGGAAACCCCTGCTTTCTGCTCCCCGCAGAAACCAGGGGTTTAAACTTTATATGGTTTGTGAACCTGTTCGTTCAACAAACTGGTATAATGGCTTGTGGTTCAGCCATAAACCACAAAGCAAACCACAAAAATGCAGCTTCTGCCCATCCCTAATCATAGGATTGTTTGACACATATTACTCCAAGTTTGTCATGACACTATCATTAACCACAGTGGGTCCTGAGATGTTCAAAAGAAAAATGGGAATATAAATAAAATTAGCCTATGTCAACAATCAGCTCGGTGCAAACTTAAATGGACTCCGGGGAATGGTAGAGGACGGGAAGGCCTGAAGGATCATTGTCCATGGGGTTGCGATGGGTCAGACATGACTTTGCACCTAACAACAACAGCAATCAGCATTCAAATGATAACATCCACCTACAATATCACACAGATGTTACATCAGTAAAACTATGGACTATACAAAACTTCACACAAAACACTTGCATACCACAGAGTTTATATCAGTGGTAACTAGGGGTGGGCCATTTGGTATCCCAAATGACCGTTTGCGCCCGAAGCAGCCAGCATTGCAGGGAGGCGGGGGTACCGGCACACCGGCCGGTGCACACACACAAAGGAAACAGTGTAAGGCAACAAATTTGGAGATATCATTAATTTCTAGGAATGCAACAGGTCCAACACCTTGATAATAGATCAACTTTATAACTAACTTGAACAGCCACCCACTTTTTAGAAAACCACAGGGGGCTTTGCTGCCCATATTTCATTGAAATCCACCTTGTTCTTCTCTTTGTTCATTCTGCCTGTTTAGAACACAAATATTTTCAAAATTATGTGATTTCCCCCAATAGCAACACATGTATGTTACACTTAGTGGAGAATGCAATATTTTTGTCATTGCAGCCACACTAAAAGGCAGGTGAAAGCAATGCAGCGTCTTCAAAGATATGAATTCTGTGTTGTACAAAGATTTTTAATGAAGACCAACTACCCACCTAACAAACTTAGAAAGAATATCATCTGCTTTGGCTTAGTTTAGGCAGAAATCATAAACACCAAGGGGGGAAACATATTGCTAAGAATTGTTTACTGTTTTACAAGAAGGCCAACAAGAAAGCTACTTTTATATGAAGGAGGTCTTGACTATTTCTAGCCTTATAGCCTTCTTGTACATGTAATAGAGTTGCCACTTTTTCTTGACCCCGTTCCTCTGCCCTTCACAGTATCATGACATACGAATGTTAAGTGAGGAAACATTTTTCTGTCATGGCTCTGAATTATGGGTAAAACGTCATCTGCTTAAATGTCCTACTTATCCACTCTCTCCCATTCCCTGTCCCTTTCACATTCAGCTGTCTAATTAAAGACTTTGCCTGTGGTGGCAAACTATAGCTTTCATTATGTCCACACCTCAGACTGCATTTTGGTTACTATGACTGGGAACTTATTTTGCAAAGAAACCATAGTTTGCCATGTTATCAGAAGTCTTTAATTACATTGCTGTGCATGAGGGGACGATGTAGATGGAAGGAGTAGTAATTTTGGGATTCCCCAGGCACATTTAATGGTTTGCCATTAAATCTGATGTATGTCACAAAGAGTAGTAATTCTCCATTTGATGCCATCTTCATAGCATAATCTTTTTTGCTCTGTGGTGACTGGAACCTGTAAAAGGAACATAAAGTTGGGGGAAGGGGGAGTGAGCACGCAGGTACATGTGAGGTGATTTGCCTAGACAGAAAAATCAGAGCTAAAGTCAAGATCACAGCTCAATATAGAACGTGCAGTTAAATAAAGGTGCACTTCCTGATTCACATCCCAGGTTATAACAAGATGTATGCTGCATTTCAAACGTAGCATTGAGGGAGGGATATGAAAACATATGGCTGCAGTCACTGATAATACAGTCTTAACTGCAGCCATCGAATTGCTCAGCTTTGTTTGCCTCTTCTGGACAATTTGGCTGTATGGTTCATTGTTGTATATGTATCCAGCAAGCAGTCTTAGGATATCTACATTGTCTGTAAGAAACCCTGTCTGTTTGCCAAGAGTGATGATGACTGTGATAGCTGTGTGTGTGTGTGTGTGTGTGTGTAATATATATAGTCACCATTAATAAGTATTAGGTATATGCCTATTGCCGTTTTTTATTTCTTTTTTCAGTTAAGGGGTATTCAACAATGCAGATAGAATGAAATAAATGGCACCCGAAATGATTACAGGAGAATTTCCATGCAGATTGAGGGAGACTAGAGTAGCACCCCTCCCCCCCCATCATTCTTGATGTTTTTGTGCAACAGCACTGACCCAACTCCCACATAAACACTTCACAAAAAATCACAGCCCACCTACGTAATTCCTTTTGCAATGCATTTGGAGGCAGTAAGTGCTTAAAGCACTTTAATATTTCAGCAGATCGGCATGGAAGCACAGTGTGGCGTAGGTTATAATCTGAAATTGACAGTTGCCATTGGCACGGACATTGTTAAACAAACACAAGATCATGTACCCCAACAGAGCAAATCAATTAATCATTCAAACAAACAGTGTTATGACTGTATCATTGGTGCATGTAATTGGCCATATATTCATTCGTACGCCTGTAAGCATTTCTGAGTTTGCTTTATCCATCTTTTAGAAATGGCCTAATGTGAGGCTGCATGGAGATGTAACAAAAAGGCTCCTGTAAGCCTATTAGATGTCATCACAAACTCCTTAGATATAATTAATAATGTATTACTGTGGAGCACTTTAATAATTATTTGGATCTTTTCTTTGCAGGATGCTCTGCTGGCACAAAACACGAAAATGAGTTCATCTATAGTCATTTCACAGATGATTGATGAGAATAAATCAGAAGAAAATAAGGCGGCTTTCCCTATGCAGTCTGTAATCACCCAGTCAGATGCTTATCACATGAACCAATCTTTGGTTAATCATAGCTCAGTCAACATTAATAGTGCATTCATATTGCTTCCCAGAAGATTAGGACTTCAGATGACTTCGGATGGCAGTGTATTTGGAGCAGACTCTGAAACCAAAGAGGAGAGACAATGTCACAACCAGAAGGGCTTTACCTCTATCACAATCACTGCAAGACGAGTTGTTCCGCCGTATTACCAGACAACACAGGCGGGTGCTTCTGACCCTTCTTCTTTACAATGCCAGGGCGACAAGCTGCTAATGAGCAAGGCTACTGCTTTAGCTGTGTCTGGGCTCGACCAGGAATCTAGACCTTTGCACAATCAGAGATCTCAAAACCAGACTGCCCTTATGAAGCCTCCTGAACTCTGTCCACAGCTATCCAGGGGGCCTTCTGATCGGCTTTCTCGCTCTGATAACAAGGAGAACAGGATGGTCTCCCCAGAAAGGAGCCATAACCAAAAGGCACCATCGTCCTTTATTTCAAGTGTTCACCTTCATGTTTCCCAACAGAGTCCAAATACAATATATTATGTAGACAGGTCACTCTCAGTGCCCATCAACCAAACTCAGAATAACAGCCAAAAAATGCATAGGTCAGTAGTGTCTTTCAATATAAATTGCAGTTCTCCCGGTTTAACGCCAGATGGAGTAGATGGTTTAGCTAATGGAAAACTAATCACAGAAGTACTTAAGACAGAGCTCCCAGAGGATAGCAAGACTCCGCTCAGAGCAATTTGGAATGCAGAGCCGAAGGAGATCTACTTGGATAGAAAACAGACCTTGGAAACGGAATCTTTGGGGACTGAATATCTCTGGAAATGTACCTCTCCCACTAAAACTCTGTCCGTTCCAGATAGCCTTCAAGGACGTTGTAATTTAAAACTAACAAAGAGTAATGACAAAAATTCAAGTGACAATTGCAGTACGTTGTCTCTCCTCATTCCTCACTGGACTGATGATGAAGGTGAGTACCTTAAATCAACTCAAGCTTGTTGGATCAGATATCCAGGCCAGAGTATATCCATCATCACCCTTTTATGACTGTACTAGCAGGTAATTAGAAAACATGGTATTGTAAAAAAATAATATAGACACTTTGTATTTGAAAGCCAGTTTCCAAGTACAACGGCACACACATAAACACCGCATTTCTGCACGGTGCCCAAACAAAAACATGATTTTTTTGGCCTGCAAAATGTGCCTTAAAAGGACTATAATTTGCTTCCCAAGGACAAAACATAGGAAATAGCTGTGAAAGCATATGTAAATGTCCAGCTGTCAGAGTTTGTATCCTACAAATGGCAGCAGATCATACTTGATTTCCCTGACATTCCTCTCTCCCCTGCAATTGCTTTTGACCCGGGAAAGGAAATTATTACTAGGATTGTAGGATCTTTATTGATGAAGTGCAGGGCTATGCTGATGAAACAGGCAGCTGGGCAACAAATGCAGGCATCCCACCAATGTAGAGAGCTGGGTTGACAGGATATTTGGGCCCTTGCCCTGCACAATACAGAACCACAGGGTGAAGCCTACCTTTCTGGCTTGAAATCTTTCATTGGCTCATATCTCCTGTAGTTCTTTTTCCTAGGAAAAGCCAAAAATGTATTTTACTTTTCTACATTTACCATTTTATTTATAGTTCATGACATTAGAGAGCTATCATTACAATGAAATTGAATGTTTAGGCACTCATTGAAGTTGGGGCATCCCTAGAAGACTGGCATGAAGTAATCCACAGTATGCCTGTGATATAGGGAAGTAAAAGGTATCCTGTAGAAGCCCAATCATTGCTTCTGATAGCTTCCTATTGCTTTCAGCTCACCCTACAACCTTCCACTAGCTGGTATGGAATGTAGTACATGGTCTGCAGTACATGGCAATAGGTGTAGAGAGTAGTCTGCTAGGAAGAAGTACAGGGAACATATAGATAGCCTGAATTTTAGGAGGTGGAAAAGAAACATGTACAGGAGAAATGAAAAGACAACTCACGTTCTTGCTTGAGTGACCTGGAATTAATTTGGGTCATGTCCAGTCAGGCTGGAGAACACCATATCAGCAGATCCTCCATACGGCTCAGTGTCAACTTGTTCTGGCCTTGCCATGGCTTCCTTAATGGACGTATGTGAAAGTAGACTTGAAGTGTTGTTCCTTTTAATAATGTTGATACGCGGTTGTGAGCATGAATACTGGCTGCGGTCCAACTTGCGCTGCTGAGCTCAGATCTCAGTAGCTGCACACTTTAGCCCCCTAATGTTAAACATTATTAAGAGAAGACTGTGTGGCTGCGGGACTTCTTCTGACATGTCACAGATTTGTTATTTGGTGCAATTAAAAAGGGTTGTAATGGAGAAAAAATCTTCAAGTAATTCTACTTTGACAGCTTGCTATTTAAAGAAAAGAAATTTAGGATTTGCATACAGTTATATAAAGGTAGGCTTTTTGATTGCTGAAAACTGTTTCTTAGACGTAAGGATATTTGGGTAATGTACAAAGATGGAGATCAGTGAAATGGAACTAAGACTGCATAAGGTATGGTAAATTTGTGGTCAGACTTCCTGACAAAGCAATCATGAGAATGGAAAAATACACATTTCTTCCATGGAACAGGAAAACCAGAAGGGAAATTGCCATGGAGGGTCCCCTCTTATAGCTGCTTTTAAATAAACAATAAAGATCAGCAAGATCTCTACATTATATGCCATAGTAAAGGTACCTTTAGTGCTGCATCAAAGATAAGAGGGTGAATTAGTTGACTGCCTTTGATACCTTCTTACCTTGCCACTGTATTGCGCTTTGGAATAATTGTGGTAAGCAGGGATAAAATGTATCTAGTTTACATTCATTTTTAGTTGTGGACCTATTAAATCCTCCTTTAAACAATGGCGTGGTTGTAGCTCAGTGAGAGATCTCGTGCTTTTCCTGCAGAGGTTTGCCGATTCAGCCCTGGCATCCCCAGTGAAAGAACCCTGGGTATCAAGAGTAAGAAAGATATATACCAGAGACATTGGAGAAGAAACAATATTAGACCATATGGACCAATAGTCATTGTGCACTATAAGACAATTTTATAAGTTTCAGAAATGTGGATGTGCCTCTTGAATGATTTTCATCTGGTAACTTCTTTTTTGCAACCTTATTACATTCTTTCATATCTGAAAGTTATAAATAGAACTAATTAATAATGACCCAAAAGATTGTGGTCTTTCTTGTTAGGATCAAAAAAATTAATGAGTACTCAATTACTTGTCAGCCATTTAGCAGTGATAGATGATAGGAAATGAGTTAATATTCATGAGACTTCATTAAAATTAGTTCTGAGTTATACCTTTGAATGAAAGACAGGAAAGATCTAATCTAATTGCATATAAAATGCAGCATGGTTCTACTGTCTAATAACTTAGACAATGTAGACTAATGTTGATTGTAAGAGATGAACGCATTCCCTGCGATACAGCATGTTTGAATATTTGTCCCCAAAGTAACACTGCTGTTTCATATATTGTTATCACGGTTGAGGTTTGGGGAGGGAAAAATGTGAAACATGAAAGCTGATGTGCTTACAGCTAGGTGATAATTAGTTATGGATAAGAAGAGAGGAAAGAAGTGTTGGAAGATATTTATGGAGACACTTAAACATAATGTTAACCATTTAAAAGCAGAGATCAAATTCTTTAAGAAGATACACAGCTTTCCAGGAGGTTTAGATCCAATGCATCTGAATGGCCCATTATGCACGAAGTGGAAAGTCTGCATTTGGGGTGGAATGGCGGCGGCTAAAATCACCAATTATGCACGCTGCAGGCGGCAACCTGGTGCAGAGTCAACGTATGCCGCCGAAAAAGCCACATTAGCGAGATGCGGAAGAAAGTGGAGCTTCCTGGGACCAGGGCGAAACCAGAAGCGACTCTGGAGTATCTGCGTGCATAATCGGATACTCTGGGTTTTGCCGCCGTTGTGTTCCGTCCCGTGCATAATCGGTTTGCTTCGCTTCTTCCTCCTCCTCGTTCTCCATGCCACCGTTTCAGCGGCCGTGCATAATAGGCCAATGTGCTGCTAAGGTACAAAACAGTGACCTGTTTAGCAAAGATCTGGTTGAAACTCCTTAGAATTAATAATGCAGAGCTTAGTAGCTTCAGAAACTACCTTATGTGTTTTCTGAGTGAGAAGTATTAAACTATTGAATATGCAGATATTTATACACAAGTGGGGAATTTATACAATTGCTTTTCATCCAGTGCTCTCCATTTAATTTTTATTGTCACATTTCTTGACAGTAGACTGCGCAGGTTGCAAATGGAGCTTGACTTACAATTGAACAGTGGAGCTTAATAGCAGGTGGCAGCTGAAGATCTGTCAATTAGGAACACATCTTGTGCTTTTGCAGAAGATATAAAGTGACTGATCGCCAAGGCCTGATCATTTTTGTATAGTATTGATAGATAGATTTTGCTGGCATGTAACTGTGAGAAGCAAATATAGAACTCAAAAGTGTTAATGGAAAAGCCCCATTTAATCAGAGAGTCAGGGTTATTGAAAAATATCTTTTCTTACAAGCAAAAACACCAGAAAGTCTGAATTTTGGTTCCTGAGAGTTTAAAGAATGAATAGTAACTTTTGTTTATCTGAAACTTGGAGGCAACTGAAGTGGAGGGAAATGCTGACATATTGGATTGGAACACAGATTGTTCTTAAAAATCTAGAGTCTGCTTTTCTTTGGAGGGCTTGGAGAGTGAGCTTTGCTTTTTTACACTCGTGTTTTAAGGGATCACCACCTTTATGTGCCCAGAAACTCTTCCATAAATCCTTACCTATCAAATTGCTTCCAGATTCTGTCCTTGATTAGAGCAAACCTAGAGCAAACCTTTACCCCCCTTCCCCCCCCCATCTCCTGCAACTATATGGGCAATACAGTCCTGAGGGCCACCTCCACCCCAGTGGGTGTCAGCCAGCAAACCTGTGGCAGTACCATTCCACTCAGTATTTCTAGTCCAAAACAAAACAGAAAATTTCAATGACAGTTTAAGATATATCTTAATTGTCAATGCTATTCAGACCAGTTTGAGTTAACACTTAGGGTTACGACCCATTCCTGCATCCTCACTATTTCCCTAGGCACCTGTGTTGGCTCATCTACTTCACTCAGAGATGTCAGAGATTGAACCTGGTGTATTTGAAGTATAAAGGAGGTAATCTACACCAGAGTTATTATCACAGTATTTATAACTTGAGTTCTGTATTGGCCACATTGCCATTTGGATGATGAAATTCTTACCAGGTGGGCTACATCTAGAAGAAGACTATTGTTATGGGCTGGAGGAAATTATTTCCATATTCATGCCAACATCACAATTTTATCACTGCAGATATCTCTGCCAAGTAAGTACCTGTCGTCACAACTGTTAGCTGAGCAATTATTGCCTCAGATATCATTTGTATCAGGGTTCAGTTTCTGTAAATGTTTCCATTTAGCTTGTTATTCCTACATTCAACAAAATACAAAATGGCATATTTGAATACATCATCATGTAAAAGACATAATCATGAATGTGAACTTTGTAAAACAAGGAAGACACTTAGACAGAGGAAGCTTGACTTGTACTTCAGTAGAACATTTCCAAGCCAAAGATTTGACCACAAAGCCATCACTTGGTCATGTAGGGATGATAATACAAATGCTTTCATCTTCATGCTTTCGGTTGATCTTTCATCGAGCAGTTGGTTGGTCTAGATGGCCTCTATGTCCCTTTACAACTCTATGATTCATTATTATGGAGACTACATTGACATCAGCTTCTTTTTATGCTTTGCTCCAAATGAATAATGTTTACTTCTCTGTCTAGTGTCTATCATTGTCCTTCCCTAAATAAGCACAGATTTGCTATAGATAAGAGTTAAAATCTGGGTACTGAAGTGTTGCTTACCCAGAGTCTAGGAAATACAGGGTCAGCTATACCAGATCTATGAGAATAATTGTTAAGGACAATTAACAATCAGGATAAGGTGATAAGGATAATTTAGTGAGTTTTTTTGGGGGGGGTTGTTTCAATAGAATAAGAACATGAGAGCTTATAGCAGTTTTTTATTTTACATATTGTTTTACAGATTGTATTTTAAAGTGAAGTAAAAAGAACTAAGAAAACATTTTTCATGTACTTTTTAATTATATAATGAAGATTGCTTTTAGAATGTAATTACTATATGCA
Organism: Paroedura picta; assembly: GCF_049243985.1. Lineage (NCBI taxonomy): Eukaryota > Metazoa > Chordata > Lepidosauria > Squamata > Gekkonidae > Paroedura > Paroedura picta. The sequence goes on along the minus strand of NC_135376.1, from coordinate 61,879,164 downwards.
CCTGGATAGTTCTGCTAGCTTCTTGAATTTCATAATAATGTTGCTATAAATATAAATTAGCTGAACATTGAATAATTGCAAAGTTTAATTTGATATTTCTTCTGGTTGCTGTTCCATATCTTTAATCTTTTTTTTCTTTTAAGAATCATAGAATCATAGAGTTGGAAGGGACCTCCAGGGTAATTTAGTCCAACCCCCTGCACAATACAAGAACTCATAACTACCTGCCCACCCACTCACAATCTGCCTAAGTTCATAAAATCAGCATTTCTGTCTGATGGTTGTCTAGACTCTGCTTAAACACTTCCAAAGAAGGAGAACTCACCACCTCCCAAGGAAGCCTGTTCCACTGAAGATCCACTCTAACTGTCAGGAACTTCTTCCAGATGTTTAGCCGAAAATTCCTCAGTAGAACAGGCTTCCTTGTGAGGTGGTGAGTTCTCCTTCTTTGGAAGTTTTTAAGCAGAGGCTGGATAGGAGGGAAGGGGAGGTTATATGGTTTTGGTTGTGGTTCAGGGCTGTTTGGAAAATGAAAGCTCCCCCCTCCCCCCCAAAAAAAAAACTGGCTCTAAAATGACCAAAAACTGTTTGTGTATGTGGGGGGGGGGCAGTTTCCAGCCTTGCAAACACAAATAGGGACCCTCCAAAGTTCTATAGGTACTGCTTCCTGCCAATAACAAAGTTCCCGTTCATTGTGGGACATATCTATATAAGGGTAGGATAAGTGCACATTCTTTTTGTTAGCATTGCAGCTTTAGAAGAAGAGGGTATACTTGCAAAAGAGCTTTGCTGGTGGGCTTGAGGAGGATTGCTTATCTAGTTTACTCAGTCAGGGGCCAGAGGTTTGCTTTGTTCTGGGTTCCTCTAAGTTGTTAATTCGGTTTTGGTTTATTTGCTGTGAAGGGTGGAAAAATCAGGATTGAATTCTTCTTTCACAGTATTTGTGTTTAGCAGGATTTTCCTTTTGTCTGCTTCCTTGGTGGTTCCCCCCCATGTACATGCACAGACTTGCTTCTCCTTGGGGAGCGGTCTGTGTGAGTTAGCCTGTCCCCCTGCACCCACTCTGCCTTGGGGGATTTGTACCAGTCTCAGGGAATGACTTGGGGTGCCTAGCTTTTCACACTCCTGCTGGTATTGGAATTCTGGAATATTGGGAAATACTGATATTTATCGGGTTCAATACACCCAAACTAAAAAAAAAATGGGTGTGTCTTTGTTTTGCACACCCCTATTTAGTAGGGATGTCCTCTCCCTCTCCCTTCAACAGCTGGGAAGAATTGCTAGCATTCTTTTCTAGCCACGACTTTAAAGGCTGTGGTGTACAGAATGAGAAAGTCTCTTTAGCTTTACTTTTATCTCCTGGCTTTACAGAACCCTACAATTTAAAATCCTATGACTTCACTGGCAAGGGCAAAGGAAAGAATGAAAAAGAAATGCTTCTGGTCACCTATGAAAACATTAGATCCTATTTAGTGGCCATTTGGATTTATTATAATTCATTAACTGTAGCTGAATGCATGCAAGTAAAATTAAGTATGAAAGAGAAAAATGTGAACTGAAAATATTTTCCTTTGGGTACACTTGTAAACCTGAAATCAGTCTGTCTGTGAGCCTGTCTTTAGGTCAGGTTGCCAACTCCAGGTTAGAAAATTAGGGGAGGAGCTTCAGGAAAGCACTGATTGTGTTTCAGTGCCTGCTTCAGGTTTCAGATCCGGTCCCTTGCGGCTCGTGGCGGGTAACAGCGTCCCAAAATCCCCATTAAAACCCAATTAAAACAATAATAACGTTACCAATATTACTGACATGGCAAAGAACGGCAACTCAACTCCCCCCCCCTCCCACTACTAGCGGGTGGAGAGGAGGTCCTGATGATGTTTTACTTCGGGTCCGAATCCCGAGTCCTAATGCCCTTTTCATTGCAGTATGTTGTTGACACTTGGCTGATTGCATTGTGCATGTATGTGCATAATTTAACTTCCAGAAGACTAGCAGCATAGGATGGCCAGCAGAAGCCACGGAAACAGGATGGCAACAGTAGTAGAAGAAACATGAGATAACCATGAAAGGCATTATATCGGTGGATAGATCAAATGGGGTCTGCATTCCATCCTACCAGAGTGAGAAATCACATTGTGTTTCTTATGGGGCAGGGAGAGCAAGAGGAGAGATGAAGCTGCTCTTTTCAGCATCAGTCACAGTTCTGCTGGACCATATATTACTTGACTCGTGGTAGAGGGAGTTCTGTAGTCTTAATGCTTATGGGTCTGATCGCATTAATTGAAGATCTGAGATAGGGTTATTTGATCCTATACTGTGTTATAGGTCTGACGGTAGTTTCTGCTTTCTAGAGATAACTTTTACTGGGCAACCGTAAATTGGCTCCGTTCCCTTCACTTGGGTTGTCCTCCCTCCTACTTCCATGTATTCCCCTACTCCATATGCTCCTGCTGCTGGCACCACCACTCATTTAAAAGGGAAAGAGTAAAAAGTGCACCACAAAAAAGTCAGCTTCTCAACAGGAAATCCCAACTTGAATTCTTTGTGGCCATGATAATCTGGGTCTGCCCTGACTGTCTTATAACTTGATAGTTCAGTTTTTGCAATTTGGAATTAGCTGCTTTTAAAATGGAATTACATGTTTAACAATCACTTGTTAATGTTTTGGATATTTCTGATTAGCCTCCTAATAATCTGATATCCTCATCCTTGAAGCAATGGGTTGACTTCATTTTACCTGACCAAAAACAGTAAAACCAGAATGCACTGAGGATAATAATTATAATAAGGTTGTGTCATCTTCTCTACCAGCTGTCCAGTGCTAAATTGCTGATTCACACTCTTGGCACAAATTAGCATTATGTGTGCAGATAAGCAGCGTTTAGAGTTAATAGATTCTTAATGCTTTCACTGCCAGTAGGATTCCTTTCCCATAGAAATCATAGTTTGTTCAATATATGATATAATTCTTATCTCTTTGGTTTAAAATGAACAGATGCTGTTCTACTTATGCTATGCTTTGGTTTTTCCCAGGCTTGTAGTTGTCCCATTCACTTGTTGCTATTTTCTTTGGTCTTTATTTACTTTTCATCATGCCTAGATCAAGTTCTATTTGTTTTTGTTGCCCTGTTGTGACTTCTAAAGATACCCTACTGATATCTTCCACACTAGCTTTATTCTTGGAAGTTGGAAGGATTAATATGGACTGTTCCCCTCCCCTTTTAACAGGTTGATGAATACATTACATGCAGCATCTACATAAATATCTGGATGTTGTATCTAACTCTCCTTAACCAGACTATTCAAAGAAAGCTGGCATTTCAGAAATCAACAAATTATCCAGATGTTTCTTGCTAGTCAGTTTGAGATGGATACTTTCAGTGTTTGCAGTTTGTAAATGTGGAAACATTGAATGGTCTATATTATTCTTGCCTGGCTAATTAAATCTGCTAAAGAGGGGTTGACTCAGTGGATTGCTCAGATAACTCTTATTTTGAGAACGTTTAATATTTAAAGGAGATGGTTATAAGACCTCTGCAAAACAAAACAAGGGCATATCTGCACATCAGTAAAATTGGCGTTTTGCCAGTTAAATGGCAAAGCACTAAATGTTATCTTACTTCCCAGCCATTCCTCAGCTTTTCTGCTGTCTCACCTTGTCTGTCGCCGTTTTACACTTCTTACACTCCATGTGTGCTGCTGGAAATTGCAGATGAGAGCAACGCACCTTATATGTGACTGTCTTCCACCAGGCATCCAATCTCCTTCCTCCATATTCTATAATGGGAATTTTGGCATTTCTGCCTTTCCTGGGACCTGGGTAGGGTTGGGGTTTGAGGTAGAGCCTCCAAACTTTCAGGGTAGCTCTGGGGGGTTCTTCCCTGACTCTCCTCCAAATTTCAGAATGATTGGTCCAAGGGGTCCATGTCTAGGGGCTCCTGAAGAGGATGCCCTCATCCCTCCATTATATGCTAAAGCAGGGGTAGTCAACCTGTGGTCCTCCAGATGTCCATGGACTACAATTTCCATGAGCCACTGCCAGCAAATGGAGGGATGGGGCACCCTCTTTGGGAGCCCCTAGAAGTGGACCAATCATTATGGAATTTGGAAGGGAGTCAGGTAAGAGGCTTCTGGAGCTATTTGGAGAAATCTTCCAGAAGGTTTGGGGGTAGAATGCTCTCAATACATGGATTTATTTATTTATTATATTTTATATTTATATTTATATACCACCATCCCCAGAGGCTCAGGGATGGCACACATCACTCTATTTTTCCTTTCCATCAAACTCTAGGGAGCAAGGAGATTGTGAAGGACTGCATTTGGGCAAGATGAAAATCCAAACAAGATGAAACTCTTGTTGGCTATAAATTAAGGTGTTTTTTTATTCAGGTTACTGCCTAGATGAGGTTGCAGATAGCTTTGATAGCAGCAGTTAACATTCCATCTGCTGTCAACATTCCATCTCTTCCATAGCATATTTAGTCCTCATTAAGCTTCCCCCCGTTCAGTTTAATTTTCTGCACTAGGAACTTCGCTGCCCCAGCTCCTGTGTAGGAGCACAAATACGAGGTGTATGAGGTGTACTGGGCCAAGTGCTTCCCATGTGGGAACAGGAAGAGGTGGGGTAACCTGCTCAAACTCCAGCCTGCAGCCTGGTGTGAAGCCTCCAGTACAGAAAGTGACAATTTTTTCTGCATAGCTGAGGAGTATGTAGACCCCAGCTTTATCTGTTGTGTGACTGCTTTTTCACTCATATAGTGGCCAGCCAGTTTAGTACTAACCAGAGTGATATAATTATGAGCAGGACTGAATTTAGGCTGCTTTGTATGCAAAATTGGAATCTTAGAAACGAAAGGTCAGTTCATACATGCCTATGTAATCACTTGATTTCTAATCACTTGATTACACAATACTTGACTGATTTTATTTTTTATTTATTTAATTCATTTAGACCCCAACTTTTTCCTCAAGGAGGACACAAAGTGGCTTACATCATTCTCTTCACCTCCATTTGATGCTCACAACTTCCCTGTCAGGTAAATTAGGCTGCGAGAGTATGGCTGGCCCAACTTCACCCAGTGAGCTTCCATCTCACAAATTGGGATACAAATCTGGGTCTTACTTATTTAACCACTACTCCATACTATATGAAATTACTCCACAGAAAGGACTTAACATTAGGCAGCATAGAAAAGTTGTGTTTTATTGGTAGACTGAATTTTCATTCACATTTGTAGGGCTGGCTCAAGTGCTTTTCGTGCCCTAAGCCAGATTCCAAGGGATACACACTGATACGCTGGCCCACCCCTCTATCTAGCCTGCACTCATGCCTCTTGTTGTGGCACACAGCAGCCCAGAACTGCTGGTTCAACTAGCTTCCAGGGCCTGAGAAAGAAAGCCCTGACCCAGGCACAGCAGTGTGTTGGCCATATGGCTGCTTCTTGGGCCACAGCCATCCTCTAGGCCCCGATGGAAGGCTTTGGCCCTGGCCTGCTCATAGCTGTAGTGGAGCAGGCACAGTGCCTGGAGTTTGCTACTTACTGTGGTGCCATATTGCCATTCATGGGTTGGGAGCAGGGTAATATGGCCAGCTAATCCCACCATCCTATATCAGAGGGAGAATGGTGCACTGGGCACTTGCCCTGCACATGTGTATGTTATTCTTAATGTTATAAGCAGTAAATGACAAAAATGCATATATGAACACACTTAGCTTTCCATACTGTAATAATTTTCATTATTCCAAATGCATTCCATAGTTGTTCAGTCCTCAAGATATAAAAGCAACACTGTGAGGCAGCAGGCAGCCCTAAGGTCCTTTCAGTCATTTGTTGCTTAACTGGTTAAGTTCTGCCATGAACATGGGGCTTATTTTGGCATCAGTTCTTCTTCTTGATAGCTTTAAATTAGCTGCTTTATAGCCTGTGAGCAGCTGCTCAGATAAGCTGGCTACCCATGAATTATCAACCAGGTAATGTGGCCTAGGAAGTGGGGGGGGGGGAATCAAAGAGTTAGAGAGAGAGAGAGGGAGAGAGAAATAAGCCCTGCATTTTATCAAGGGAGTGAATTTATAAATGGGCAATTTGGAAGTGATGATACTGGGCAAGGATATACTGCTACTTGAGTGGAAGGAAATAGAGTACAAACTAGCTTGGAGATTATAATCAGAATAATTTTCTTTTGACAGGAGGATTCAATCACTGCACCTCACTTCACCAATGCAATACAGAAAATGGGCCTAGGTTTTTCTAATTCATAGCAGCATTGACGTATATTTCAGTTGATATCTGCTGACCGGGTACCATTGAAGGCAGTGGTGCTGAAGAAGACTTGGTGTTTACTCATTTTGTTCCATTTTATTTATAAAAGGCCTTTCTCACTGAGACTCAAGGCGGATCACGCAGCATAAAAGCGCTACCACAAACAGGAAGGCTCATCCAATAAACAGTGTGATAGGGAGATAGCAGAAGGAGAATCAGGCTGCAGAGTGATGACTGACAGCGCACCAGCTTCTCTGAGTGGCTCTTGGAGAGAGGGCCCTCCTCCCCAAGGGCAATCAGAGGGCCAACATGTTGTGAGAGGGACTCTGCACATTTTATTATATAGGATAAGCTTTCATCTCATGTATAATGCTAGTAAAATGTCCAAATTTTAATAGTAGAATCAGAATCATAAATTGTTTATTGGCATATAAAACTAACACAGTAAAATTAGGATTAAAAGGCATCAAAGTTGAATAAAATGACACAATGAATACAAAGAACATGCAACAAAAATAATGGATATGTTACAAGTTATCCCTAACACTTATCCTGCTGCAATTTCTCCTCTGGACCAACCCCAGGCCACTTGGCCCTGCGAGCCCATTTGCCTCCCCCCGCCAGGTCGGCCCTAACCATGGGGTGTTCGATACCCCCGACTGAACCCCCCCAACAGGCTCCATCCCATGCTGGAACCACCACCCCTCATCTGTGACCGATTCATACAAGCAGGCCAACATATTTTTTTCTGAAACACCTCAACAGCAATCAATACATAACAGGATGGGTGGTGGGAAGTGCTCCGCTTGGCTGCTCTGGGGGAAAGAGGCTGAGATCACGCATGTGATCCTTTTATAAGGGTGCCTTGAGCCTGCCCCATGTTGCCTCTATGTGTGGTGCGTCTTGTGCTACACCCACTTTTCCCGCCACTAGAGAAGAGCTGGAAGCGCGCCTCCCTTGAATTTTGTGTAAAAGATAAAATTGTGGAGTCCTATTTTCAGTTTGTGGTTTTTTAAAAAAGTAAATCTAAACAGATATCCTGTAAGTAAAGTTAATCAAGAATACTGGTCATCTGTCTCTTAATCTTAACAATGGGATCTTCAGAAATTTCTTATTCCTGCAAACTGTTATTTAATTGCCAGTACGCCTACTTGAAGTAATCTTGTTTATCCTACAGAACAACAGCACTTCCTTTGCAGGTTTGAAAATAAGGTTTCTCTTAATGGCTCTATATACACTTCTGTCATGTCCAGCAGTTTGATAGATTCCAGTAAAGCTATCGGTATGTGAATAATCTAACTTCACTTCAAACTTTTCAATGTAGATCTATAAATGAGTCGTCAGTGATACCCTTTTTGCTTAACAAGAATTTTTCTTCAAAAAAATTCAGCAAAAACCTTCATAACCTAAGGACTAGCTGCCTGAAAATGTCTGCTTTTGTAAAAGATTATGTTGGCTGCATTATAAAAGAGGTTTCTATTCTACTGCATGATCAAAACGCCATTTTGGGGAAGGCCACAAAGATAGTCCAGGTTATGACTAGTTATCTTGAAAAAGAAAAAAAATAGCTTGTGTTTATTTGAGATACATAAACTTGGGAGAATTAATTGGTGGGAGAGCTTTTGTGTTTCCAAAAGAAACAAAGGGATAGAACTAAATTTCTACAAAATTGAAGGGCTTGGTGGAAACATATCTCCTCCACATTTTTCTTGCAGCTCTCTTGTGCCCCCATGAAAATCTGCTGAAGGGGTCCATTTTGAACAGAAAGCCATGCAACATTGGGTGGAGAGTTTCAGGATGATAGGGAAGCAAGTGTAGAATCCAAACTCACATTGCTAAGACAAGAGAGAGGGCATTTGATGTTGCCCAGGTCTCACCATCTGTCAGTTACCCATGCCATATAGCAGCTGCCCCCAACCCCCGGTCCGGGGACTGGTACCGGTACCGGTCTGTGGATCAGTCGGTACCGGGCCACTGCTGCTGCTCGTCCACCTCCCCGGCTGCTGCCTCGGGGGCTGCACTGTCACTCTGCTGCTGGCTCACCTTTGGTGCTCTCTGGTGGCCGCCATGGTTGGGGCTCCCCCTGCTGCTGGCAGCACCCCCCAGCGGGTGGCAGGAAGTCAGGTAAGGAAGTGGAGCAGTGGCTCGAGCAGTGGCAATGTCCCTCAGCAAAAAAATTTGTCAAGCGTTGACCGGTCCCCGGTGATAAAAAGGTTGGGGACTACTGCCATATAGTGCTTGCTCAGGAAGATTCAGCTTCAGCTTTTCTTAGCAGTTACTGCTAAATGAAGGAAAACATGGGAAAGATCCAGTCCAGAGATATTTGGCCCCAACCCAGGATGTTTAGAATAACAGTTTGAGAACTCTAAATAACTTGAAAATCAGAGTGCACTAAGAAACTGTATAGGTCATACAGTTTATAAATTTTGTTTTTCTTTATACATACATACATACATACATACATACATACATACATACATACATACATACATACATACATATATACATATACATATACATATACATATACATATACATATACATATACATATACATATACATATACATATACATATACATATACATATACATATACATATACATATACATATACATATACATATATATATATATATATATATATATATATATATATATATATAATCTCAACCTCTTATTAATGGAAGCATCCTGCCTTTTCTCTTAGCTGTTTTGTTCTCATACATTTCCTGCTGCATTAGACTGTCATGTCTTTTTTCATTAGCTTGAAAGCCTTTCTGAAACTAGGATAATAGCAAAAGCCTATCTCCATCCAATTGCACTTCTAGCTGTTCTCTGCGGGTTGCATATATTTCCAGTTTGTTGCTTGGAGAGCTAGAAATACCACTCTAGATAGTCCTAATGAGAGATACTTTCTTTATTCCCTAAACATTCCTTATTCCCCAAAGAACAGACTGAAAATGTTCCCAGAATATGTAAAAGTGAATGTTATGATTCTCAGCTTCCTGAGCAGCTTTCTGCTCTTTTGTTTCCTGTACATTATTTGCATCTGCATGCTTTATCATAACATAACTAATTGACAGCCATTTTGCTTTATTTCTACTATATAGGAAGGGAAGAGCCAGGTTTTGGTCATTAATCAGTAAAATAAAATATTTACCCAATGCAACTGCACAAATTACTCTTGTGTTTGCCAGGTATGTGACACTAACTGGGATATTTCCAAGTGTCACCACTGTAGCATTACTACTTGAGAGCTAAAAAGCCACTGGATAGTTTGCTTCATTTTGTAGCTATCAATGAATGCATGTTGTTTATCTCTTGTCCGGGTCAATTCCTCATGGATCTGTTAAATTTAATTCTTGCCAGAGGGGGAGAGCTACAGTCTGCTAAAGACTGAAAATGTAAACCTTTCCTCACTAAATTTAAATGTTGAGTGCATTTATATTAATAGCCAGATGAAATTTTAGAACCGTTTCATTTCACAGACTTTTAGGTACTTAGGAACAGGTTTTCTTTCGGTTAAAAGTGGAGGCACACTTTCAGAAACACTTCAGCCATCAGGCAGTCATAAAAACTTGACAGATATTCTTAATCAACAGTTGGGATGATGACCAGGCATCTTCCTTGCAACGGCCAGAAAGCCCCAGTTAAGTGCTACCTTCTGGTCTCTCACTTCTTGCATTCTTTTCTGGCAAACCAGTGGTAATGCTTCTGGGACTGGGAGTCCCTTCCCAACTGTCAACCATAGTGCAGAGTGTAGCAGGGAATCCCAGTACATTTATATTGCCACCATCAGAGTGATATCATCGTCTGTACTTTGGCAGAGTGATGGGAAAAAAATCAATGCTTCACAGAGTCTCCTCCCTCTAGGGGATTAGAATAGCACATCCAACATGGTGGCTTAATCTTTCAAGTCACAACAGCATCTCTTGTAGCACATGGTTTGGGAATTGTTAATCTATCTGAAAATCCCAGTTCTCCTCCAATATTCACTTTGGTCTTTTGCAATCTTATGTCCCATTGCCTCCCTGTCTGGTTTCCTACCTCTGGTATTTCAGCACTTTCTATTACTGATTCATTTATCTCTTAGGCAATGTGTTTCTTGGGGTTTTTTTAAAGTGATTCATTGTTACATTAGTTTTGCTTAAGTTTGTGTTCTTGTTTGCATCCACCATTGCATGAATCAAATTAGCATCAGCAGTTTTACTACAGTAATACTATAATGGTAAGACTGCTTACAGCAGTAAAGACCAGGGTTGCTACCTCCGAGTTTGGAAACACCTGGTCCCAGATTTGTAGGTGGAGTCTGGAAGAGTAGAATTTAGGGAGGGGAAAGACCCTGGTAAGGTATAAAGCCATGCATTTCACCATTCAAAGTGACACTTTTCTAAAGGAGAAGTGGAATAAATATTTTAAATAAATAATTCAAAATACATGGAGATAAGAAGCAGTTTATCCTAGTAGCACATGTAGCACAATCTGTGGGCCCTGTGGTTCCAGGGGCCCCATGTTGGCAGCCCTGGTAAAGACTTTCATTGCAACCTTTACAGTTATCCTTCTAAATGGATTCAGAAGGGTGTAACTGTTTAGAATTGTACTAGTAGTTGGGCAAGAGACACATCTACATATTTCACTCTCATTCTGAGGTAAAATGCAGAAGATCCTTTGGATTTGAACTTCTGGGAGCTGGAAATCAGATCAAAGAGTGATGCTGAGAGGGGGTGTTTATTTAACACTTTGTTCTTGTACTCCCCTGCCTGCTAGGTGGTATTACAAATACATGCATGATTTCCCTTGTTAGATTACTAGTCACTGTGGGAGGTAATTTATATATTGAATAACATGAGGGAAAGAATTTTTTAAATCAATGGGAAATCAGAGAGCATGAGGCCTTTCTGTGCCATATGAGAACTATTGAAAATCCTGCAAGTCTCACCATTTACAGGGGGCCACAAGCTACATTGGTTATTTTCAGGGGAAAATATTAATGTAGAGAGCGGTGAAAATATGGAGATCTAAGAGCTGCTGGGAAATATCAAAGACCTAAAATATAAATGGATGGTCCTAGATCTTATGCAGTATGTGTCAGACGTCACAAGGACTCACAACCAACTTCTTAGAAATAGAAAGTTTTATTGAGAAGTACTTCATACACCTAGACTAGAGAAGTCAAATCTGCCTGAGGACAGATTTGCTACTCCTTATCAATACAATTCTCCCGCCCAAAACTTGAAAGTTCCCAAGGGAGGGGAGCAAGAAAGAGGAGACAGATACAATTAAAAACAGTGTTACTTTCACATGTCCTTGGCTGTCTTCAGGCTTAGATAAGGTGTTATGGTTAGCAGAAGCTGGCCCAGCCGAGAGGCCTCAAGGAAAGGAACATTCAGAGATAATGACTACATCAACATAGTTTCACTTCTAACAAGCATGCATGATATAGGGGCCTGGAGCTCCCAGGCATCAAGCGGCAAAGGTCAATCTAACTGTCATGGAGAAACTCAGGCTAATTTATGACAGGGTTTTCTAACAATCCTGACAGTATGGTTTCAAAAGCAACAGGTAAAATACATCATAAATATGTACAAATAAAGTAAGATATACATTTTGATAGCTTAATATTGAGGAGGTTTTTGTCCATGTTTGATAATCTGCTCCTAAACATAGATGGATTATCTGGAGGAATGGTTTTGAACAGCAGACCTAAGTAACATTACTGCCAGAATTATTCAAAGAGGTATACAACAGGTGTAAACCACCTGGGGCCCTTCTCCTCAGTTATTCAGTGGGCTTGGGCACTGGGTTTTCTCCCATCCCTGTTCTGCAAGTATATCAGACTGTAACTTGGATCAATTGGACAAGGCTTCAGCAAAATCAATGCAGAACTAGTTTAAAAAAACACTGGCTTCTATCCCATTATCCATCAACAGAAATTGCTATTCGTTGTTCATCTTTTCCCACATTCCAGCAATCCTTTCTGACCCCAGGTAAGTTCTTACCTGGAGCTATGGGACCTGCATTGACTAACAGTCCCATAGGGTAGGTGGATGCATTGGCAAAGAGGAAGGGAAGGAGGAAGGAGAGGGCAATTTCATCCCTTTCCCCCTCCCAACCTGCATGACTATTAGAATAAACTTTTCTGGGATTAGGAAGGAGTTTGGGGAAGGGGCAGGAATGCAAGAAAGGTGTGCAGTCTTTGCACCTGTAGATAGTGAAGTTAATCTCATTTGTTTATTCTGTTTAAGAGGCCTGTCTTCAATTCTCCATGAAGAAATGTTTAGTGCAGCTCAAACACCTGTCACCCTACCGATGCTTCAGTGAAAAGCAGCTGTGCACACTGTTGATGCCTGGCAACATGGAATTAGACTCAAGAGGGAGTACAAGTTCAAGTTCCACAGAATGTACTAGGCAGAACCATGAAGTGGTTCCATATAATTTAGCAGAATAAAAATCAATTCATAAGCAGGTTGGCCCTAATCATAGGATTCTGTCCAAAGGAACTTGGGAAGGAATTCTGGGAAACAAAAGGCAGAAAGGAGACCAATAAAGGTGAGAAAAGGCAAGTAGAGAAGCAAAAGCATTTACAAAGACATAAGATGAGATGTCTAACCTGGAAGCCGTATAGTCAAGCCGAGTTAGGGATAACCGACAGATTCTATGGAAGTGAAGTCATACTGGAGAAAATATTATCCCTTCCCACTCTAAAGCCTCAAGTGTCTCATTGTGACAAACTTCAATACACCAATCAGAAATGTCTGGTTGAAGATCTGGCTGACCCTGGTGTTATTATGTTAACCATTTGAACATTAATTTGAGACCAACATAGCAACCCATCTTAGCGTTACCATCTGCTTTAGATTCATACCAAACCAGCTAATAAATTCTGAGATTGAGAACAGGAGTGTACGTCCCAGCTGATCCTCTCAGGTCTGTATGTGGCCGTGAGAGACCTCCTTGCTGCATGCAGATCCTGCAGACCCCTTTTCCTGCAGTGCAGTTTATACTATGCAGCAGGAGAAGCCAAGTCAGCCCCAGAGACAGGCTAGCTTAAAAAAAAAACAGGTTTTTCTTCTTGTTGTCTATGGACCTGGGGGGAAAAGGTATTTCAGAAAAATCCCAGGTCAGAATATTATACCGTTATTCAGACCTGGGATTTTTCAGAAAAAAATGAATTTTGTGGGTGTCAGGTAGACTCAGACAGGGAAAAAATGATTTTTTTGTGGGGGCACTCCTGGTTGGAATATACTTGATTGCTGTATTAGCACAATGTTACAAGCTGTAGTATTGTGCCATTTCTACAAGCAGGTGTGGATTATCAAGTCTGTTTCTCTGCCATATTTTCCTGATTGGAACATCTAAAACTTTTAAAGAAATATGCTTTCTCCACATTCTGGGAGTATCTTGTGGCTCTTATCTAATTTCATGACTCCTCTGATTTGATCCAAACCCTGGAAGTTTCATTTATGATTTTGTAGCATTTGGCAAAGAATCCTGGTCATCGCAGTCCTGACCAAACAAATGAAAATTAGTCGTAAAACTGACATTAAAATTGATGCCTTTTCTTCTTGTGTATAAGTGGTCTAAAGGCATAAAAGTTATAGTGCCACAAAAATGTTGCAAAATGTTGCAAAAGAAACAAATGAAACTGGAAAACTAGCAAGAAAAATAAGTGGAAATACAATAGTGGTTATGAATACATATAAAAGCTGAAAGAAATTTAGAAATCGTATATTTGTCTGTTTCAGCTTTCCATTTACCATTGCTTCATTCATCCGATTCCAATATACCCTCTAACTGGGTATATTCATCCTCTCATGTACACATTTTGCCTGCACATTCCACATCCTCTCATGTGGAATGTGCAGGCAAAATTACAGAACTAGTCTTAACATAGTAGACAGGGAAGTGAATGATTACATGGAATGAAGCTCCAGCTGAGAGGCTCCAGAGAACCTGAACTAGCTCTCTTATAGAAAGAATGTGCTGCGAAACCATTACAATTTAATAGAAATCACAGCATGAGAGAATTCTTATTGCCAAGCAAACTGAGCCTCTTCATGTTTTTTTTAAGGTTTATTTCTGCTTAGCTTCTGTAATTAAGGGGCAACTTACTCTAATCCCGTTAAGAAAGGAGGCTATTGAACCAGCCACTGACTTCTTGTGGCTCTTGCTGGAATAATATTCATAGATGCCACAAGGGTGAAAGGAATAAAACATTGAAATGGGTCATGGTAGGATGAATCATCTAGAAATCCCAGGAGTAGCTTTGCCACCTTGTCCAATAATGGAAGGTTGAGACAGGCCTTTGATTTCCATGTTCACTTTTTGCCAAAGCCAACTTTTTCCGTACAGACCAAATAATTACCTTCTTCTAAAGCCTTTTGAAAATCCCTGTCTCCAAGAGAGTAGTATATTATCTTGACAAGGAGAGCTATTACTTTAATCCAATAATGTTTAAACAACGACTACAGGAAGAGAAAAACAACCTGAATCCAACAATTTTTTTGTACACCCCTAGAGGAAACCTGTATCTTTCTCTTCCAAGTAAACTAACAGAAATTTAAGGCTGCTGCCTAGTTCAGACTAACTTTATATCTAGCGAAATATTCCTTTTTTAGCCTGGCTCCTTCTGTGTCTCTTCAATTCCATGTACAAGACATCAAGATATATGTGAACCCCTTAGGACCATAAGACACCAAAAAATGCCTAATTGAACCCTGTGGAATCAGCCACCCCCATACATATTAACTAATGCTATACGTGGGAGGAAGGAACTGTCTTTTTCACTGTACCTCCAAACTTGTCTTCTAAAGCTTAGGCAAAGGATTTTAAAATGTAGTTTGTGAATGTGGAGAAAACACCATTGAGTGTTGGTACAGCTCCTATCCAGCTCCATAAATTAAGGTTGCAACCCTCAACGTTGCTGTTAAAGCCACTATTACTAGAGAAGATGTTATATGCATCTGCTGTTGCATTTACAAATCACCAATGTACCCCCTGATCAATACCTTCTGATATGTTTTTGATTCCTAGTATTGCACCCAGATACATACTGAGAAGCCTGGCTTAGAAGAGGGGTGAGGGAGCCACATGATAGCACTTTAGCTGGATACAGAAATGCGTGAGATGGAAATGTGGTAATTGGTTCTAGAAAGGGACTACATTGCATGCAGGACTTCTGAGTTGTAGTGCTTAATGTTAATGTACAGTGCAATTAATTGTACAATTAATTGACTGAACTGCGCCCTAAAGTGGCCCTTCAAAAGTATCCAGCTGGAGTTGCCATTGATGCTGTCTTATGTTCCTTGTAGTCCTATGCAGTGGGACATCTTTAGTTACAATATGCAGAAGTAGGCACACTGAATTGTTCGAAGAAGAGGCATTCTGTTGTCTTGGATCTTTGATTCAAGTTTCCCTTCAAGTATATCAAGGGAAGCAAATCATGAGATTTGGGTACCTCAGCAGTGTTTCATGAACTAGACCAGGGGTAGTCAACCTGTGGTCCTCCAGATGTTCATGGACTACAATTCCCATGAGCCCCTGCCAGCATTCACTGGCAGGGGCTCATGGGAATTGTAGTCCATGAACATCTGGAGGACCACAGGTTGACTACCCTTGAACTAGACAACTGTCATTCCTGAGAATCCCAGTAATCCTCTTTCTTGGCAGCCAAGACAGTCACCATTGAGAGTTTTCCTTTTAATTGCTTGATTACATTCTGATTACATGAGCCTCTTGTGGCGCAGCATGCTAAGGCAAAAGAAATGCTGTCTGAAGCTGTCTGCCCATGAGGCTGGGAGTTCAATCCCAGCAGCCGGCTCAAGGTTGACTCAGCCTTCCATCCTTCCAAGGTCGGTAAAATGAGTACCCAGCTTGCTGGGGGGTAAACGGTAATGACTGGGGAAGGCACTAGCAAACCACCCCATATTGAGTCTGCCATGAAAACGCTGGAGGTCATCACCCCAGGGGTCAGACATGACTCGGTGCTTGCACAGGGGATACCTTTACCTTTACATTCTGTATCAAATTCTTTGCCTTAGAAGTCTTCAAAGGTGCTGCCTTCTTTCAGTTGCTAACAAGGGAGGATTGGCTGAACAAGTTCTGGTTCTTGCCTGGTAAACTGTGTTCTAAGCCAAAGTGTCAAGCAGGAAGATTAAGGGGAAGGTCTGGAAACTCTTTCCCAAAAAGGCAGCACCTTTTTAATCAGACGCTAGATAGTCATCTCACAGAAATGCTGACTTTATGAATTTAGGCAGATTGTGAGTGAGTGGGCAGGAAGGGATGTCCCAGTGCATATCTCTTGTGGCTCTTCCTTGCATACCCAGGCGAGTGCTGGTCACCACCGTGGGATGGTAGGTGAATTCCCTCCAGGTCAGGCTGGATTCTGGAGTATTTTTTGGAAGGGGGATCATTTGGGCATGAAATTGAGGTCACTGTGGATAGGCAGGTAGTTGTGAGTTCCTGCATTGTGCAGGGGGTTGGACTAGGTGACCCTGGAGGTCCTTTCTGACTCTGATTTTATGATTCTGCGATCCTATGACACTAGCATCCTGTGGAAACCATCTTGTTTCTATTGCTGAAAGCCAACTTCAATGTGATTTATGGTGTGAATTTTTATAAGCCACTTCAAAATATTGGTGGGGGGATCTAAATTTAGACTACACATTTTAAAATATGTAAATATTGTTCGCCTAACCTTCCTAACACCTACATGACAACTTTACATGTCAAAGTTTATGTGTGGCAAATTTCTGTTAGGAAATTTGCTGGAGAAAGCCAAATTGCAGCTGAATGCCTGGATCAAACCTACAGTGAACCACTGGAATGTGCTCACAAAATAAATCTGGACTTATACTGTCAGTGTGCCTTTTATGAAGCGTGTCCTATGTTCTTGACAATTATTTTTCCCAGTGGGTTTCTTAAAGTTGTATAGCGTGCAATCTGGTACTGTGGCAGCAAGGCATTGGTATATATGCTGGTTAGGAAGCTATTAATTTGTAATCACAGGTTGTCTTGTTAGAGAAGGGGATAACATGATTAAAAGCAGTTTAGGGAACAGGAAAGGGAAGAGGCTAATGATCTCACGCTGCTTTCTGGTGGCAATGACACAGCATCAGCACTTCGAATACATGAGGATATATTAATGAATTAAAACTTTTAATAAAAACGATACCAGCAGTGCTACAAATAACATTAGAAGAAAGTCTGCATAAGGAACCCTGACTGCGAAGGGGGTATTTTAAACATTGCTACCTATGTCTTGCTTTGATTTTTCCCTCCTGAATTTTTAATAGACTCACAGGCATTCTCGAGAAGCAATAGAAAGCAGTGCAAGAGAGACAAATGCCATGAAGCACCTGCCTTGTTTCTGGACCAGTCATCCAAGCACGAGCTCCCTGTAGAAGGTGGGAGTTATTTGAAAGACCAATATCCATTCAAAGGCACTTTGAAGTCCAAAGAGATTCAGGCCATAAGCTTTCTAAAACCAAAAATATCTGTTTCTGATTATGAGTGTCATGGAAAGGCTTTATTAAAAACTGCACTGGATGAGAATGATATCCACGGGAATGATCATTTTTCAAAAGGTAAGCTGCATCCTTAGCTTTTAGCGAGCAGTTTTTTGAATGTTAAAATGAGATCAGACCAAGAGGTACAAGAGATTTAATGAGGAGCATGTCTTCTTTTAAATGCTGCTGAAAAGCAGTTCAGAGACAGGATCAGGCTGCAGTGCTAAGCACACCTACTTGGAAGTAAGACCCATTGAACTCAATGGAATTTACTTCTAAGTAAGCATCTTTAGGACTGCATCATGTTTCACAGAAATGCTTGGGCATAAATTGTAGATATTGATCATAGCCTGCAAGACCAAATAAGAAATAGAAATACAGCAATCTTAGAAACAACATATTATTTTTTTAATCTGCCCCATTTGCATGAAAAACTAACAGGGAAATTACTCCCTGACCTCCTTTCTCTTCTGGCATTCTTGCTTGTTACTTTGTCCTTCACGTAAGAGTGAAGGAATTGGTCTATTTTTCCTTTTTACCTGTTCTTTTATTGTATGGACAAATCTTCCATGGTGCTTAGTTATGGGATTGGCTGGGGTAGGTTAAAATCTTTGTGAGTTCCAGCCCTAGAACTGTCTAGAGACACACATTTGGGGGAGAGGGAGAGAGAAGCTGCATCTAGGGAATATAACTCCTCCCCGGGAGATTGGATCACCTTGGCTCTTTGGTGAGGTGAAATAATGGGACTGGCTTCTAAACTGGCTATGGGGTGGAGACAGTGCTGGTAATCCTGACAAATAATCTCTGGCACCAGCTGGATAGAGATGGGTTGGCACTTCTCATGCTGCTAGATCTGTTTGTGGCGTTAGATCTGTTGTGTATATTTTATTGTTGGTAGCTGCCGTGAAATGGCAGGTCTGAGAGGAACAGCCTATAATATCAGTCAATTAATTAATTAATTAAGCCTCAAAATCATAGAGCTGGAAGGTACCTCCAGGGTCCTCTAGTCCAATCCCCTGCACAATGCAGGAACTCACAACTACCTGTCCACCCACGGTAATCCCAGTTTCATGCCAAGTGATCCTTCCACCAAAAAATCTTCAGAACCCAGTCTGGCCAGGAGGAAATTTAACTACCTACAGTGGCAATTAGCAATTCCCTGGGTATGCAAGGAAGGGCCACAAAAGAAAAACACTGAAACATTCCTTCCTGCCCACCCACTTACAATCTGCCTATATTCATAAAACCAACATTTCAGTGAGACGACTATCTAGCCTCTTCTTAAAAACTTCGAAAGAAGGAGAATTCATCACTTCTCAAGGAAGCCTGTTCTATTGAGGAACTGCTCTGCGGTTCTTCTGGGTGTTAAGTCGAAAATTCTTTTGAATTAATTTAAACCCATTGGTTCTGGTCCGACACTCTGGGACATCAGAAAACAACTTTACTCCATCTTCTATATGACAGCCCTTCAAGTATTTGAAGATGGTGATCATATCACCTCTTAGTTGCCTTCTCTCCTGGCTAAATGGACCAAGCTTCTTCAACCTTTCCTCATGTGACCTGGTCTCCAGTTTTTCTACATCTTTCTTCCATTGTGGTGCTCAAAACTGAACACAGTACTTCAAGTGAGGTCTTACCAGAGTGGAGTAAAGTGGTAACATCATCTCGCATACAGCTCAAAATCCCATTTGCCTTTTTAGTCACCAAGTCATACTACTGACTCTCCATCCCAAAAAGAACTGCACAATGGGTAGGATGCAGAGGGTGTGTTACTTTTTAGGGTCCATCCTTTGCTTAGGTACTTCCCTGTTCCCTTAAGTGGCTGATTACTTACCCTCTCTTTACCTGTCCTTTTCCTCCCCTCCCTCCTTTTTTACTAGGAAATAGGACTTTCTGGGGAAGCAGGCACTGCACAGTAGTGATGTTTGAGCTCCAAAGGAGCCAGTAGTCCCATGGATGTTCTCCCTGTCTAAATATCTGGTACTCTTAGCACCCAGGTTCATCAGCTGGCCTCTTTCTCTTGCCACTGCCTCATGACATGGATTGGTGCACAGATTCCTCCTTGTCAGACAAAGAGACAAAAGACGTGGACAATGTGGGAACTGAGCACCTGATTACACCATATGAGGCAGTTGAGAGACCTCCTTTGGTGTGCAAGAGGAGTTGCCACTGAGGTACCTCTTTTGAGGCGTAAGTGGAGCCCCAGGAGGCTGAGCCAGCCTTCTAATCCTGGGATATATCCCTGTCTTCTGACCCAGACTTCTCAACTTTAGTCTTGAGCAGGACACCTTACTACTTGCCTACTCAACTTCTTTCTTGAACTGT
Source organism: Paroedura picta (assembly GCF_049243985.1). Taxonomy (NCBI): domain Eukaryota; kingdom Metazoa; phylum Chordata; class Lepidosauria; order Squamata; family Gekkonidae; genus Paroedura; species Paroedura picta. Next base: position 61,859,072 of record NC_135376.1, on the reverse strand, counting down.
TTCCCCACGCATCCTTGCTGCCCTTTTCCTTCCTTGAATGACACAGGCAGCCATGCCCACACTCTGCATCCAGACACTCTGCATACAGATGAGGGCTCTGAAGCATAAAACTCTGGAGCAGACCTGTACGCACAGTGGAATTACATGCATATGGACAAAAGTGCTCACTGATGCAAACTTCAGTGTCCATGGAGCTTTGTCTTTGGGGAACTGTTTAATATAAAGTGACAGGTTTTCAATTTGCTTTGCAAGCCTCCCTTCAGGGAGAACAAGTTTCTTGGCTTGGTACAAATGTGCTAAAGAAAGGCAAACAATTAATATAAGGGAGAGTTGATGGCTTTGTAAAGCAGGTGCAGAACCCGACTTTCCATTCTCGTTTGTTGGTTTGTTTTTCTGGAGAACAATATCAAGTTTCTAGCATGATACGAGAGGGAAAGTCTTCTCTCTTTACTGCGACTGGTCATTGGAAACAATCTGAAGTAGGCTTTCTTCCCAGATGTTTTATGCTTCAAATCATGCTGTTTGGCAGGAGAGCCCATCCTTATTGTCACCTTGTTAAAGTGGTGCTTATGAGTGTACTGATTTTAATTTGCTAGTCTGGATTAATCCTGCATTTTTAGTGAGTGGTTTGGAAAATATTTTGCAGATGGCTATTTGCATTTTGGACAGCTACTCCTCATTTGGGTTATAAATTATGCAAGAAATATTGATCATAACTGAACAATCAAGCATGATTAATAAAGAAAACATACTAGATGGATTCTTTTTGTAATTAATTGTGTTATTACCATTTTATTAATTTTTAATAGAATAGTAATGCCACAAAAATAGGTTTATAGCATATTCAAATTGCAGCATCGTATTGGGACCAACAATCATGACTCCCCCATGTCCCTAAATTCCAGAGGTGATATAAGAATTCTTGTGCTAATGTGAGCAAACAGCTTTGAATATTTAAAAAGTGCTATGTAAATGCAAAATGGTGAATTGGATCCTATGATCCATGAGCATAACAGTCACACGAAGGAACTTCTTGTTTTCTCTTTCCCTAAAACCCTGCCTCCAGAATTTCTGAGAACAGCATAAGAAGCATTTTGGGAGTCTATAAAGAGAAGAGGAAACTGATATAAATGGTTCTCCTTGTTTTCAGTAGGCAGAAATGCCTTCTTTCTGTAAAAAACACAATCAGAATTTGTTCTTAACAACTTGAACTGTTATGTATGTGGTTCTGTTAACGACTCTACTGAGGACCACGCTTGAGGTCTGAGGTAGGATTGGTGCGGGCAATATACCTGACCAATGCGTTGCTAGATTCCCATATTGGGATCCAGTTAGTTTAAATTTAAACTGAACAATGGTGCACACTGGCGGGAAGATCCATTGTTCGTGTGTGCATATATGTTGGGGCTCTTGAGGGGTTTCTTGGTTCAGTTCTGCCTCTTGTATCACCGTGCTGAGATCCTAATAAAGAGCTGATTGAACTCCCAGTATCTTGTCCGGGGTAGTCAAACTGCGGCCCGCCAGATTGCAAAGCAAGAGAATGCTGGCAGGGGCTCATGGGAATTGTATTCCATGGACATCTGGAGGGCCGCAGTTTGACTACCCCTGATCTTGGCTTTCTTCAAACCTATGGATTTAACAAGAACAATATCTGGTTTTCTCTTGCAAAGCAATATATTAAGCAACAATTTTAGCTTTCAGCATACAAACCCTCACCAGATGGTGGAGGAGTCAAAGTCATTGTTTTTCATCATGAGACCTTGTTTGACATGAAACCGTTCTTGGGTCATAGAAGCATGAGTCATATCTGACATGGCCTGACCTCTTCAACTTAATTAATCCCTGTACATTTTTTGTTGAAGAAACTAAACTCTGTATCCAAAGATATTAAGAATAGTATTTTATTAATAAATACATTTATCTCATTCAAGGTGATTGCAAATTCTTTGACGCTGCTGACAAGCTGAGAGAACATAATGCAAGTGAGAAGAAAGTGACGACCAGGGAGGTAACAGCAACCTCCACAGTTCATGTACCAGATGTTAATCATGAGAAACATGAAGCCTTCCAGCAGCCAGGGCTCAGCTCTGAGCCTGAGAACATTCCTTCAAACCCACTGACTCTCAGGGTACAATATCAAAATGTTTTCTCTGCTAACTCTCAATATTGTAATGGCCATTTTCCTGGGAATATATTGGAGTCAGAAAGTCACATTTCCTCTTTTAACTTTTTAAAATCAGTAACAGAATGAAGTCACTTAGATTTGCTCTTCATTGTTTCCAAATCATTTTGATTACTGAGAAGAGGAGCAATTGATATATCAAGTCTCCTGAATGTTCCTGTTAGCCCTCCTTTCTTGGCCATCCTTTACTAATCCTATATTACTTTCCCATTTATAAACCAAATTGTTAACCTGTCACCTTCAGCCCAATTATTGGAGAAGTTGGGATCATCACATTAGGCCATCCACTCATTTTAAGAAACTGTTGGCATTTATTTTTTTTATTTTATTTTGAGATTTTTATACTGCACCCGCATGAATGATCATGTCGGGGCGGTTCACAGCACTCGCAAAAATAAATCCTTTCAGAAATCAATAAAGATTAAAACATTAAAATCCAAGAAGACAGGATTCATTTTTAATGTACTATTCACAAAGGCCCTGCCAGTTTATTACATGTGGGATACCAAATGTTGGCAAATGAACATCTGTATGGATGATTCAGCTTCTGGAGGCTTTTCTCTGAAAACCTGCCTACGCAAGAGAGTAGTGCTACTCACTATATAATGAACAGCTAGCGTTTCCCTTGGAGTTTGGAATGGATTCCAGAAAACACGGGACAGACATCAGCTTCCTAAGAGAAATGCAAAATTGATGTAGATGAAAGCTTGATACTGTTTTGATTCTTCACAGCAAACATAATTACTAGGTTATGCTTGTAGGTTTAATACAGCTCATCTCTATTCAGAACATAAATGAAAGAATGAAGTAAATTTAAGATCTTGGTTTGTTCATGTCTGCATTAAAAGGTAGCAGATTGTTCAACTGCCTCTTAATCTGCCAGGTGCAACCCCTGAAATAATTTACCTCATTATTGTCAGGTGTCCTTCACAGCTGAAGGCAAGCCCTTTTATAATGTGCTATTGAGATGGCTTGAAGGAAGGGACAGCGTACCACTAATAGTAAGAATAGTTTATGGAATTGTTGCATAATAAAAGGCTGGATAACTATATGAACCAAATCTGGACAGGGCTTTGCTTTGAAATCAGACTATTCTAAACTAGCATTAAAAACATTCATTCTCCTTTTTTAATATTACGAATCACACACCAAAGCTCTAAGTCCTGTTTTAATAGTGGCAATGAGGAAACTAGTGCAGATCGTGGAAGACAGGCAAAAGTAGTAAAAACTTTTAATGAACAATATATTGCTTTTTGGCTTTCTCTCCTTGTAACAATAAAGGGATTTTGCTGCTTTCTTAACCACTCTGATAAAGCACAACAGATCCCTTTTACTGAACCCAAATACCAGAATTGTCTAAGGAATCCATTGATTATGTCCTGTTGTTTCTCTGTGTGGACAATGCATATGAGCTGATAATTGTAAACGCAAGACATTTTATTCCCCTCAGATTTTGCAAAAATATAATTCTTGCTTATTCCAGCAGGGTTTCCCCCCCCTGTATTCAGGCTGTAAGAGAAGTTGCTGGTATTTACTGTAAACTCTGGATGCTACCCTAATGCCCGAGAAACAGTCCTTTCACTCAGTCCTGGCAGAGCCATGGGGTAGACAATGCCCTCTTCAACAACCTAAATTAAAACTATTCCCTCCATTTCTTTTAGGAGGCTTTGGAAGTTCACAAACCTGATTTTATTTCTCGTTCACAAGAACGGTTGAAGAAACTTGAACAACTGGTACAGCTGAGGAAAACCCTGCAGGGAGATGCTTCCGGAAAGAAACAAGAAGCTACTCTTTCCCGCAACCTTTCTTCATCTTCAATTACAAGCAAGAAGAAGCAATACACAGTTCCTCATCCACTCAGTGGTAAGTTCACCAGGGCTGTCACAGAATTTGAAGTGATGGCTTGTATACCATATTTTTTATGTTAGCTTTGTGTGAGAATTATCCAGTTTAGGAGAGGAAGGGTGAGAAATGCCATTATTACTAGTTCTTATACTGATATAATCTAGTGGCTAGTCATGAAAAGTAAGCATACAAACTTGAGTTACTGCAGGTGTGAGTGTGGGGGAGATGATTTTCACCAACCTCCCCTCCAGCAGACCTCTGATCCTCCCAAATTATTACTAGGCGACTCTCATCTCCCAGGAGCAGTAGGGGGGGGGGAGGCATTTTAAGCTGCTGTAGGAGGAAGGAGCGAGCAAATATACTTGTGACTGCAGAAACAGTAGGAGGGATTCAAATCAATACATTCCTTTATCATTTTATAAATTCCCTACAAGCCTTTGCCAGTCTATCCGTGTAGCCCATTCTAGCCTCTTTTACCTCACTGGTGAGACATAGATTTACCTAGCTGTGTGCTTTATAAAAATTATAAACTAATTCCACTTTTGTAGACAACCCGAGAACTGTCTGCTCTGTCATACATACCTTCCTTTGACACATATCTGCGCACATTAAATAACCAACACAGAGTTCTAAAATGTGTAAAATCATTATAGTGCCAAAAGAAATTATCTCTCTTCCATAGTAAAGTAGGATGTCAGAGCTATTCTATTCAGAAGGACCTTCTATAGCTATAAAACAAAACTGATATTTACTAGAAAGTTATTTTTTCTCTGCAAAAGGAATCAACAGGATTCTAAGAGATTCATTCTTTAGCTTTTCTCTTCTTATACTGTAAGAGCATTCCTCTATTTTACTACAGGAAACAGAGCAATTACCCACTAGTGAGATTTTTTAGATCCTTTTATTTCTGGAAGAAATAAAAGTGCTTGTTCCCTTTATTCAGAATAAAACAAAAATAAAATATGCATACAAACCAAAGGAGTCAAACGTGAAAATGCTTCTAGAATCATAAGACCTCATGGGTCATCTAGTCCAACCCCCTGTATGCACTTTTCTTGAATATTTGTCTCAAAATGACATTTAAAAGCTTGTGGTTGGAGCCTCAGTTCCCATTCTGTTGGCATACTTTTTCTGCATGAGTGTCGGCAAGCTGCACTGCCGCCTGGTATTTGCTCCATGTCAGGTTGCCATGATGTTTCCCACTACCACATGGGAATCTTTAATCCATTTTATCCTCCTTTCTTGCCTCCACACAAGTCAGCCATGGACTGGAAGTCAGGAATTCCCGCTGTTTTTTTCCTGTCTCAGCTTGCTATCCAATGTCAATTGGCATCAATGCCCAATCAGCTTTCAGTGCCATCTTTTCATATCCAAGCCCCCCCCCTCGGAATATTAATTTTAAAAAACTAGACCAAAATTGCTAAACTGTGAGGGGTAGCAAACACAGCAGAAGACAGAATCAGAATGCAGGATAGGCTTGAGAACTGGTCTAAACTGAATAAAATGAAATTCAATAGGGTCAAATGTAAAGTTCTGCATTTAGGTAGGAAAAAACATATACACCAATATAGGATGGGGGAGATGTGTCCTGGCAGTAGTATGTGCGAAAACGATCTAGGAGTCTTAGTAGACCATACATTGAACATGAGTCAGCAGTGTGACTTGGTGGTTAAAGGGCAAATGATGTTTTGGGCTGTATCAAATGGAGTATTGTGTCCAGATTATGGGAGGTGATGGTACCACTTTACTGTGCTCTGGTTTGGCCTCACTTGGAGTACTGTGTTCAGTTTTGGGCACCCCAGTTGAAGAGGGATGTTGACAAACTGAAGTGTGTCCAAAGGAGGGTAACAAAGATAGTGACAGGTTTGGAGACCAAGACGTATGAGGAAAGGTTAGGGGACCTTGATATGTTTAGCTTGGAGAGGAGACGACTAAGAAGGGGTCTGATAACCATCTTCAAGTATTTAAAAGGCAGTCATATAAGATGGAGCAGAGTTGTTCTTTCTTGCTGCAGAGGGATGGACCAAAACTGAGTTTGATGTATTGTTCTGTTTTTGTTCTTTGTGAACTGCCCTGAGCCTTAGGGGAGGGTGGTATACAGATGCAATAGATAAATAAGTTAATCCCATGATATTCATTGAGGCATACTCCTAGTTATGTGTGTACAGTTTTGCCCTGCTAAAGTTTCAGGAAGGACTTACTTCCCTGCATTCTTTGAGATAATTCTGGGCAAGACTGTCTTACACCCTTCAGCTCTCTCCTCAGCAGGATACTCGTGCCCAATATCCTCTCAGTCCTGCACAGCCCGTCAACTCTCTGGAGGATTTCTGAAGTTCCGCACAGCTGACAATGCATGTTTCCTTTCCAGCAAGATTCCAGTAACTACTTAAGGAAGATTAAACACAGACTGCAAAAATCATATGTCAGCTTCAAGTAACTTGTAGGTTCTGCAGCCTCCCAAATGACCTTACAGAAGTCATGGGAGTACTCTGGGTCAACCTCCCATCACAGTTCTAGGGTCCCAGATGCTAATGACACTTCTTCCCCCACAAGTTTCCTGTGAGAGGAAAGAAGAATTACAACTGAAGAAGAACACTGACACTTTGGGCACTGTGCTTTAGGTCTGTAATTTTGCTAGAGCAGCATATTTATGGACATATCAGCTCCTGTTTAATGTCCAGGATATAGTCTTTCAAAAATTTTTTTTGCAAGTTTGATTTTCAAGTTCAATATGATACTCCGTTAGGATCCTAACTGCAAGTGCAATTACTTCAAGAAACATATATTGCTTTGGGAGATGTTAATGAATGCCAAATCACAAAATGACCAGGAAGTATCACCCTTCTTGGGCTACAAGGTTTTTGAGAAGCTCTAGATGAAATTCTTGTGGATTCTGAAGACTCTAAAGATGTCTTGGGCTTCATTTTAGGAATGCGTGGTGAAATATTCTATGTGTCACAACTTCTTGGCTTCTCTTAAGGACTCCCAAATCAGCTGCTCTAGGTAGAATAGATGAGCTGTCCAGAGAACATGATTTTTGTCCTATACCTGAATGTGTGCAAGGGGAGAAGCCAGCCTATCGATGATGCCACGGACTTCCCTACAGTTTCCATGCATGACATTATGACTGGGCTTCAGGAATCATCAACGCAATGGAAATAAGTGAAACAGGATTTTTGGGTGCTAAGCTCTGTGAGAAAAAGATACCTGAGAGAGTTTCATCACCTATTAGTGCTACTCACTCAGAATGAAAATGGTTATCAGAAGCACTTTATAAAGCAATCATAATCTACAGAAGATAAGTCATAGTTTACCACAGTGAACTAGCTCAGCACTAAAAGAGGATATGGTTAATTCTCCATCTTATGTACATTCCTGAAAAGGAATGGAAAGAGCCAAGCCATACTGAATCAAAACTTTCAACCATTTTGTGAGAAGGAAACAGTTCTGAATAGGGATGTGTAAAATCCTAACACTTCAGATTCATTTCTTTTCTCATTTTAAAAACATTCCGTTTCTTTGATATCAAAATTCAATTCTTCATCAGATAAGGTCTTGTGTATTAATTGTTCCACATAGGGAATCACTTCCAGTGAATGCAACCTGAGGAGTCTAACTTGCCACAGCATACAGTTAAGTTCCAGCACAATGACTGGAGCTGTCTGAAGGCTGAGAGGGTGTGGAAGAGTGGAGGCACAGCCGGGAAGGTGTGCTGCCTGGGCAGGCCCTCCAGCCATGGCACAGCCAGTCTGGCCTGGCCCTTCTCTCCCCTTCCCAACTGTCTGAAGGCCAGGAGGATGCATAAAAATGGAGGTACAGCCAGGTAGAGTGCACTGCTGGAACAGGGTGTCTGTTGTAAATCGCTTTGAGATTCTCTCCAGTAGTTAAAAGCAAGATATTAAAAAACAACTCTTCTTAGGACATGGGACCTGCATGGACAAAAGCCATGTTGGGTACAGCTTGTACTAATAAGGAGGGGAAATAGGTGAGATTGAATGAACAAACTAGCTGGATTTACTTTATATTATTCTATGTGCCAGATTACCATTCTTTCTCTTCCCATCACATGGTCATATTTTGTTATATTTGGTAGACCTAAACTCCTATAATGCCTGATGCCCCTTTTTATTGTTAGACCTTTGTTGTTCTCTGTAAAATGATATATCACAGATCAAATAACGCTAAGCTTTTTTTTCTTGCAATACATTTACTAATCAGCACATAGAAGAAAGTATTAGCCAAGTTACTCATTTACTATCGGAATTCTCCCCATCCATGACAACTTTAATTCTGACCATTGAGTTAACTTTTGCCTTGGCTTTTTTGTTAGTAGATCAATATAAACTTTAACCACTTAATTAATGCCATAAATTTAACTTACATATTTAATCTCTGTCTTTCCACATTACACTGTGCATTATTTTAATTTCTTCTTTATTCACTAAATCTATATGGAATCCTAACAGGTCTGGTTTCTTTGATCAATACTCCTATCATTCTTTCTTTGAATGTGCCAGAATTTCTCAGAAAAACATCACCAGCATTCTTGTTCTCAGTTGCATTGTTTTTTTACAAGCCTTGAATTTTCATGTCAGGCCATATGCAATAGATTGTATCTTTATACATAGATTAAATATCAAGAGTGAAGACAGGCTTGTTTTACACTGCTTTTAAGTAGAAAGGATTCCAATAATTGTCCATTTACATCAATACTTGCTAATGGTGTACTAAAAGCCAGTCTACACAGCTAAGCATAAAATTGTGTAGACCTAAGCTCTTTATCACTTGTAAAATATAGTAGCAGGAAAAGGCATGACTCCATTGTAAAGCAGCTATTTTGCACACAGAGGATCACCAGTGCAGTCCCTGGAATAAAACAGCCTTTCTCAACTTTTTTTACCATTGAGAAAACCTTGAAACATCCTTCAGGATTCGAGAATCCACAGTAGTGGTGCAATCGTGTGGAATATGTTTGGGAGGCATAGCTATGTACATGCCCATCTGGTCCCTTCCCCTTCCCACCCCCTCCAGATCTATCATTGGCCATTTTGGGATGTGGGGTTGGGTCAGCATGACCATATATGGTCATATCACCTGATACATTTTTAACATATTTAAAAATATATTTTAAAATTAACTAATTTGCACCCATTTAGGAAACACTTCCAGGGATGTCAAAAAACCCTGGTTGAGAAAGTATGGTTTAAAAGATCTTGGGTAGCAGGAAAGACCTTTTACGTCTTGCAACACAGGTGAACTGGTGCCAGTTGGGGCTAGACAGACCAATGTGGTCTGATAAAACAGATTAACATAATCAACAAAATAGAGTAGTTATTGTTTGGAGAGAGAATCGTAAAATCAGACCTGTGTACAAGATTTATAAGGGGACAGACAGGAGGTCTTCAAAATGTGCATGAAGGGCTTGCATGAACAGGTGGTAATCCAACAGCTCGGGTGTCTCCATGTTGAACAGCCGAACATACCAGTTGGCCACTTTTCCAAGAAGGTTCCCACATTACGCACCTTTGCCACACCGTCTGGAAATAAATGGTCACAGCCCTCCATGTAGGCCTGCACCTGGACCAAGAAGAAGGATAATTTCTCTGCTGATCCATCAAAAAGGGCATGGAGTTTGCTCTGTTCTTGGAATCCATGTGGGTTTTGTTGTTGTCGTGGAGTGCTCCCGCTCTCGGGACCCATCCCCGTTCACTGCCACTGCCGCCGAGGACTAGGTACTTGGCCTTGCCATGTCCGTCAGCACCTTCGTTCCGAACCTGGTAAGGAAGCGGTGTCTGGAAACCCCCACATGCTCCTTCTCCCCAGTGAAGATCGCAGCAAGCAATCCTGTCACTTTGCCCAGCTCCTGTCATAGCTTCAGGATATTGTGACTGATTGTTTTCCATGTTGGGATGGCTACAGGCCTTGGCTCCAGTCCAGTTGCCTGGGTCCTGGTTATACACCAGTGCTTGGTAACATAATGGCCAGTATCCTCCCCCTTCCAAGCCGGGTCGCCCACCACCACTGAAGTGGTATACCGCAGCATTTCAGGAGCCTCGAGTTTCTTCCCTGTTGCCTTTCTGCTTTTGGAGGTGCCTTGCCCACCAGCGGCCTCGGTAGATTGGGTGTCCCAGTCTCCTTTCTCCATCAACATGGTGGTAGAACGGGTAGGATAACTTGGCTCAAAAGTTAGTTCTGATTAACTGTGAGAATCTTTGTGAGTCGAAAATAAAAGTGAACTTTTATTGAGAAAAAAAGTTTCATTTATTAAACTCAGCAAGTGTACTCATCATAGGCATAGTTAGAATAGTCCATAATCTTTGTGAAACTTCTTAATTGATTCTCACTTTTTCTTGAATTTTTGAACTCTTTTTCTATTATTTTTCTGTCTCATACCATTGTTAAACAGATTTTCATTGATTTAGTTAGTAGCCTTTTAATGGGGGGGGTTAGCCCACCCCTCATGCACAACCTTGCAGGGGCCATGCAGGTCCAACCTCCTGCTCAATGTAGGATTAGCCTAAAGCATCCATGATGAGTATCTGTCCAGCCACTGCTTAAAGACCATCATAAAGAGGAGCTCACCATTCCCTTAGGCATCTGATTCCACTGCTGAACTACTCTGACTTTGAAATCCCCCCCCCGATATCTAGCCAGTAGCATTCTACATATAGTTTAAATCAATTACTGTATTTGTAATAATCTAGTCTTATGGCTCCTTGAAGACTAACAATTTTTTTGTAGCATAAGCTTTTGTGAGCCAGATTTGACTTTATCAGATGCATAAAAATTTGGTATTAATTGAAACGTTAAAAAAAAACGAGAACTAAAGGAAAACATCCCCAAAGAAACAATTATTACCAAATCTTTATGTACCTGATTAAGTGATTTTTTAAATTAAATCTGATGAAGTTAATTTGAATCAATTTAATGCCCTGGGTTTCTTGGCATGCATTCTGTCAAGCTTTTACATGGCATCAGCATCTGAGTCCTACAGATGAGCACTGTGGTTCTAAAGGCAGGCAGGTTTGATTTGGGGGCTTCTGGTTCCTAAATCCCCAGGTTGGATCTTCCTTTTGGGTGGTGGACCTGGAACTCTAGGGTTCTTGAGACACTGGATTTCAAGTCTCATGACTGCAGAAGGGGAGGCTTCAGTCCAGAAACAATCCAGTCAAGACCTGACCCTGATTGATCTTGATGCCATAGCAGTGGATGCTAATAGAGCTGTCAATGATGAAAGCTGGCCAGCTAGCAAGCTAGCATACAGGAAAAGTCTCCCTACATCCATCTTGTCCTTCCTGTCCCTCTAGCCTTAGGTGTCTAGCACCCGGAATACTGCAATCCCTCAGCATGCCTGGGAGATTGTCAAAACAATGTTAAATGCGCTGGTAAAGGAATGGGGAAGATGGGAAACAAATGATATTTTTACCTAACAGCTGGCTAGCCCGTTGATCTGCTGGCTGCTGTCCACTGCTGCCAGCATATACCAATTGCCACCTATTAAATAGGGATGATGAGAGGAAATTAGGGATGGAGAGGAAGAGAATGAGTTATTCTGACTGAGCTCAGAATAGGGCTTCTGGCAAATACTGGATAGGGGTTTGGGGAAATATTTCACTTTTCCCAAACCCAATTCAGATTTGGGGGGCAATTCCATCTGTATTTGTCATGATAGTATGCACATTTTAATCAGGCATAGAATTTACAACCTTGGCTATAATTTCCCTATTTAATCTTTTAGTTTATTTTAAAAGGTCTTGATTTCTGAAATAAAAATATATGCCAAGTTAGAGAAAAAATACCTCATTAAAGAAGTATGTTACGAGGATTTTGCCTTGACTCATTCTGCTGACAAAGCTTTAAGTAGTGAAAATGCAGATGTTTCTTTTGCAAACTAATTAATTATGTACTCAAGAGATCACATAGTGAGACTGTAATTGCATGTACATTTACTCAGTGACTAACTTTGGGGGGTTTGGAAGACTCATGGGATGAAACCCTCATTCAGCTGGCTGAATGGTCACTGACGCTTGACCCTGTCCACACAGCGTTGTTATTGTGATTTTTATTTAAATAACTTTTAGTATCTTGACCTCAGTTGTGTGGAGGAACAGTGATCTATGTGCCACAGCTGTGATAAACAAAGACATTGATTGCTCATTGGTGCTGCAGTCTCTGGTGAAGATACAAAGCCCTGCATGCATATTTACTTGGCCTGTTTCCTATTGTGAGCCAAATCATTTTCTGTCCATAACACAACCTATTTTGAAAACAATCCAGATTTCTTTTTAATTTAATAGGATCTGGCTGTTTAGGAATAGATACGTGTTATGAAGATGTGTAATGAAATAGAAATGAATTTGGACTTTAAAAAACACAAATGACAGTCTTGCAGTAAGCAGACAAGGAAACCCCTCTTTCCTTTGCTTTACTGTGGTAAATCTTTGTTCATCCTTTCATTCAGCAGAGAAGGGTAAGAATACACACTGAATCATCATTCCTTCACTAATGAAATTTGGCAGGAGAACTCCCTAAAGGATATTGTTTCAAGGTGCCCTCTGCAGCAGTTACAAATGAATGGAAAGCTAAACATTATATCTTTAATCTCAAATCAGTTATCACTGACATTTGGACTCAGCAAAGGTAGATGTTGGGAGAATCCCCCCCCCCCTTATAATTCTAGCTGAGGTTGATGGCATGAATTCAATTACATTTTATAATTGAATACAGATTTTTTTTTTGGATTAAGAAGTCAGCTGTAAACCCCAAAGTTCATATTTAAATAAAATGTTATTAATCTTTAAGATGCCACTGGACGTTAATTTTGATACAGTAGAATACCCTTCTGTAGAATACCCTTCTGCAATACTTTTTTTCCTAATGGAGTATTCATTTTATATTTGTACTTATTTTCCACCCTCTTTCCATGAACTCAGAATGGATTACAACAGAAATAAATTAGATATTCAAAAAGGTAAAGGTATCCCCTGTGCAAGCACCGAGTCATGTCTGACCCTTGGGGTGACGCCCTCCAGTGTTTTCATGGCAGACTCAATACAGGGTGGTTTGCCAGTGCCTTCCCCAGTCATTACCGTTTACCCCCCAGCAAGCTGGGTACTCATTTTACCAACCTCGGAAGGATGGAAGGCTGAGTTGACCTTTAGCCAGCTGCTGGGATTGAACTCCCAACCTCATGGGCAGAGCTTTCAGACAACATTTCTGCGCCACAAGAGGCTCATAAATTAGATATATAAAATCACAAATACCAAAATAGGAATTTAAATTAGGTTAAATTAGGTTTTAAAATATTACAAACAGAAGAATTAGTAACTAAATTGCCAAAGCTCTATCATATAGGAAAGCGGGGGGGGGGGTGTTAGTACAAATAACGCTTTATTTGAGGTGGATTGTGATAGGGAGGCCAGTGGATTTAGATGTTATTGCAGGCCTGCACCATAGACCTGGTGGAACAGCTCTGTCTTTCAAGCCCAGCAGAACAGTTTGAGATTCCTCAGGGTTCTGATCTTAGCACAGAGTTCCACCACCTGGTGGAGGCCAGTTTAATTTCCTTAGGGCCAGGGAATCCTGAGCAAATATTGTTCACTAGATCTTAATACTCTTTGGGAGACTTAACACTACATGGCACATAGTTCTGTCCATCTCTCTTCCCCACCCAAGCCATGTAATACTGCCTATCCTGACAAATTAATTGTGACCGTATTATTTTGTTACACCTAAGACAGCATAGAATTTTGTGGTGCCTTAAAAGACTCCTGTCTTCTTTGTGCATTTATTTATTTACTAAAACCTCAATAGCCTGCATTTCCTTGTGGTTCAAGGTGGCTTTCATTATTATTATTATTATTATTATTATTATTATATTCATAGCCCGCCTTCCTCCAAAGACTGAAGGTGGGTTACATAAAAATATAAATTCCATATAATCTTATAAAAACCCCTGACCCATACAACTCCCAAGATACCAAGATGGCCAGGTCTCTCATACCTCCCATAGTCATCTAAGAAGGGGTGCACTAAAGATTGTATAGCAGAGCCTGAGGGGGGCCCAACACTCTTACTGGCCTGGCCTGAACCAGAAACATGGCAGAAAAGCTCCATTTTGCAGGCCCTGTGGAACTTTGTCAGCTCTGTCAGGACCCTCAGCTCATTCCACCAGGAGCTCATTCCACCAGGTCCACCGGGTTGAGGCCAGGTGTATCTCTCTAGAGCCAGAAAACACCCACAGATTAGTACCCACAGAGCAGGGGATATAAGCAGACAAGTTGTCTCTCAGATAGGCTGGGCCCAAGTTGCGAATGGCCTTAAAGGTCAGAACTAAGATCATGAACTTCATCTAGGCCAAAACTGGTGACCTGTGCAGCTGCCTCAGCACTGGCTGGATGTGTGTCCTTCAAGATGAACCAGTGAGGACCCTAGCAGCTGCATTCTGTACCAGTCATAGTTTCTGGGTCAAGGACAAGGGTAGGCCAGTGTAGAGTGAGTTACAGAAATCTAGTCTAGAGGTTGCTGTGGCCAGACAGTCTGGGGGCAGGTAAGGCGCTAGTAGTCATGTTTGGCAAAGATGATAAAATGCTGCACACTCCACTCCTTTGACCTGTGCCTTCATCATAGGGGAGGTGTTCAGGATCACTCCCAAGTTCCTTGCTGTGGATAAGATGTTAAGTTGTGCCCCTGCAAAGGTGGGAAGATGCGTAATAGTTAATAACATTTTTAGTTACAACCTAAATAAAATAGCAAATTCCAAATCTCTCCCATCTGGTGAAGTGGACTCTGGTGGATGAAAATATATGCCACAATAAATGTGTTGGGCTTGTTAAGGGAGTACAAGAGGGGAAAAGGTACAGGATACCAACCTTAGTCTTTAAGGTGGCGTAAGCGTCTTTGTTGCATAATTTTGGCCACGACTGGTAGAAGGCTGAATCTATCCATGTGTTCAAGAGCAAGAACAGGCAACTATTTTTAAGGTCATTGCTGCATGATATGGCTGCCATATGAAGGCCAATTTAAACTGCTACTTAATATTTGTTTCAAGTATTTATATACCCTATTTTATAGTGACTGCCATGGGATGAGCCATCCTATACTTATGCTGATTACAGGTTTTTCTACATTGCTTTCTTTTTAAAAGTCTGTGGTAAACATGGAATAAATTGTACGGCAGTAAGAGATCTCTGTGAAAGTGCTTGCAAGATCTGACTGATGTCATTTCAGAACTCATGGCCCCATGTGATGAATATTAAAAATCACTTCTGCTTGGTAACCCTTAAGCTGCTGCTAGTAATACGTAAAAGCCTTTTCCCCACAGAATGTGGAAATAGAAGAGGGCAGAGTTTGCAATACAATATACAAATCAAGAACATTAATGTGCAGGACCTGTGCATCTGAGATGCATATCCTTTTCACACAATAAAATATAAAACATCATTTGTGGAGGAAAAAAAGATTGGTTTTAGATTACGTTGCAAAACCTTTGAATTGCAGGTATAGAAAAGGGTTCTTCAGAAAAATTAAACCTTTTTTGTTCACTACTACTGAAGATAAAGTTTATCTCCTTAAATCTCCCTAAGTAATAAAAATGTAATATT
Source organism: Paroedura picta (assembly GCF_049243985.1). Taxonomy (NCBI): domain Eukaryota; kingdom Metazoa; phylum Chordata; class Lepidosauria; order Squamata; family Gekkonidae; genus Paroedura; species Paroedura picta. The sequence goes on along the minus strand of NC_135376.1, from coordinate 61,843,442 downwards.
GAATACATGTATTAATTATTCAAGCAGTTGTAGTTTCTCTCCTGTTAGGATAAATGTCTCTGACAAGTAACTTCCTCATCATTTATCTATCTCACCTCGTTCTTCAAACAAATTTGTATATAAGTACTAGTGTCAGAATGGCAGAAATGACTGTATTACTTAGCAAGCACTCAAAGCTCACGCCCTGAATAAATCTTTGTTGGTCTTAAAGGTGCTATTGGACTCTTGTGCTACTTCAGACCAACACAGCTACCCATTTGAATCTATATTACTTAGGTGATACATACATTCTTTCAGAGGTCCGACCTTTGCAGTGATCACTACAACCTCACCGGTTAAGGAATTATTATTCCCATTTTGCAGCCTGTTCAACAGTGAGGGGTTATTTGGTTGTGCCATCATTCACTCAGCTCGCCCGCCAGGAATGTAAAGATACCTGTCTGAAAAAGCAACAGTAGGCTGAAACAACTATGGTGCGAAAACACCAGAGCCATGACTCACTCAATGCATCTCTGACTGTGTATTGTGAATCAGCCCTTAGTATCTTGGAGTCCTTACGCACAAATCATAATTTTTCATACACAGGATTGAAAAATGTTAAGACAGTCATCGATTTATCTCAGTATGAACTCAGGATGAGGAGTTGAAGCTAACAGATTTTTGCAAGGAATAGAATTGTGAAGTTGTGCCTGCAAGATAATATGCTCTTTGAGGCAGAACATTGAGTTCCGCTTGAGATGAAACTTCTGGACAATCACCAGGCTCCATAGAGAATGCATTACAACAGTCATGAATACTGGTTGCCAGGTCTTGATCAGATAGAAAGGTCACAGCCTTCATATGAAATGGGATTATTAAAATGTACTGCTGGCCGCCACCACTGTCTGATGTTCCAGGCACAGCTATGCAGATAATATTCCAGTGTTACAAAACCTGACCATGCCAAAGGTTCATAACAGTAAGTTCAAGCTGTACTCTATTTGGGGGTCCAAAATACGAAAGCCATAGTTTACATGATTTTACAAAATAAAGATGGATATAGCATGCTGTGAAGACTAGGGTCATAAATTATGTTTGAATAGGGGTAGCATGATGTGAAATTTAACCAGCATGGTCTCTGTCCCAAGTTCCACCTGACAGACTGAACTTCATGGCTTCTAAATGCCACTATTTCTGATGAAGCTTGAGGTAAATAGGAAAAATAATAGCCCTTATTTACATTTTGGGGTGGAATAACGTAATTCAGGAAAGAGTCTTGAAACTATATACAAGCCACTCATCTGTTTTTGAGGTGACTTTTTAGCCTTCCCCCGTCCTTAGGAATCTCACAGTAGAACTGTGACCTCCTCCTGAAAATTCTACTTTAGCTAGCTTTTGGCAGAAAATAGGCTCTGAGACAACATGGTGACCTCTTTAGTATTCAGTTTAGCCTCTTTTCTCTCAAAAACCAGGCCCTGGGACTTAGAAGGTTCCTGAGACACAACCCTAGTCTCACTCCCTGGAAGCTCAAACCCTATTTTGAACGATTTAGTGTTCTAGTCTGCTTACAGTCAAAGAGACAAAATCCTCTTCCAGTCTCATTCTCCAAACACTCAGACACTATCTGATAAGAGATAACTGGCACCCATCAAGTATTGTTAGAAAGGTGTGGCCAGGTGTGGCATTTGCCCAGCAGGGCTTCTGATTGGCCATTATAATAAAATTATAATGAATTTTTATTTTTATACTACCCTTTCATGTCATTCAGGGTGGGTAACAACATTTTAAAGTTAAAAGTTTAAAGTTTAAACATTTTCAAGCCCACAGTTGAAATTCATAGACAAGGGGTGTTTAATAAAGGAGCTGGTCTTCTAGTTCTCCACCTCTCCAGCAGTGAGGCCAGCTTTGTTTATTTGTTTGTTTATGTATTTAGATTTCTACACCGCCCTTCCCTACGTCTCTGGGTGGTTTACATTGAAAGTTGCCAAATGCTTACAATGCAATAACAGTCATAACGCAAGGTGGTATAACATAAAGGTAAAGGTAAAGGTATCCCCTGTGCAAGCACCTAGTCATGTCTGACCCTTCGGGTGAGGCCCCTCCAGTGTTTTCATGGCAGACTCAATATTAACAGAACAACAATGACAATCCCTGGGCAGGTCAGATTGGTCAGTCATGGAAAGGCGTCTGAGGGGGGTGAACCAACAGATGTTTGAGTCGGTTGGCCTCATGCAAATGCCTGGTGGAGGACCTCCCTTTTGCAGGCTCTGCAGAACTGCGGAAGTTCAGGCAGGGCCCTGATCTCTTCAGGGAGCTCATTCCACCAGGTGGGGGCCAGGACCAAGAAGGCTCTGGCCTTCTTCTCTCCTACACTTGGGTTTCTTCTGTATGCATGGCTACCCTGCCTGCAACAGCTATTTTGTGGTTAGCTCATCTCCTGTGGTAGCCATTTTATTGTCATGTCCACCACCTTGCGTCGGAATTCCAGTGGTGCCCACAGGTTGGTATAGGAGATTTTTCCATTTCTCTTCCCCTTGGCTCATTTAACCTTTCATGGGTCCTGATTGGCCGTTACCTGTTCTGTATATACATAAAACTGGAATAAAGGGGATTGTTAATTGACAGAAAGGGACAGGACCTGATTTGGGCACCTTGACACCAATAAGCAAGTTAAATTTTTATATATACTTTCAAAGAGTCTAGAATTATTTCAGGAAACTTTCAAGATCATACTTTCCCAATTCTTAAAAAAAATGAAAGTGGTTTGTGGTCTATCAGTTATTCACCATTCCATATTATGTGCCACTTTTGCTGCATGTTAATTGCTATTGTGTTCTCACAGTGTGATTGGGAGGGCAGATTTTCTGTACTTATGGCGGCAGTTTCACAAATCTATGCTTATACTGGCTATTAATTCAGATTAACTAACCTGAAGAGCTCTCATGATCACTAAAGCAGATTTATATGTGAAAAGGATCTTAGAAAAGTAGAGGAAATTTCTAAATCCACATTGAATCACAAAAGAAAAGAAAAATCAGTGTGTGTGAATAAGCACCTAATCCACATGCGAACTACCTTTTTTGTTCACAATTATAAATATACATAGGTAAAAAGAGCAGAAAGATTTATTTTCCATGATTCTGGTCCATAGTTCTACTCACACCATGATTCATAAAGAGGCCTCCATATATAGAGAACTCTCTATGAGTAATTGTTTGAGGGAAGTCTAGAGGTGTGTGTGGAACTTTTGACCTCCATTGAAGTGGAGGGGGAGCTCTGTGCTTCCAAGTGGCCATTTCATCTTTCTTCCATTTGGCTCTCTTTCATTTAAACCTTTTAAAATTTAAGTCTTGAGAGACAATATAGTCTGTGGATATATTTGGTACTTGGTATTTGCTTTTTAAAAATGCACTAACTTTCCCCTGGGTTGTTAAGGTTCATCTGGGATATACAAGGGAATAGTTTAATGGTCTCACTGCGATTCTGCCTACTAAGCTAAATAGAAAAAAATATCTTTGAAGCCACCTTCCACTCTACAGTGTTTCTGGAATGTCCTGCTGCAGAAACTACCCATTGGTACCACTGAATCATGTTATTTTAGATGTAAACAGGCAATACAATAAGGCAACAAGGACGATTTTGGGAAAAAGGGATGACATGTCCTCCTAAGGTACTTGCTCCTTATCTCCATTTGATCCCTTCCTTGTGTTGATTTTCATAACAGCTTGGGGAAAACCAGGATCGTGCCAAGTATGATTTGTCCACAGGTTTCTTGGCTGTCAGGAACTGTATGTTCTTTCCAAACAATACCTATAAAAACAGCATTCAGAAAACAGAGGAGCCTATGGTGATGTGATGGAAACCAGCGTTTAGTATATACTATGCAATCTCTCTCTTTTAATGGAGCCCTGTAGTTCCAGGATGCATTCTTTCTAATTGTTTGTTTATAATAAGAAATGTGTTTCTCGCTATTTCCTGTCCTTGCAGTTCTGGTTTCTTTATCATATCTTCAAAAATGAGATTGTTACAAAATCATATTGTTACATTGGTCAGACTCTTGTGTGACTGAAAGGCTTGTGAGTATATATATAATCCATGAATTGTATTCTGAGCCCGTTGGTCATGGGAATAACCGATTATTTAAATAAAGGTCCAAGAAAGATATTGATAAGAAGGGTAACGCATTTAGAGCCTGCTATTGACTGCTGGCCCCACTGCTACATATTGCCCACCTTTGCCGAATTATTGCCTGTCTCTATTACATGTTGCAGCATGCTCTCAGCACACCAATAGGTATTACATATATACATTGGCATTGTCCCTACAGGGCTTCTCCTATCACAAGAGTGAGGGCAAAGGCTGTTTCCCCTGGAAGCTCAAAGCATGGGATCGCAACAACCTAGTGCCAAAATTAGCAGTTTATACACATAAGCCTTTAAGAGCCTCTTGTGGCGCAGAGTGGTAAGGCAACCGTCTGAAAACTTTGCCCATGAGGTTGGGAGTTCAATCCCAGCAGCCGGCTCAAGGTTGACTCAGCCTTCCATCCTTCCGAGGTCGGTAAAATGAGTACCCAGCTTGCTGGGGGGTAAACGGTAATGACTGGGGAAGGCACTGGCAAACCACCCCGTATTGAGTCTGCCATGAAAACGCTGGAGGGCGTCACCCCAAGGGTCAGACATGACTCGGTGCTTGCACAGGGGATACCTTTACCTTTACCTTTACACATAAGCCTTTAAAAAAATTATATTAATGTTGTTCTGCTATAAAAACAACAGTGCCAGGAGAGTAGTCCCTCTTTATGTAACAGGTGCTTGAGAAGCTGCTGGCCACACAGTTTCAAGCAGTCTTGGAGGAGATGGATTATCTCTAGATCCATTTCACACAGGATTCAAGCCTGCGTTTGGGATGGAAACAGCCTTGGCTATCCTGATCCCTTTAGTTGGGGGATCATCTTGGTCATCTTAGTAGGGAGAGTGATGGGGGTGTGCGTTCTTGTTGATTCTCCTGAAGCTCTCTGTGGCATTCAATACCATGGGCTATAGTATCCTTCTGGGGAGGCTGGTTGACTTGGGAGGAGGGGGTACCATACTTCAGTAGTTGGTTCCACTCTTTTTTGAATGGCCAATTCTCAGATGTGGTGAGGACTGCTGGGCCTCATTGCATGTATGCTGTGAGGTCTCTCATGGTTCTATTATGTCCCTTATGCTGTTTAAAATCTACCTCAAACTGCTGGACGCGATCATCAGGAAGTAAGGTTCTCAGAGTCTGGGGATGTAACACCCCCCCCCCAGTTTCTCCTTTTCCCCCAGTGGGCATTAAAAATGGAGGAGGTATGCTTTATGCTTTATGTTTTTATTGCTATGCTGGGGCTTTTTAAATGCTGGATTTTAACTATATCTTTTAAAGTTTTGTTGTTGTTGTTGTTGTTATTATTATTATTATTATTATTATTATTATTATTATTATTATTATTATTATTATTGGAGAGGCAAATAAAATGTTCTAAATAAATAAATGTGTAAAGCACTTCTTAAATATATAGGATCATTGGCTAACACATGAATCATATAATTGATTTTGCAAATGTTTTAATTTAATGGTCCACTCTGTTTGGAGTGCTAATTGACACCCACTACGATTTCCATGTAAGTAACAACATCTGTGCAATTCCTGTTTACCTTCTCTACAAGAAAGCTGTTTTCTAAATGTAGTTGTAATCTATGCAGAGGATTTCAGAGGATGCCAAAAGTAATTTGAGAAAAATTAGCATGTTTAGTTAGCAGAAGATTTAATCATATAAGTGCACTCCAGTGGCAAACAACCTGAAACTCTTACTAGCCTTTGTATTGCATAATTTTTATGGGTAATTTCAAGCAGGCTAATTAGTCCAAGATAGACTACTTTGCCATTGACTACGTCGAACAAATTAGAGATCCTAGTGTGATGAACTGAATAGAAACAATGTTCAAATAACTGGATTTAAATCTCAAAAACTATGATGTAATTACTTTAGTGACAGGGCTACCAGCTGTTTATAGTACTTTAAATCCTCATAATGAACAGCCTTGTGATCTTAGTGTACACAAGCACAGATTTTTTTTAATTTGCAAGAGCATATGTCAGTGCTATTTTATATGTTAATACACCTCCATTTTTTCCTCTGGGAGTCTGTTTCCTTACTGAAAACTGCAATATAGGGATTCATAAATCTGCTATCCAGCCCTGCATTTGATGCCTCTTAGTTTCTATTGGCTTGTTATGGATTTATTGGAGTGGAATCCATATTTACTTGAGTACTTAGAAGCAACTGAATTGACAGTCCCCATTAGTGTATTCAATAAATTACTTGTGGGAAATTTGGGGAGGTGTTTTGTGTTATATTTCATGGATCTAATTGTCAAATATAGCTCTTATACACAGCTTGGGGAAAAGCTTATACACAGTCCTTTAAGGAAGAGATTCCCCAGCAATTTAATGCCTCTGTAGATTGTTCATGTTTTTAGGCTCCTGGTTTTTGGAGGACTGTTGGTATCCTTAGGGTGGAAGAAGCAGAACATGCAAGCAAGTATTTATTTCATGCTCCTTTGGACATCCTTGATGCTCCACACAAAGTGACTCTGGTGGATTCAGTGGGACTGTTGTGGTCTTGGGGACCTGTCAGATGCCTCACTTTGCTACTCTTCGGAACATACCTGTGAGGTGGCAAGTCATAGCAGAAAAGGCTTCGCCCTTCTGCTTTGCTAGTACCCTTCTGAAAAAATTATGGTCATGCTGAACATTTTGACTCTTTACTAATGTCCCTTAATTTATGTGGGATATATTTTAAAAAATGGGGAAGGAAGATGGCATAGTATAGCCTGATCTTGTCAGATCTCAGAAGCTAAACAGGGGTTATACTTGGAAGGAAGACCACCAAGGGAGACTCTGCAGTGGAAGGCAATGGCAAACTGCTTCTCACTTGCCTTGAAGGAAAAGGGGTTGTCATAAGATGGCTGTGACTTGATGGCACTTTACACACACACACTTTGAATAATGTATGGTCCTGAGTTGATTATTTCAGAACATAAACTGTGGAGCAGATTTCATATGAACTAGAACTTGTAATGCTATAGCACAGTTGAAACAGGCTGGTGGCACATTTTTTAAAAATGTACTCTGCATAGTGTCCTGCTCACTGAATCTGAAAATCTGTCTGTTCAGAAAATAATTACTAGTGGCATATAGATTTGTTTAACAGTACCGTTGCCCCCTAAGCTTGGTTATAATACCATTTAACTGACCAATGCAAGATCTGTGCAAGTTAGGAAGTGACTGTTCCCATTCTTTTCAGTCTCTTTCTCCCCAGCCTTCTGTGTGTACAGAGGCTGAGTACCCACTGGCTTTATTCCCTGTGCTATAGCTGCTTACGTCCTTCAATCCCCATATTCTTCAAAACCCTTGTAGAAGCCCTCTCTGTGCCTGTGTTCCCATGTATAGAATGTAAGAAAAGCACGGGATGATTGTCACAAGGTGTTTTATTTAGGACTGCATTTTGACTGATTTAGCTTTTATTATTGGAGTCCTAATCTGATTTGTTTTTAAACTGGGAGTTTGATAGGTTTTATAATTGTTGTTTTTATTGTGTTTTGAATGCTGTTTTGTTCACATTGTAAGCAGCCTTGAGTTCCACAAGTGAGAAGGGTGAGTAGCAAATATTTTAAATAAATAAATGATCACTGTACCTGGGCAGTGTCGCAAGCCATGACGTTGGCAGAGCTTAAGGTGGACAAAGGTTTAACAATTCTGACTTCAGTTCCATAATCTCAAAACATGCAAAATAATAACAAGTATTGTGGAAGAGCACATGCAGATTGTTTTACCTACATCCACCTAATTAACATGACGAGTAAGAACCTCCAGGTAAAAGAATACTTTGCTTCAACATTTGCAGCTCTTCTTGAAGAATGTAAATACAGTGAATCTTCACCTTGCATGTCAGCAACTTTGACTGAGTGCAAGAATCCAGCTACCTCCTCCTATTTTGCTCTTTTCCAACCCATCTTCCCTGTGGCTTTAAGTGGGTTCCCCACTAGCTAAAGTGTTTTGCACTTCATTCATCTCCATTCTTCAGGGCCAACATTAGCATTTGTTAAAATATATTGCAAAGCTATTTATCTTGGTCTGCTGCCAAAGATCTTGGTGGTGCTTCCACGCCTCACTGGTCAATCGTCAGAAATAAACTATTAATGGGCAGGGTATTTGTTAAACACCAGAATCTCTGCAGAGTTAAAGAGCCTGCATAAAACAGGCTAACATCTTCCTGTTTACATGTTGCCTAAGTATTCTTTCTGAATGTTTATTAAAACGTCAGCATCTGAGTTATCTTCCTCTGGTCCCCTCAGATTATTTTTTTACTTTATGTTCAAGGAACCCAACTTGTGATAATCTTATTAATGCCATTTCTTCCAAATGATTCCTGTCCTCTGTGAAATCATATTCTCTTCCTTGAATCTTCACTGATTTTTTACATTAGACTTGTATTAACAGTTTTGAACAAGTGGTCACTTACCTATTATGATTCTGTATATGTATTCCTCTTGAATTTCACTACAAGCAGATCTGTATTTGGATCTACCTTTACTTGCCGGAGTCATCATCGTCATCATCATTATTGTAACTAATATGTAAATACATGCATTTTCCCTTTCCTCTCAGCCCCTAGGGAACCTGTGTGTTCCATTTGACATCAGGGAGATATTTTATCAACTACCAGTTATTTTTTCAATTAGATGGCTTCCTCTTTTTTTGATCCCAACATGTGTAGGGTACACACTGATATCACACCCTGTGCCACTGAAACCAGCAGTTGCATTCTGTACATCAGTGGTCCCCAACCTGCGGGCCGCAGCCCGGTGCCGGGCCGCAAAGGCCATGGCACCGGGCCGCGGCTCCCTCTCCCCGCCCCGCCCCCGCAGTAAAAAACTTCCCAGGCCGCAAGCTTGGGGCCCGGGAAGCTTCTTACTGCGGGAGGCGGGGAGAGGGAATCAGGGCCGGGCCGCGCCTGTGCGGGCCACGCGGGCCCGGCCCGTGGGCGCGGCCTGATCCGTGGGCGCGGCCCGGGCGCGGCTCGCGGGCGCGGCTCGCGGGCGCGGCTCGGGTGCGGCCTGATCCGCGGGCGCGGCGTGGGCGCGGCCCGCGGGCGCGGCCCGATCCGCGGGCGTGGCCCGCACGGGCGCGGTCCGCGGGGGCGCGGCCCGATGCCCTGCCGGTCCCCAGCCTCGGAAAGGTTGGGGACCACTGCTGTACATGATGATGAACATGTCTTAAAATACTGGTCTGAGAGATCTGTTCTTTCTCTCCTCCTGTCCTTCCAGACTGATGAAGAGTTCTGGGTGAACTTGAAAGCCTGAACATTGTATTGTGTTATTTTTGTCCGTCTTAATAAAAGGTTTGTACATGACTTTTGTTTTTAGACTTTGCTGTAGACGAAGCTGAGGTACCACATATTTGTGCAGTACATTCTTATAACAAATTTCTGTTGAATTAGTAACGGCTTTCCTTTTTCCTTTTGAGGTACAGTTGAGCTTTTCCTCTTGTACAGTCACTCATGGTTTAGCCTTTGTCATGTCCTTTTATTTTCCTTAATAGTATACTGATCTCTTCTTAAGATACTACCAGAACAAGAATTGTAGAAGGCACAGGACACACATATATTTTATCATATTTATCATACTTATATTGCATATATTATATTGCATATATCGCATATATACAATAGCATAAATTGTCTCAGAATAGTTTTTTTTTTTGTATTCCAAAGAAGGGTAGGGTGTGTTTGGGGGCATTTTCTCACATTATTACTTCCATCCCTTCACTTTCACCATTTTTATGCTCTCCTTACCTAAGGAAAAGTTAAAATCCCTGTGTCATATTGTCTCTAGTTTCTATTGATTCACGTCAAATTATACGGTCAATTTGCACAGCTTGGCAATCAGTGCACTACTAGACCTAAACATTCTCATTATGCTAATTGTAATACCACTACATCGACACAGTTAAGCTCATTCTTCAGTAGGGTCTTTAGGCAGAAATATCAGGCCTTCTCAAACACAAGAGATGATACCATTGGACAGAGAACACTCCCACCCGTGAATCAGTGGTCTTCAAGTCTACTGTTTAACCCTTTAAAACCTACAGCAGATCAGATTATTATTGTTTTCTGGCCAGCTGACAGATTTAGTCTACAACCCTAATAGCATTTTCTAGGGAGTATGCCAAATTGAATAAAACGGGACCAATTCTGCATGCGGAATTTGCCCCTGGACAGCCTTGCATTGCTAGCAGGTTTTAGTGCTTGCTTCCACATGACATTGACAGCAATCCAAGGCTGTGCAGGGCTGGTGTGAGTTTTGGCCAGATTTGCCTCGCAATGAGGGAAATCGCCAAAACTGGATTTGCCACTTCTTGTCACGCTTCACATTGGAGAGCAGCCAGGGGCAAGCTGTGTAGAAGGAGAAACTTGTGACAGTCTCCAAAGCATTTTGCTCACCCTTGCATCTGCCTTCTTCTCTCCATTTCCTGCTTTAGAATTTTTTTTAAAGATTGTCATGGTCCGCATTGCTGCAGGCTTGCAAAGCAACATTCCCTACGCTAAAATAAAATGTTCTGTTAATTGTCCTCAGCGGTTTTGTAATTGGGCAGCCAAGATACATTCCAGTTTGTGTTTTCTGATATTTGGGTTTTAATGTGGAAAGGGTGTGTGTGTGGTGAAGCAGCCCTCTCCCAATCAGCTGGGCATCCATACTCTTTGTTTTTAAGGTTTACTGTTCACACACAATCACTCATCAGGGTCCAGTTACTATGTTGAGCCTCTCACAAATCTACCCGAACATAAATAGAGACAATAATACCAAGAATCCCCAAAAGAGGAGGGAATGCTTTATTGTTGTGCTGTTTTTCTATAGCAACATGGAAGTGTTAATTTAAAAAAATGCTTTTCTGTTGTGGTGTTAATGAATAGCAACGTGAAAGGGGCCTTTAAAAAAATTTTCAGGGCTTGGGAGGGACAGAAGTTTGAGTCCTTGAAACAACTGCTGTACTGGTGGCTTACGATGATTGACAAGCCAAGGAGTGGGAGGAGAGGTTTGCTTTGTTTTCCCTCGGTGCCTCATCAGGAGGGAAAAAACACAGTGAAGCGGAGGGATAACGTGGGAGGGGTCTCCTGTAAGGAAGCTTGCAAACGCGCAGCTTCCAAATGCTCGTTTGCAAGCAGGAGGCAGCACGAGTTTAACGCCTCTATGTGGAACTGTCTGGGTCTTACTTCCCTACAGGCCTACTTAAGATTGCTTCCAAAGTGTTGGAGACAGGCAAGTATGGCCCAGTGGTACAACAGAATAAAAACAATGGTTTGATTTGCAGACACTGTTCCTGAAAAAACTTAACAAAAGTATTTAGAAATGGAGGATCTTGACAACAAATGTTGGGGATTTGTAGTGTTTGGACATTTGTTTGCCATTTTCCCATTTCTGCCAAATCTATGCAAATGTATTTGAACTGTAACACCTGGCTAAACATCCAATTTATAATGTGAAAAGGTTAATGCTGTATACTTTAACTTTCTGAAGTTTTGCAGCATGAATTTCCATATTGTTAAAGAGGGACTTGAAGAACTGTTTGATTTTTAGCACTTCCTTTTCTTTATTATTAAATGTTATCTGTATGAGGAGGAAGATGTGGGTTGATTTGTGAAAAATGCTCTGTTCATAAACAAAAAGCAGTCTTTTTCCCTTCAGAAAAATAGTAAATGGAATGTAATTGATATACTAGGTGGGGCTCCTTTAAATGCCTGTACTCACTGGTTGCCTGGGGCAACCTCCATAAATATCCATGAAACACAAGTGGAGTCTTTAAAAGTTGGGAACAGAATCTGCAGAGAGAAGATCTGTATTCAGAGCCACAGATCTGCTCCGTAGACGTCTGTATCAAACTAAGAGGCTCTGTGACTTGTTACAAGCATAGTTTTAAGAGGCATGTTGCTTCACCAGAAAGCAAAAACAACTGTGTGACATTTTTATGTACTTGTTTGGAACTTCCAGTGAGGCAGATCAGGATGACAAGATCTGCACAAATATCTGGACATGTGTTACGGAGTTCAATCAGATTTAAGTCTGCGTAGGATCATTGCTTGTCAAACTGACCCTGTGTGTATTGTGATGACACCCCACTTGCATACCTAGAAATTAGGAACTTAAATTTCACACCCCACAGTCTTTTAAAATATATACTTTTATTTTCATAATTGGGAGAGCCCCTGCATAGAGCAGGGCACCCAAGCTTGCTGGCAGGGCTGCTGTGCTTTGCAAGAGCCCTGCCACTCTTCCCCTCCACCCTGCTCCCCTTGCTCCTACAGAGTGGGAGGGCCAGGCAGTGATTTGGACAGGATGCTCCACCCCCCGAGCTCTCCCTGAGCCCAGGAGACTGAACAGCATGGTGCAACCATTGCAGAGCATGGCCGGATGGTCCTCCCCAGCTCCTGGGCTTATCTAATGACTCTGGGTCTATAACCTCTCCCTGTTCCTGAGGTGAAATAGCCATGGAGGGCAGGGGGAGGGGGAGGGATTGCTTTGCTGGCCATTTCATTTTGAGAAAACAGTAGAGTGAATATGAAATTCCTCCTTCCTTAGCACTGTGCTGTCACACTGATTTTAGTCCCAGAGCACTTGGGAATATTGTCCAATTTGCAGCAGATGTCACATCCAGTTTTGTCCTGAGTTCCATAGGGTTTTTCCTAACTATTATGCTTAGAATTACAATATTTGTTTCACAGTCTTTTGTATGTCCCCATTAACCTAGAAGTATGTCCCTTTGCTTTCACTTCAAGCAAGCAAGCACATTTGTGTATTGCATATCTGCAATACAATGAATTTACCCACAAGAATGTGCTATTATACTGAGTGGCATTTTCTTCAAAGGAAGCATGCACATTGTTGTCACTCTGAATAGACTGTCATGGAAGCTCACTGAACACTGAGACTTACTTTTGAGTAAACTTTGATTCAGCCTGTCAGGAGTATATAGTGCACTCCCATATTCTTTTCCTAAAGGGGAACATCATAGAATTAGTTCCTACAACTGTTGGAAAAAGAGATTTCATTTGTTATGAATTACTATGAGGCTATGGATTCCAGTTATCTCCTTGCCCCACCTTGGCTGTCTGTTAAACAGTCCCTAGAGCTAATTTTTGGAGATGGTTCTCTGGATTTAAGAATATTCCAAAGTAAAAAAAATCTTCAATAACACCAGAGCCAGAAAATGTTCTAAAATACATCACCGTGCTATTTACTTTTCAGTGGTGTAGAACTTTGTTTTGAATCCACAGCCATGTTGATTCATGGAATAATGAATAATGGCTACAGTTCAGGGTGTCTATTAGGACCTTCTTGGATACAATAGCATCATTTTTGTGACAAAGCCAATCTTCCCCCAGGGCTCTCTCCACCCTTCTAGAACACATAAGCTGAACTCTTTCCCCTTTAAACATATCTATCTTTCTGATAGAAATATCCAATATAATAATCATCCGTATTATAGCCCAAATTCTTGTTATGGGTGGGATGGAAATGATAATCCTTCCATCCATTTCTGTTAAGAGACAAGAGATTGGAGAAAGGGGTGTAACTTTAAATTGATAGTCACATTCTTAGAGGGAGTGACCCTTTCAGGCTGCCAGGTATGGCTGTACTTCAGCAGACCATCTGTGGGGACACCTGGATCTTGAGGCTTATGCTTAAATCTTTTCTCCCTTTCTATTAGCCTCTGGGCACTCTGATACATACAAGACAGTGAGGGTGGAACAGGCAAGACCTCTTCATATTCAGACAAACTACCCAGCACCAATTAATTGAAGATTTTAAAATTATTATTTATTATTTTTGTTTTTTATCCCACCATTCCCAGCATCGCTGGCTCTTGGCAGCTCACAACAGTTTACATAATATACAGACATTAAAACCATACAGTAAAAATTTTAAACCCCTAATAACAGCATTGTCTACAGAATTAAAGATGAATGAGTACACTTTACAACCGACCAGAAGAGGAGTGTCTTAGAGGAGGAGCCCAAAATGACATTTATGTCCATATCCTGGTGGAAGTGCTCCATCTTGCAGAACCTGCAGAACAGAGCCGGAGACAACTGATCTTTTGCTATTCAAAGAGTGGAGTACTATCCGGGGGGCATAGGCGGTCAGTCCCTCAGATATACTGGATCCAGACCATGGACAGCCTTAAAGGTCAAAACCAATACCTTGAACTGGATCTGGAATTCAACTGGTAACCAGTGCAGCTGCTTTAGCACCAGCTGGATGTGGGAGGTCACCAGCCATGATGGGTGAAGATTCCAGTTATGTGATGGCCTTCACAGTACCAAATCAATGGGCTTCGACTACAGTTGTTCTTCTTAGTATTGCAAGTAACTTGTCAGCATCTTCAAGAAAGACCAGACTGAACCAGTCTAAGCAACAATCACAGGCAGGTACTTTTGACACTTCTGATACAGATGCTTACAGGACAGTTCTGTGTAAGGCTGAGCAATGAAGAATTATGTGAATGAACTGCTGTATGCTGTGTGTTCCTTCCAGTAGGTAACATTGATGAACAAAATCACATGAAGAGAAGCAAGCACTGGATGTCCACAGAAGTGGGTTGGGACAGTTGCATATTGAACTGGCAGAGTCAGAGAGCTTGGCAGGCATATGTTACCATTTTAGCGGTACTGGTCTAAGTGCGTATTAGTTCATATACAAAAAGTAAATGAGTAATTCGTTCTATTGTGGAATTTCCCTTTGCAATTTTAATTTTCTTTTCCTGTTACTAGATAACCTGTTTAAGCCAAAAGAAAGATTCATATCAGAGAAAGAGATGCATATGCGATCAAAAAGGTAAGAAAAATCTGAATTCTGCATTGATCTCACCTTTTTATCTTCCTTCTATACTTAACCATGAATTCCAATATTGAGGAGAAACTGAGAAAACTGCTATTGGCTGATGGAAATTCCCCTCTACCTTGGTTTATTTGCCAAGCAGTAGAACAGTAGAATAAATTGCCAAGACTTGGCTAGGATGCTCTTTGTGTCCCCCTCCCCATTTTAATGGTTTTCAGTTCTTTATTTCTTCCCCTTTATTCTTGTGGTTATGCCCCGGGTACCTGATGGAGATTAGAAGGCTCTCTGATGTAAGCTCTGGATGAGGGTATCACCCAGACAGCAAACTGTTAAGATGCCTTTGTGTATCTCCTCTAAAATTCTGGAAATGTTTCTTTCCCCAAAATACTGAAATTTTGGCATTCTAGGCAGTTTCTTGATTTGTCTTTATAGCTGAGCCAGTTCTACACACTGCTCCAGAATTTTCTGTGGGACGTCGTCTGAAAGTTGTTAAAAATAGCCATTTCTAATTCCATGCAATTTACAACATAGACTTGGATGAATAGAATTCAGTGCAGAACACAGTTTGAGTCCAGTGGCAACTTTAAGACCAACAAAGATTTATTTTGGTTACTAGCATAATGGCCCATTGTGGAAAAAATACAATGGATGCTAATCCTCCCCCCCCCCCCCACCACAGCAGGCATTGCCAAGGCTTGCAGAGGCCGTGGCAGGGCTGCCCCAGGCAGGAGGAAGCATGCCTGGGGCCTTCTCTCTCCCCTGATCCGGGCAGCCACTGCTGAGGCTAGGCGAGGCAATAGTGGCAGGGTTCAGAGGCTGTCAGGGATGGGGCATCCCCTACCTGGTTGATCCTCCTGGGGGTGACTGATGTCCCCTAGAGCCAGTCAGGTAGTGAGTTCATCAGGCTCACGTATACTGGCCATTATTATGTGGAACTAAGGTAATAAGCTTTTGTGGGCTTGCACACTTCTTCACATTCCCAATTCTGAATAGTCCAAGTGTTTTACTTTACTTTTCCATGTAGGAGTGGCTGGCAGCTTTTCACTTATCATGGAGGAAGCAGTGTGCATACTTAGACATATGACTGGCTAAACTTTCCCCCCACAGAACCTTCCATGCTGATTACTGTCAGTTTCTTTCATGTCTGACTAAATTGTTCGTTAGAGCCACCACCAATCCAACCAGCTTCTATCTCTATGTCTATACCATGCCTTCTCCTAAAGCAGTGCTTTCATACTTGCTGATTAATGTTCTTTCAGTCCACTTCCCTTGCACTTTGCAATGGGATTTTAGTAGATGAAATGGCAAAATCCACATGTAAATCATCACCAAAGTGCATTGAAAGTGAATTATTTACTGTATGTAAAAGTATTTCTGTCTATCTACATATCATAGTCAAATCTGATGAGTTTTAGGAAACCTGCTGTGACAATATAAAATGTATATAGCACATTTCATGTACACATTAAGATTACCTGACAGTGTAGGGCCTTTTAAAAGTCATTCAATTTTATAGCTGAAAAGAGATTTCAGCTTTGGACTTCCACACACAAATGTTATTGCAATCTCAGTTTAATTTCCTGGAATTCACTGGGAGAAACCCAGAAGATTCCTACACAAACAAGAAAGTGTATACAAGCTATGAACTATTGGTACCTTTATATGTGTTCATGTATTACTTCAGGTATTCCACATATGTATTAATTCCTCTGTGTTATTAATTTCCCCATGTACTCCTTGTTTATCGTGACTAAACTTAGATAATCTGACATGATATACTTAGTACATCAAGACAAGGAACCACTTATCAAATCTTAATGTTTCTGCTTTGACATCTAATAATAGGTGGTAATTCTGTGAATGATGCCAGTGATACAACTGTAATGTGGTTTCATGTATTACATAAAAATTAATGTGTCTTTTTAAGTATGTACAGCTTAGACAATATCTTCTCCCCTGTTGTCTTCTCATTGTAACACCTTCTTAATTATTCATTTTTTGCCAAGGCTGCACAGCAAGGCTATGCAGAATCCCTGTCAAAGCAGCTTCACAATGAAATGGGGTTTCAACAAGCCGATGCTTGATCTGCCTTTTGTATTTTTTAATTTTCGATTCTGCAAAGGTTAAGTTACAGGCAGGGCCAGCTGAACACTTAGGTGACTCAGATGCTTTAGCTGCCATACGAGGAGGGGCAGCATGGGGATAAGTGTATGTCCCTCTCATACTTGCCATTCCACCTAGCTGATATCCAAGATGGATGGCAGAGCCAATGCCTCTAAAACCTGCCTGAACCTCCAGGGACAGCACAAGAGGAAAAGTATGTTCAGCACCCAAGCCTCTTCTGTCCCACTTGGGCTGCCAAGCCCCCAGTGAGTGTGAAGAATCTCTTGTTCCAAGGTCCTAGAAGAACAGTTGTTTTTTATACCCCATTTTTCACTGCCTGAAGGAATCTCAAAACGGCTTACAATCACCTTCTCTTTCTCTCCCCACAATAGATACCCTTTGTGGTAGGAGAGGCTGGGAGAGCTCTGACACGACTGCTCAGCCAGAACAGCTTTATCAGTGCTGTGGTGAGCCCAAGGTCACCCAGTTGGCTGCATGTGGGGGAGCAGGGAATCAAACCTGGCTTCACCAGATTAGAAGCCGCCACTCTTAACCACTACACCACACTAGCTCCTATTCCCCATGACCACTTGTAATGGAGGCCAGAGAAACACAACCCTATGTACTTACCAGAAATTCTTGCAAGAAATTACAAAGGGTAGCGGTTGGGCTCGCCTGAAGTACATGGTTCTGTCACTGGCTAGAATTTTTGGAAAGTACACGAGGCTGCATTTTAAAAAATCACATGTGATGCTGCACCTGTCGCAAGCCTGGTAACCCTAAGATGTGCTAAGATACAACATTGTCTTGTTTGTTTGTTTATTAGATGTTTGCCCGCCACTCCCAAATGGCTTATGGTGGGTCACACAGCATCTGTATAAAATCCCCATAATTCACTACAGAGGGCCCCTGGGGTAGCAAAACGTCTTGGGCCACCCTTGATTGCAAGCAGCAGCTTTGGCCAATCATTGACTGGTGTTCTCTTGGGCAGAAGCTCAGGCCCTAGAAAGGAAGGCTTTATGGCTGCCATTCTTCATATGGAAAGGGTAAACTGAGATGTTGCTGAAAGAAGCAATTTGGGTTTTCAGTGACAGCGAGACTTCCACACTGAAAATATGACTTTCCCCCCAAATGAAAATTCCATTCATCCTTAACAGAAATTTTCTTGAGATCATAGATATTTCAATCTATAAGTGTCATTATTGTTGCTTTAAATGGTTTTACTTGCCCAACCCTTTTATGAAGGGGCATGTAAGAAACATTTATGGTAACATAATTAAAATATGTATTGAAATGTGCCATAAAATGTATCGCCAGAAGAGGTTTTCATCTTTTCAAAAGCCAGTAAAGCTTGATGGTCTGCAATGATACATGAAATATGATTTTTTTTTAATTTCCAGGATTTATAATAACCTGCCTGAAGTGAAGAAGAAGCAGGAAGAGAAACGGAAAAGGGTCATCTTACAAAGCAACAGGCTGCGGGTGGCAGTCTTCAAGAAGGTAATGATTCTCTAGGAATGGTTATCGTGCAAAATCTTATCTTACCATTCAATAAAAGAGAAGCTGGACTGTGTTCTCAGGTTTCCTTTCACATTTTAACATTCCATCATGTCCCTATTGTACAGTCTTACTCCAATCAAGTGGTATTTGCCATCAGGTCTCAACTAATACAAGACACAAGAAGGGCTTTCAAGACACATGAGAATCAGGGGTGGCTTGCTATTGCCTTTCTCTGCAGAGTCTTCCTTGGTGTTCTGCTTAGCTTCTAGCTGATAAGATTGGGCTATACTGTACCATTCCACATTCAGATCTCCCATCATACCTCATAGAATCATAGAGTTGGAAGGGACCTCATGGGTCATCTAGTCCAACCCCCTCCACTATGCAGGACACTCACATCCCTATCACTCATCTACTGTAACCTGCCACCTCTTTGCCTTCACAGAATCAGCTTCTCTGTCAGACGGCTATCTAGCCTCTGTTTAAAAATTTCCAAAGATGAAGAACCCACAACCTCCTGAGGAAACCTGTTCCACTGAGAAACCACTCTAACTATCAGGAACTTCTTCCAGATGTTAAGATGGAATTTCTTTTGAATTAATTTCATCCCATTCGTTCTGGTCTGTCCCTCTGGGGCAAGAGAGAACAATTCTGCTCCATCCTCTATATGGCACCCTTTTAAATACTTGAAGATGGTTATCAGATTCTCTCTTAGTCATCTCCTCTCTAGACTAAACAGACCAAACTCCCCCAACCTTTCTTCGTATGTCTTGGTCTTCAAACCCTTCACCATCTTTGTTGCCCTCTTCTGTACACGTTCCAGTTTGTCAGCATCCCTCTTCAACCTCTTTAGTGAACAAGTAGAAATAAAAAGCCATATTTTAAGGGTCAATTATAAGTTTATTTTCTGTATCTTGGGTAATGATGGTAGCATTGTCTCTGATAATGGTAGCATTGTCTCTGCCAATATTCCAAGAAAGGGGAGACCCCCATAGGTGTAACCTGAGATGTATCACGGGCTTCTATGTTGGGAAGTAATATATAGTAAAGCTCTGAGGAACCAGTGGAAGGAAACACAGTTCCCAGCCCAGTTCTGTAGGGAATATGGCTATGTGCTAGTAGGTTTCCTTTTGCTTTCTGCAAAGCAGCAGAAAGCAAAGGAAGAAGGTACAGTCACTAGCACTGCCATTACTCCAACTCACCTTTGTCCTATGCTCATACTGTCTTCCAGTCTCCGTAGACCAGGCTTCTATGAAACACTGTGGTTTCTTGGAAGTCCTGGAAGGGTTTCCCAAATGGATGGGAGTTAGTTAAGGGAAGGGGATTGTAAGCCGCTTTGAGACTCCTGGTAGAGAAAAGTGCCATATAAGAACCAACTCTTCTTCTTCTTCTTCTTCTTCTTCTTCTTCTTCTTCTTCTTCTTCTTCTTCTTCCTCTTCTTCCTCTTCTTCCTCTTCCTCCTCCTCTTCATCTTCCTCTTCCTCCTCCTCCTCCTCCCCCTCCTCTTCCTCCTCCTAAATTTGATAAACATTTATGAGTAATCTGTCCATATATGGTCATGTCAACCCGCCCAAAAATGGCTGATGGTCCTGGATGCAATGGAAAGGGAGGGATTCATCACATAATTTTCTGTGAGCTCCTGTTGGTAAATAGTAGAATTGAGATGCTAAAAATGGCACTTTAACAGATGACTTAAGTCTGGAGCGATGTTGTGAATGTGTGTGCATTTACAGCTGCTACTCAAAAGCCAACATCTATTGTCTCCTTCTCTCTCATCCATAACATCTAGTAAGACAAAACACATGGCTCAGTATTACCACATTGCAAGTTTTCTCTCTCTCTCTCTCTCTCTCTCTCCCTCTCCCTCTCCCTCCTTCCCTGGCAGCCAATGAAGTGGTGCAAGGGTTACTTGAGATTAGTGCAGAAAGTGGAGGAGACAACATGGGGCTGCTGCTTTCAACAGCAGCCACATGTGTGCCTTTTAATCTCTTGCCCCAGGCAGAAAGGACATTATGAAATAATTACGCTTTAAATGGGTTTGTGAGCCTGTTTACATTTCTGCTCCCAGTTGGGTATCAATGTGTAAAAATCCAAATATTTTCTAGAGAGAACGGATAAGAAGTATGTGAAAGAAAAAATAATAAATGCTGAATCAACAGAACCATGCATATCTCGGAAGTGTCCTTCCCAAGGATAAATACGTTTAAGGAGTCAAACTACACCAATGAGGTCAAAGAACCTTGCAGTTTGCAAGGCTTGTTCAATTGCACTTAGCTAAGGGAGTGCAGTCTCATCTGAAGTATCTGCCATCTTGAGGTCTCTGCCTCCTCCATTTTCACATGGTTTCCATGTGGAAGCCATAGATTAGGCTAGATCCTAAACATTTTCACCGGAGGTTCATTTTTCACATGTGCTTTTGTGCCAATGACTTCCCCTTTGTAAACTGAAGTGACACGAGTAGCTCCACTGTCTACTGTGGCCAGTAAATAAACTGCATGCCAGCAAGACTGAAATCTTAAGAAGAGTTTCTTGGAAACAGGTTTCACTTACATCAAAGGACTTGCTTCTGAATTCATGTGATTAGGGTCAGACTGCGAATGGGTTAGACCAGTGGTCCCCAATCCCCTGTCCAGAGACTGGTACTGGTCCGTGGATCAGTTGGTACTGGGCCGCAGCTCCTCCTTGTCCTCCTCCCCGGCTGCTGCCTCGGGGGCTGCCCTGCCACTCTGCCACCGGCTCACCTTTGGTGCTCTCCAGCAGCCGCCATGGCTGGGGCTCCTCCTCAGCGTGGCACTGCGCAGCTGCTGCTTGCAGCAGCCCCCAGTGGGCAGTGGGAAGACAGGGGCACTGGCGGGAAAGCAAGCAAAGCAGGGGCTCAGGCAGCGGTGACATCCCTCGGCAAAAGACAACCCCCCTCGCCCCGGGCCTCAGTAAAATTGTCAAGCGTTGACCAGTCCCTGGTGATAAAAAGGTTGGGGACCACTGGGTTAGACCATAATTTACTGTGTTTACTGAAATGCAAGACAAGTCGCCCGCCCCAGAAATGCCATTTAAAAAGTGAGGGGTCATCTTATATTTGCATGCAAGTGACAGTTCTGTTCCTTAATAAATATGTTTGTGTATAATGTTTTTAAAGGGGTATTGAGGGCTGTCTGGCTCTCAAGTCAGTATGGGTAAACAGCCTGGCTGCTGATTCTCATCCTGTATTTCCAACAGAGAAAAGCAGTGTATTAAAACTTCTTTTTAATTTGTTTGTTTTATTTGTAGCAATTACTGGACCAGCTTCTTCAAAGAAATACAGAATGACTAAAGATTCCTTGGCAGGTCATGTTTCTTGGCCGTTGAGTGCCTTTGTTAATTAAAAAGCCATACAAGCTTATCATGGACTTCATGATATGGAGACTTCATTCGATTCCTGTCTACCAAGAAACAGCTTCCATTTTTTAAAACAAAAGCTCAAGTGGTTGTGCAAAATCACTGGAACATAGTGGCCCATGACCGATGGAGTAATAGCTTTATGCAGTTAATGAGGTATTTCTTTCCTTTAACAGAGAGATTTTTATTAATAGAGGTACGTTTGTGTAAGTTAACCCTGACTCCCAATACATATGTATGTTTGCAGTATACAGATATTGGGTTGGATCCAGGCTCCCATTCACAAGCAGATGGCCCTGATGCTGAAGAGTAGAATCCCACAAATGCTGCAGATTCTCAGCTCCAGCACTGGCTCCTTATACCTCCTTGTACATAGTTTGTGAGGGTTCTTGCTTCTCTGGGACTCCTGAGAGCACGCGTGGCCTGCAGCCAGAACAGAGACATTAAAAAAATCCATTCCTTGAGTGGAACTCCACTCATAATTCTCTGGATTCCACCCATAATTCCTATTTATTCCTGATTGCTTCATGTTAAAGTTTTTAAAAGTAAGGAAAAATGAATATCATTATGGTTAGAAACTAGCTAAAATAACACCACCGCCTAATCATTTAAGCTGCAGTTTTAAATTAAAGGTTCACATTGCAATGGGGACCAAAATTTCAGCCTCTGAAGGACCTCACTCTTGTTTGCATAGTGAACCCAAATAAGAGGTTTACATGTTTTAAACTACCCTTTAGAACCTAGGTAGTAATTCTGCTTTTGAAACATGTTCTTTCCTGCACCATGTAATTTTGCCTGGTTTCACATGGCATAATATATTTACAGGCTTGCATATTTTTTTAAAAAATGACACAGATCTACTCAGTGGATTCCACCAAGAAAAATGCTTGTGTAAAGATTACACAATTAAAACCATCTGTAATATTGCCTTCAAAAGTATTTAAAATTGGACATTCTGAAATACAGAAAACTAGGTTTTGAACAAGGAAAAAATAAAGTCTAAATAGAAAAATGTCCCTGATCTTGTCAGCTTTATTTGATATTGTTAATTTTAAAGCTGTTGTTACCAAGCATAACAAAATCAATTTCCTTCTGACAGGACAGTAATGTGGCTATACATCTGATTGAGGAAATATTTCTGTGCTCTTTCTTGCTTCCGTGTAACATGGAGTGATTATTGCTTCACAGTTACTTTTGTAATGTGGCAGGCAGCCCAAACCTAAGTTATTGGCTCTACTGCTGGTAACTGGTATCCTATGCTAGCCAAGCAGATCCAGAGTCTAAAGCAATCCAACCCATCATGGAGTGACATGCTGGCAGCCCCTCTATGACAACCCAGAAGGAAACAGCCAAACAGTGCAACAATCCTGGCACACCTCCTTTTAAAACCATTGCCAACCACACACAGAACACAACAACTGATGGGAACAAACACCCACTTTCTGTAGAAAAGTCTATTACTCAAATTGCAGGAGCCCTGGGATACTGTCACAGCCCAGGACTCCATTCTTTTTGGGGGGAGATACAGTACAACAGGAGCATGTGGCCTAAGGAGGGCAACAGTTCTGTGGCAGAGCTGGGAGGAGACCCAGGAGTAGCACCAAAAACAAGGCAGGAGAAAGCAAAAGGAAGGCTTGCAGTCCTGGTTCCTTTGGAAGCAAAGGTCTCCCCTGGGGTAAAGCCTTCTTGAGAGAAAGGAATTGCTTGAGAATAGTAACAAGTAAGAAGAAGAAGAAGAGTTGGTTCTTATATGCCGCTTTTCCCTACCCGAAGGAGGCTCAAAGCGGCTTACAGTCGCCTTCCCATTCCTCTCCCCACAACAGACACCCTGTGGGGTGGGTGAGGCTGAGAGAGCCCTGATATCACTGCCCGGTCAGAACAGTTTTATCAGTGCCAGGGCAAGCCCAAGGTCACCCAGCTGGCTGCATGTGGGGGAGCGCAGAATCAAACCCAGCATGCCAGATTAGAAGTCCGCACTCCTAACCACTACACCAAACTGGCTCTCAGGAAATAGGAAACAAGACTCCTCTGAGGTAAAAGCCTCCTTGAGAGGAAGGCTTTGCTTGTGAGTAGAAGCGGGGAAATAGGAACTAGGAGTGGTCAGGGAAAGAGAGATAGAAGGCCTCAGCTGAAAATGGTAAACTGACTGAAGGCTGTGGGTAGTCAGGCTTGAGATTTTTGACCACATTTTGACTACATGTTGACTACATTTTTGCCTCCTGAAGCATTTGTGGTCAGCATTCCTGGCTGGGAGGAGCTCTGCACTCCTGACCCAGAGAGATGTCTCTAATTTAGCCCTGCAGGAAGGATGCAGAGGACAGGGCAGGGACTTATGGGCCTAAGAAAAGAGCCCAGGTGGTGAAAGCATCCCTAGCCATTAGATATAAAAAAAGTGCAGATGAGGAGTTGTGAGCTGGCTGAGCCACGGGGCAATGGTTGGCCCCTGGAGTTGGCAGTGTGAAGGAACCAGACCATTAAAGTACAAGCTTCACAGTTCTGGAGTATTGGCTTATCTCTGCCATCTTGGAGAAAAGTTGATCCCTCCTCTTGGGAATGTGGCCCCTAGCTCTGGGGCTTCACAGTTATATACTGTCTATCCTGTCCACTCTTGGTGGACTGCCTGCAAAGAGTCCAAGGACAGTGATGAGTAATGTTGTGTAAGAGCAGCAAACAGTCAATGGGCTCCAAACATCTGCACATGGTGCTCTTCTAGTTTCTGCTCAGCTCCCCAGTCTTTTCAGATTTCCCACATGGTGGTATGCACCAGATATATGTAGCCACTAAACCACTTGCACTGGAACAGGACTTGCATGTTCTAGTGGGGCTGCTGCTTGGGGAACTGATCCTGTAAGGTCATAGGTGGCATAAGTTAAGTGTTTAACCAGCAGAAGGAAAAGTTAGAGCAGAGTAACTGGTAGTCACCCACAATTGTGGCAGTGCTTCCTGGTGTGGAAAGAGCAGGGTTACATCGGCATGATAACATGCTGATACAAGTATATCTGTATGGGCATCCCTTCTTCTGCACTGTGCATATTTACTACTAGCCCTGCTGCCCCTAAAAAAAACCTGACATCACCCATTATTGCATATTGCATATTGTTGTATGGTACCAGTTTATTTGCAGATGCCCCAGCATATTTCCCTTTTATACTGGTTGAGTTAGGCCAGCTTCAGGATTAGTTGACATCCTAAACCTCAGTATTATGCTTAGAGACACTAACATTCTGCTTTCTTCTTAGGAATCACACTTCTGACCCTTCCAGGCTTACTGCCAGCCCAGTAAATAAGCTAACTAACTCTTTGCAGGTAGTAGGCAAGTCATTTATTTTGCCTATTATTTGCATGAATGCCCTTTCAGGATATGCAGCTACCACTCATGACATTGTTAACAAGACACAACACCAAATTGGAAAATCATGACGGGTGATTTGATGGTTTTACATGGATGAGGCATTCTAAAGTAAGGCTTTCTAAATCACAGCCTGAACCTTATAGAAATCCAGACCAGATTCTTGCCCAACACTGTATGATACTCTGCCCCTTCAGGGCAGAGTATCTTAAAGTAGAGCTCATTACTTACCTTGAGGCTGCACAGGCAAGAATGAGAACTAGTTCACAGTGACCCTCTTGTGTATAGAGTTTATATCAACACCTGCGTGTATTTGCATGTAAGTTTTCCCTGTCTAGTCATCAATCATATATTGTCACAAAAATATATATGAAAAATATATGTGAAGAAATACAAATGTACACTTAGCTGTAGGTTCATATAAAACATTCGACACAAGGAGAAGTATATTGTTTTGGTCTGGATTCCATTTCAGTTCACACATCAGTATTTCAGCCCTAACATTTACCAGATACTATACAGCACTGCAACGAGGCCGGTGAGGTAGTATAGCTTCATATAAACACCTGTTGTGGGAACAAACCGATAGTTCACTGGCTGAGGGGGGAAGAGCCTTCTTCTGGTTTGCGTCCCAGCTGAGCAAGCAGAGTTGCACACAAAGGACTAGTCGGATTAATAGCCATATTAATGTCAGGAACTCTTCTGAATCGATTAAAAGGCACCATCTTGACTGGGCTTTAGTTGTTTGGATTGTGCTCATCTCTTCCCTTTCTCACTGTGGGGTATTTTCACAACAACTCCTGTTATCCAGTGACCTCCACCCATTGCACAGGACCAAGCTTAATTCATTCCATTGACATTTGAAATGGCTTAACATTTGAGAATGGCTTTGAATTATTTCATACGCACTTTTTGACATTTAAGGTTTACACATCTATTTGCTTCCTGTAGATTCCACCCTCCACCCCACCCCCCATCTAATGATGGTGCAGTCCTATCCAGAGTTACTCTAGACCAAGTCAGTTTATTTCCATGGGCTTAAGCTAGAGTAATTCTGTGTAGGATTGCACTGTAATATATTGCCATTTCAGATACACGTTAAGTTTGGAACACAGCAAGCAGCCAGGCTGCAACAAGTCACTGGCTGAAAACAACTGATACAATGAGAAAGTACATAGAGACACATAACTGAGGTAGACCAACTGTCTCTGATTCTTTTTAAAGAGAATATCTTTCATTATGAGTTTGACTTTCATTATGGAGTAAGCTCCATTTCTCTTAATGAGACAAGGAATGCTGGTAGTTAGACAGGCTACAGGCTACAAAGGCCTGTACATCTTCTAAGATTTTTGGGAGCTAGTAGTTGGTTCAACAATATATTTACACTTGAAGCAAACTGTTGCAGGCTGTTTTTGTCTGTGCTCCAGTACACACGAGGGACTGTTAATAAAATATTCCAGTTTTTAAAAATTCTATTGTTTTACACAATCTCATCTTAAGATCCCCAAGCGCAGAATATGAACTAAAAAGGCAGTTCCATGTAGACTGTGAAATGGTTGAGTAGAACTTACAGAAAAGGAGTTTGTCAATACAGTATCTAACAGTTAACATAAATCCTCATGGGATTTGAGTTCTGCTTTGTACAAAATAATCAAAGTCCCTGTTGTGGTAAACAGAGGATTCGATGCATGGCTTTTCTTCATATTCACAACCTGTTTCTGAGTTGCTAAAATGGCAACTCTGTCCCCATTTCCTGATATCTGATTTTTCCTTAGCAGGCAACTCTTTTTAGTATCTTCTTAGTTTATCACCAGGCATTGGTGATGTTCTCATTTTCCCTGCAACTGGAGACTGTCAACTAGGGAGCCAAATGCAGATTTTGCATAGTTACATTTTGGCTGTAGACCATCTAGAACAGTGGTCCCCAACCTTTTTATCACCGGGGACCGGTCAACACTTGACAATTTTACTGAGGGCCAGGGTGGGGTGTAGTCTTTTGCCGAATGACTTTGCTACTGACGCCTGAGCCCCTGCTTTGCTTGCTTTCCTGCTGGCGCCCCTGACTTTCCGCCACCCACTAAGCGGGCGCTGCTAGCAGCAGCTGTGCAGTGCCACGCCGAGGGGGAGCCCCAGCCACGGCAGCTGCCAGAGAGCACCAAATTGAGCCAGAGTGGCAGGGCAGCCCCCGAGGCAGCAGTCAGGGAGGAGGACGAGGAAGAGCTGCGGCCTGGTACTGGTCCCTGGACCGGTGGTTGGGGACCACTGATCTAGAAGACAGTAGGAAAATAAAACCAAGATACAAGTGTCATATTTAATTAAACAGGGAAAGAAATAGAAAGAGATGTGCTCCCCTGATAAAACAAAACAAAAAACCCCCCAAAACCCAAACAAACCTAACAAACCCCACAATTGTTGAGGATTTGGGATAACATTCAGATTATCCTGCAGACAAACATTTGCCATGAAAGCCAACACAGTGACCATGTATACGGCAGACTATAATTATCTGAAGTTTTCTTTATTATATTAGTAATATCAACAATCATCCAGAAATACAGGCCAGTATTATCTAGAGTCCCAAAACTATAGATGAGCATCTAGCTGAGCAAATAACATGCAGTTCCATGTATCTTAACAGAATTCTTCCTAGTAACATAGAAAGTGAGGGGTAGGGTCCTTTTTAAGCTCAAAGGAGAGATGTGGGAGAGGAGCTCCTCCCTCGGCCTGCAGATACATCCCCTTCAATATTGTCCCCTTCCTCCCCCCCCCCATGCAGTTCTCTACACAGCCACATTCAAAACTTAGGTGTATGTTTAGCTTAGTAAATATATATTCCATCTTTTTTTCTCACAAGCAAAACAAATCGTAAAACACTCCATAATACTCCTAACAGCATTAATATCCCAGTATACATAAACAGGGCCACAAGGACTCATGGGAAGAATGTAATTTCCCCTGTCTCTCTTTTCCCCCAACACTGCCTCTAATAGCTTCTCTTGCTTGCTTACCTACCTTTTCTCCCACATCCTTATCTTCATTGTTCCTTCATCCTGTCAGGGTCCCCCTCTCCTTCTTTCCCACCTACGTACCTTTTCTGTTGCTCCCATGGCTGAGTTAATCATTCAGTCAGCCAACCAGTCTCCCTCCTCTTCCTTTTTCCATTTCCCTCACTGTCTTCAATTTTCCCTTTTCTTCTCTTTTTTGCTCCATGCCTCTTCCTTCCCTTTTATGGTGCCTTTTTGAGTCTGATCTTCACCATTCTCCCTGGTGTTGATAATAACAGAGGCTTGGAAGCCTCAACAATTGCCTATGCGTAGCCCTAAAATAGCTATTGAGAATTCACAATTTCATCTCATGAGAGTCATCATCTTCTTAAACAAACAGACATGGCTTCTATTTTTTAGATATCTTTGTTTAAACCAAGAATTTAGAAATACATATTTTATATTTTCCTGCAAACCTAGGGATCCCCTCAGGCTTGTACATGATCCCACTGTGCAGATTTTTTTTAAAAAAATCTCTATTCTAGGGCTATGTTCAGAATTTGATATATCTTCAGAATTGGATATATAGTATAGATATAAATAAGTAAATAGCAGCAGCCATGAAAAGTCTTATGCAAGAGGAAAAACCGGGAGATGTATTGTTTACTCTTACTCATAAAGATTTCAAAACATTGGATTATATATATCTGTATGTATGTGTGTGTGTGTGTGTGTGGGTGTGTGTATGTGTATATGTATGTATGTATATGTATATTCATGTTTTCACTGAAAAAAGGAGGGAAGCAGCATATCAATCTCCATTGGTGGGGCATGCCATTGTGCAATGGCTGAGAAAATCCCAGCTCATGTACCCATAAGATTTATATCAAATTTGGTCAATGATATAATCAGTGTTCCTAAGGCCATCTAGTGGATTTACAGATAAGGTAAGATTTGAATAGGAAATGCTCTCAGGCATCTTTTAGTCACCATACTTTACCATCTCTGTAATCTTAGATGTATGCGTACAACAATAGATTATGGTCCTCAAAGGCTATTTTATTTTATGTTTATCATGATATATGTCTGCTCCTAAATAATGTACCTGTTTTCAGTTTCTCTTTAACACCTATTCAGAAGTAACAGATGTTTTTGGAGTTCCACCTCTGTGAAACTAACTGTTAAATTCTAAGCCAAAATGCAGCCTCTAAATTCCATTGAAGTCAATGGATTTAGAAGTGAGTGTGTACTCTTGCAACAATATTGCAGCTGAAGTACCTCTTAGGCCCATTATGCACGGCCGCCGAAACGGTGATTTCGGGTCACATGGAAAACGCGGAGGGGGAAGACGCGAAGCACACCGGTTATGGACCCAGAGTAACTGATTATGCACGCGGCGATCCCAGTGCCGCTTCTGGTTGCGCCCCGGTCACCCGGAAGCTGCGCTTTCTTTCGCGTTTCGCTAATGCGGCTTTTTCGGCAGCATGCACCAAATCTGCGGCCAGTTGCAGCCGGCTCCATGCGTTATCGGTGATTTTAGTCACCGCCATTCCACCCCAAATGTGCGCTATTCCCTCTGTGCATAATGGGCCTTAGAGATAATGGAGCACACAGTGACACAACTATGCATGCTCAGAGTCCAGATGCAGTAATGATTGCTCTGTGAAGCACAGCTCTCATGGGTAATTGCCATGCATCCATTGCACAGTTGACAAACATTGCAGTGTGCAGAAAAGCCCTCGGTTGCTCAACAGAAGTGATGTGTCTATGCATGTGCTTCTTATTGACAGATGTCCTAAAACATGGATTAAGCCTAATCCTTGTTCTGTCCTTCCCATGTGCAAATGTTTTGAGTTTCTTCAGTAAACTAGGAACACATTATTTACCAGTGGCTCCATTCCTTTAGAAATGGAGAGTTCAGGGCAAGAAAGGTCCATCAATCAACTCACTCTCCTAACCAGAGGTAACCATCATAACATTCATTCCATTGTACCATAATAACTCACTTGTTACTACAGATAGCTTTGTGATCCGTCTAGCTGGGTTACCTTTGTGACCATTGTAATGGAAGCATCCAGGATCACTCCCAGGTTCCTGGCAGAGATCGCTTATGCACTGGAGGTTTCATGCCAGGCAGCAGGCTGGAATTTTAGTTGTGGCAGGTTGCCATACCTCTTACTGCACCCACATAGTGCTGTAACCCGCCACGAGCCGCAAGGGAGTGTCGGGGAATAAATATAATAATAATAATAATAATAATAATAATAATAATAATAATAATAATAATAATAATAATAATAATAATAATAGGGGAGCATTTGGCCTGGTGCACCTCATCCACCCCTGATTTGTGCTCTTGTATGGGAGCTGGGGCAGTGAAGTTCCCAGTGCATAAACAGTCAGAGTGAGCTGCTATGAGCTGCACTCCAGCCAGGGTGGGCAGGCGTGCTTCGTTCCATGGTCCCTTCCTGCCCAGCCACAGGACCGCCATCTTTGCAGGGTTGAGCTTCAGATGACTCTGCTTGAGCCATTTTGTCACTGCTTTCAGGCAGCTGGTTAGTGCTTCTGGGGGAGAGTCAGGGTGGTCATCCATCAGGAAGAAGAGCGGGGTGTCATCTGCAGATTGGTGGCAACCCAGACCAAACCTCTGCACTGGGTGAGCAAGAGGGTGCATGAAGATATTAAATAGGATAGGAGAGAGTACTACTCCTTGTA
Source organism: Paroedura picta (assembly GCF_049243985.1). Taxonomy (NCBI): domain Eukaryota; kingdom Metazoa; phylum Chordata; class Lepidosauria; order Squamata; family Gekkonidae; genus Paroedura; species Paroedura picta. The sequence goes on along the minus strand of NC_135376.1, from coordinate 61,812,516 downwards.
GGACTCCACATGTGAGCTGGTGACGGCTAGATACTCTGTCTCCTATTGCTACCCTCTGTCCGCCACCCTGGAGGAAGGAGATCAGCCATCACCCATATCCTGGTGTCAGTGAGGCAGTGAGCTAGGAGCTCATGATCGACTGTGGCAAACACTGCTGACAGGTCTAATAGTACCAGCAGCTCTGACCCACCTCAGTCCAGCTGGTGGCAATTGTCCATCAGGGCGACTAACGCTCCATGGCAACGTGTGTACCACTGCCTCCTTTAATCCTTCCGGGAATTCTCCCATTGAGAGGGTCTTTTCTATGTGGTCTTTTCTATGAAATTGTCCTACAGCCAGGACTGCGGACTGTGGGAAGTACACAGATGATCACTCCCTCATATGGTTGCAGGACTTACAGGGCTGAAGGATGAAAACACCAAAATACAGATTCCATGGCACTTTAGTAATGTTTAAAGAGTAGATTACATGTTAACATTGCTAAAAGTTAGTTTTGAAAAAGCATCTAGAGTTTGGAACATCCATTTCAAAACAACAATGTTCCTGCAGAATCAGTGTCATTTGGCAATTCCGCTTGTTTCTGGGATTATTGTTTAAAGCATGGATAACAAATTCAAGCATTTCACTTTCTCGAAGCCAGTCTGGCTCTTTCCCAAAGCTGTAGGAGGCCGAATAGCTCAATATCCATTTTCAGTGACCTACAGAGTCAGATAACGAGCAGCAGCATCTGCCTACCAGATGCAAAATGATACTGAGAAAAAAAGTGTGCAGATGTGCTATTTGTACCAATGACAACATAAATAGTGCTAAATAGAATTGGTCTTGGGTTAAGAAGTGGAATAAATTACTGAGAAATGGCTCCATTTCCTCAGTAGAAACAAGAAATGCTAATTGGCTAATGACACTTTTTCCCCAATCTGTCTGTCTGTGTGTAACACATTTATATCAGGATTTTAAATGCCAGACTTTTCCTCACATATATATTTTCAACGTTTTGCAACAGCCAGATATAAATAAATGAGAAATTACAAGCAAGACTCTCTTCAGTCTGATGTCCCATCGAGCATAATGACTCCAGAGTGAATTCATAGCTAGAATTCACTTCAAATCTCTGGTACAGAATGGCAAAGCATTAAATGAACTTTTACTTTTGTATTTCCTGTGGCTGTATATGGTTATTTTGATATAATGCACAATGCATTTCAAAGGAAACATAATGATTCACTCTGAAATCCAAGAATAAGTAAGGAGAGGGGAGTAGTATTTTCCTGCCTAGATACATTTCCCATTTGAGGTTTATTCTATCCTTGCATCTTTGGTTAGCTGAAATAGCTCAAAATGGAATGGCTCCAGTTACCTTTGAAAAAACGGAACAGATACTGATTTTAATGATCCTGGATATTCTCAATTTCAGTGCCACCCAATAATATCAACAATATTGAATTAGCATGGTAATTTCTGTCTTTGATTTCTAATGATAGCAAACCAGTACTTTAATATGATATCTATATTAATTCCTCATGCCTAATTGTATTACTGTGAATGCCAAAAAGAATTAGCAGTAATTACCTACTATATATACCTAACTTGCATTACTACACATATACTTTTCATTTTTGTCACTGTGTAAAAACTTTTGTTGATAGCTTAAGTTTAACTACATAATGGCATAAATTAGAGCGCGCACACATTTAATTAGGGGTTGTGAATTATGTCAAACACTGTCTTCTGCAGCTATAAATAAGGCCGATCATTTCTTACCAGTTTTCTGCTTGAGCATACTTCTGCTACTGAAATTGTTTCCCCAAGCAGATGCAAGAGACATTGTTATTTATCATGTTGCTATAGAATATGCTACGAACTTTTCAAGTGCATTTCATTTATGCTGCATAGTGTACCAGGAGCAGAATTTGATATAAGTCAAGAACTAGAAATCGTTTTCTACCTAAATAAGTCTAGCCATTACATAGCAGCTGCCTGGGGGGGGGGAGTAAATCCAGAATAAGATAGCATCTGGCCTCGTGTCAATGTGAGTGTTGATAGATGACCTGTTGTCATTAAGAAGGTTGTCAAATACTTGCCTGGAGTTCATGTTGATAACTTCAAATACACCAAAATATTGAACATTATCCAGATGCCTGCATCTCCTTCTCACTCATCTACTGATTCTTCCACCCATTTCCCTTTCAGGTTTATTACTTGGGCAGAATTAGAGCCCTGCTACAAGTTGCATAATGTTTCACCTTAACAGACAGCTAGTTCATTGGAGTACTGGCAGTCAAGGGTTTTTTTTTTTTTTTAACTACCTACGCAAACATTGTAAACTGTATAATGTTTGAACTGCAAATTCATGGCTCCTCCCCATGCCTTGAATCATGAGGAAATGTCGGGTATAAATATTACAATAAATAAATAAACTATAGAATGGGCTCCCTAGAGAGGTATGAGGCACCATCTTGTTGGGGATCTTTATATGGTGCTGCAGGGCTTGCTTTTTGCCAGGGTTCTTGAGCGTGTGTGAATGGCAAGCACCTCTTAAAGGGAGGGGGGAGGTATCTGCTTTTAATTTGTAATGTACTTTAATTTGTGAAGTAGAAATGTGGTTGTTGTTTTTAAAGATACATGAAATGCCTGACCACCCTTGCTATGTTTTACTGAATTTTTCAGCAGTGTACATTATGTGCTTCATGGGATTTTTCAGCACTGCAATGGCTTTCAAGTGTCTCTAGGACTCATGAAAGAGTTGGGCTTAATGGTAGAGCTGAAATAAATCCTTCCTTATTTGATTGCAAAAGTCAGACATTTTGTCTGGATCTGTCAGATTTTTTTAAAATAAATAATTTCTGATTAAGCACAGCACTACCTTTCGATTCTGTCTGCTATTTCCAAATCACAATACTTTAAAATCTTTCTCTGTGTGTATCAAGTGCTGTCAAGTCATAGCTGACTTATGGCAACCCCAGCAGTGGGTCTTCCAGGCAAGTGAGAGGCAGAGCAGGTTGGCCATTGCCTTCCCCTGAAGAGTCTTCCTTGGTGGACCCCCCTCCAAGTGCCAACCCTGCTTAGCTTCTGAGATCTGAAACATTCAGGCCATACCATACAGCCTCCTCCTCCATCCTTCCATGTAGTCAACAGAAATTAACATTCTATGTTTCCTGCCTAGTCATAGAATCATAGAATAGAATCATAGAATCATAGAGTTGGAAGGGGCCATACAGGCCATCTAGTCCAACCCCCTGCTCAACGCAGGATTAGCCCTAAGCATCCTAAAGCATCCAAGAAAAGTGTGTATCCAACCTTTGCTTGAAGGCTTCCAGTGAGGGGGCGCTCACCACCTCCTTAGGCAGCCTATTCCACTGCTGAACTACTCTGACTGAGAAAAACTTTTTCCTGATATCTAGCCTATATCGTTGTACTTGAAGTTTAAACCCATTACTGCGTGTCCTTTCCTCTGCAGCCAGCAGAAACAGCATCCTGCCCTCCTCCAAGTGACAACCTTTCAAATACTTAAAGAGGGCTATCATGTCCCCTCTCAACCTCCTTTTCTCCAGGCTGAACATTCCCAAGTCCCTCAACCTATCTTCATAGGGCTTGGTCCCTTGGCCCCAGATCATCTTCGTCGCTCTCCTCTGTACCCTTTCAATTTTATCGATGTCCTTCTTGAAGTGAGGCCTCCAGAACTGCACACAGTACTCCAGGTGTGGTCTGACCAGTGCCGTATACAATGGGACTATGACATCTTGTGATTTTGATGTGATGCCTCTGTTGATACAGCCCAAAATGGCATTTGCCTTTTTTACCGCTGCATCACACTGCCTGCTCATGTTTAGTTTACAATCCACAAGTACCCCAAGGTCTTGTTCACACACAGTGCTACCTAGAAGCGTATCCCCCATCCAGTAGGCATGCTTTTCATTTTTCTGACCCAGATGCAGAACTTTATACTTATCTTTATTAAATTGCATCTTGTTCTCATTTGCCCATTTTTCCATTGTGTTCAGATCTCGTTGAACTCTGTCTCTATCTTCCGGAGTATTTGCCAGTCCTCCCAATTTGGTGTCATCTGCAAACTTGATGAGTAGTCCCTCCACCCCCTCATCTAGATCATTAATAAATATGTTAAAAAGTACCGGGCCGAGCACCGAACCCTGAGGTACCCCGCTACTCACCTCTCTCCAGTCTGATGAAACACCATTGACTACAACTCTTTGAGTGCGGTTTTCTAACCAATTCCCTATCCACCTAACGATCTGAAAATCCAGATTGCAGTCCTTCAACTTATCCATCAGAACATCATGGGGAACCTTGTCAAAAGCTTTACTAAAATCCAAGTAAATGACATCAACCAAATTTCCCCGATCCAGCAAACCTGTTACTTGGTCAAAAAAGGAAACTAGGTTGGTCTGGCAGGACCTGTTGGAGACAAATCCATGCTGACTTCCTTGGATCACCAAATTGTCCTCCAGATGTTTGCAGATCGCTCCCTTTAATATCTGCTCCATTATCTTCCCCACAACAGAGGTCAGACTCACTGGTCTGTAGTTTCCCGGGTCATCCTTCCTCCCTTTTTTGAAGATCGGAATAACGTTTGCTCTTTTCCAGTCCTCCGGGACATCTCCAGTCCTTAAAGAGGTTCCGAAGATGATGGACAAGGGCTGTGCAAGTTCTCTGGAAAGTTCTTTGAGTACTCTCGGGTGCATTTCATCTGGACCAGGGGATTTGAACTCATCCAGTGCAGCTAAATGCCTCTCGACCACCTCTCTATCCATGTTAACCTGCCACCCAGACACTATCCTTTGGCTACAGCCATCTCTAGATGTGCCTAAACACTTTGACCTGTGGGAAAAAACAGATGTAAAATAGGCACTAAGCCTTTCTGCTTTCTCTGCATCTTCCGTTAGAGTTTGTCCATCCGCACCCAACAGCGGGCCTATTGCCTCCTTTACTTTACGTTTGCTCCTCACGTAACTGAAAAATCTTTTCTTGTTACAATGGGCTTCCCTGGCCAATCTTAGCTCACTCTCAGCTTTGGCCTTTCTGATGATTGATCTACAGTGCCTAGTAACCTGTAGGTACTCTTCTTTAGAGCTCTGTCCTTCCCTCCATTTCCTGAACATTTTCCTTTTCTTTCTTAGTTCCTCTTGAAGTTCTCTGTTCATCCAAATAGTCACTGATAACTATCCCATTGGTATGTAAAAAAATAAAATTGGCAAAGTTATCTGGCCTGAATAGTCAAAAACGTTTAATTAGGCAAAAATTGATTTGATTCCTTTAAGTACTAAAACAATCATTTTACTGCTTTGATAGATTCTTGCAGATAAAGAGAAAAACGAAATCAGCAGGCCAAAATGATAAGTCTCACAGCCACCCTTGTTTGGTGTATAAATCATATAATTTCTGCCCAGAGTGGCTGTGAGACTTATCATTTTGGCCTGCTGATTTCGTTTTCTCTTATCTGTAACACTGGGAAATCAACAGTGTAGTTCCTTTCCATTGATAGATTCTTGGGAAATATCGACTTGACACACACACCCATTCTATTCATGATATGAGTAAAGGTTTTCTGTTCTCAACTGAACTGTGTTTTAATTACCTAGCCTGTGTAGGGATAAAGAAGAATTTTTCTCTCTCTCTCTACCCTGAAAGCAGCTTCCAATAGCCTTCCCATTCTCTCCTCATAGCAGTCAACTTGTGAGGTAGGTAGGGGCTGAGAGAACTATAACTGGCCCAAGGTCACCCAGTTGGATTTATATGGGCCCATTATGCATGGGCCATAATGCCTGCGCTGGCGGCAAGAGCGCTTCGGTTAAAGTCACCAATAACGCTCACTACCGCCACCAGTGTGGACACCTCCCGGCCCAGGGCTACAGAAGGCCCACGGTAAGCGACCACGGGATCTTCCGTAGCTTCCTGGGTAAGCTGGGGCTGCGTCGGGCTGGTGCTGTGCGTAATCGCCAGTGCCAGGCTTGTCGGCCCACCCAACTGTGACCCTACGGTGTCCCTGTAGGGACACCGCATGCCCCTGCGGGCTCCGTGGAGCCCCGGAGCTGGCAGGCATAACCCCCTGCCCCCACCTGGGCTTGCAGAGGGGGCCTGCCCCCCACTCCTCACCGGGCTGTCCAAACCTCCCCCCTGCCACGCCGGCTTACCTTCTGCCCTGGCGTTCAGCGCACATGCACTATGCTGGGGCAGCCCAGCATGCCCTGCCCCCATGCATACACGGGGAACGGCGGGGCATCCTGGCCCGCCGCAACGGAACGGCAGCAGTGCGCAGTAGCTGCCGCCATGCATAAGAGACCACGGAGGAGTGGGGAATCAAACCCAGTTCTTCAAATGAGATGCTACACTATGCTGGTTTTCTAAGAAGAATAATTAGAAGGTGTGTGAGAGACAAGGTATTCCAAGGCCTGTTCTGCACACATTGGATAATGCACTGTCAAAATGCTTTTGCACCTGGATTTTCCTGTGCAGAACAGGATAATCTACATTGAAAGTGCATTATCTGACGTATGCAGAATCGGCCCTGGTTAGTTGACAGTTTAGGAATATCTTATGGTCGGCAAATGTTTGCCTTCGTTAAAAGGTATATTGTCATGTGGAACTCTCTCATCTACCTGGCAGTCCATTAACATGAATGGCTGCCAGCATTGACAGCACCTGCGACAATGAAAGGCACCACCCCTGCTTAGCTCCCAGGAAAAATTGACCTGGTCAATGCTCATAAATACCCTTCCTTTAACATCGTGGCAAGTTATTATTTGCTATATGCTACCTGGCCAAAATGACACCCAACATAGCTGTCAGCCAGCTCTTAAATGTAAAATACACTGTTTGTCCCAAGCAGGACACCAGTATGGATACCACTCTCCAGGAGACACTCTGACATATGGTTTAGATCCAATGAGAATGAGGGGCTAACTCACGAAGTACCTTCCTCCACATCCCAGGAAGAGGCATACCCCACAGTTCCCTCAGCACTCCACTCTCATAGGACTTCCTTGTCAGCTGTGGCTTGGAGCAGCCTGTCACTCAAGCTCCCTAGCTATGTGAAGTTTTTGCTCTTTACCTCCCGGATTTCCGATACTTCACCACTTTGAGACTTGCTTTTAAAGTACTGTCCAACACAACAATTAAACTGACAGGTGTGGGGAATAACATTTCAAAGTGTTTCACATAACAGGTGATTTTGCCCTCACGGGCTTTGGTTTGTTACTCCTGCAACCTGAGGTGGAATTTCTGCTGGGACAGTGCAGCAGATGAACCAGCAGAATGCGAAAACAAGACAGAGGGGGATGGTTCTAAAATGGCAAGCTTCAGTTTGCCTAGCTGCTACCTAAGCTTTTGAAATCTACCGCTTTCAGCACAATGGCCACTGCAATTCTACTCAGATATCTTGTGGGGAAACGGCAACATCCTGATTTCTTTTGATGAACTGATAGTCACTATTCTGGGCGTGTCTACAGCAATACAAACTCATGTTAACTACTCAAACGAAAACTGGATCATTAGCCTTACCAAGTTTATATGCATGAGGAAAAAATACACTGAGAATGAGCTACTGGCCTAATCCAGGAAGGATGTGCAGGTGAATTTCTTGGCAGAATCGGGTCACTGAAAATGCTCCTAAGATGTTGCTCCTCACAGCATCAAACCTCACAGTAACTACAAAGTCATGAAGTACATAAACTTTATATAGACACTTGATGATGCCCCAGTTCTTTCTAATCGGAATTATGCTTGGTGGCATCCTATAAGTGCTGCTTAATGAAATTCTTTTATCCTTTCAGAATGTGGTCTCATTTTGAGACAGGCTGTTGCCAAAAGATTATAACTGCAGCATCTCATCTTTTATAAATACATAAATAACTTCAGGATGGCTCTGTCACTTTTATTTATATTTGAATATTATTTTACAGTGCTTTATAATTCTAATAAGAAACAATTGTTTGGCAGAATTCCTTTCTGAAGTCCAAAATCCTGCTGTCATTTGAAAAAAACAACATATCATCCAGTTTGGGATGCAACTCAGCCATTTTAATTATTAAATCAGCAAATCAAAGGCTGCAAACTTACTTGGGAGTAAGTCCCACTGGAATTAATGGAACATTTCTGACTATATAAGCAGAAGATCAGGCTATAAGTTTATTATTGTTCAGAAGATGATAATTTAATTTCTGCTGAAACACAAGGCTTTTTAAAAATCACACAACTGAAATAGAAAAATAGCCTCAGAGCCTGGAAATTTCCTTCATGAAACTTAGCATTGTCCTCAAAAGTCAGAAAAATATTCCCTTGGTTATTTGCTTTAATGTGCTGAATCCAAAGTTTAATTGGACTTTTCCTGCAATGCAAGGATCCTTGCTCCAGTTGAAGAGTCATGTTCTACCAGCCAAAGGCTCTTTATGCAAATAGAAGACTTCTCTTTTTGGTGGAACATAACCCAATGAATCATAGAACCCTAGATTTGAAAGGGATCTCCAGGGTCATCATCCAACCCCCAGCAGAATGCAGGAAATTCACAACTAACTGCCCACCACAGTGACCCCAATGCCGTACAGAGATGATGCCTCCCTCCAAACCAGAATCCCTGGCCAGTCTGGACTGCAAGAAATTCGCCTTCTGATCCCAAAGTGGTGATCGGCATTTCCCTGGGCATGCAAGAAAGAGCTACAAGAGTGTAGCTCAGGCACAATCCCTTCTGCCCACCCACTTATAATCTGCCTAAATTCAATAACTTACTCAATAATGTCTTTTAAGGGCTGTATTGTAGAAAGTAGTAAGTGTAACTGGAGCATGCTTGTTTGAGCAGAAGTCAGGATTCATTATAAAGCAGGATTTTTTTTTAAGGTTCACCATCTTTAAAAAAGAAAATCCAATTTAAATAAAGCTTGGCTTTATTTTTTAAAAACCCCACATATCACTTTCTACCCAATCTGTCTTGAAACAATGAGCATGATTGCTTTTCAATATCAATAAAATTCAAAATGTTTACTTAGAAGCATGATTTTAATTTAGTATTGCTTAAATATCAGGAGCTTGGGTTGAAGAAAAGAAAATGAGATATTCAAGTAAAACTGCTTGAAAATACAATTGTGACATTGAAGAACTCACCTAGAGACTGCAGGGAGTACAGGAAAGGTGGGAAAGTATAGATCAATGGTTTTGAGTGCCAGAAGAATGGCAGTGAGCACATGGCTGCATGGGGTCAGCTCTTTCAGCTACTTCCAGAACCCAGATGCCTGATGAGGCTGCAGAACCCACAGTTATAAAGAGCCAATGCATAGGTTACAAAGTTTACATACTGAACACATGGCCATGGCAAGGACTTTAGATCAGATGTGCCCCTAGAGATCTAGGCTGGGAACTAAATTCCTAGCAGATGTGCAGGGACTCAATTCAGATTAGGACTGCAGTGGCGGACAAAAAGTGTTTACATCTCCTCTCATGCACCATTTTCCTTACCTGAAACTGCCCTGGGGAACTGCTAGCTGTCCCATTGAGTTTTGCCAAAATGCAAGTAGTGGCTTCACAGAGCAGTTTCAGGATGGGGGGGGGGGGAGCAGGCAAAGGCCAGCTTTTGAGACCCAGCATAGTGTAGTGTTAAGAATGGTGGCTTCTAGTTTGTAGAAATGGGTTAGATTATCCAGTCCTCTACATGCAGCCAGGTGGGTGACCTTGGGCTAGTCATAGTTCTCTTAGAGCTGTGATTGTAGAGCAGTTCTCTTCCACCTCACATACTTCACAGGGTATCTGTTGCGGGGAGAGGAAGAAAAGGTGTTTGTAAACCACTTTGGGACTCCTGGTAGTGAAAAGCAGGGCATAAAGAACCAGGGCATAAAGAACCAGATCCTCCTCCTCCTCTTCTTCTATGGTTCTTGTCTGATTTGTACATACCTAGAACTTCAGTCTGAGTAGGAAGCTCCCAGAACTGGACTTGTTGTCCAGTGGGTGCTTCCCCACTGCCACCATCTGCGGGGAGGAATACTAGTAAATGGGGGGAGGACGTTGTTGGCCTCCTGAAGCCAAAGCTGAGAGTGAGCTAAGATTGGCCAGGGAAGCCCACTGTAACAAGAAAAGATTTTTCAGTTATGTGAGGAGCAAACGTAAAGTAAAGGAGGCAATAGGCCCACTGTTGGATGCGAATGGACAAACTCTAACGGAGGATGCAGAGAAAGCAGAAAGGCTCAGCGCCTATTTTACATCTGTTTTTTCCCACAGGTCAAAGGGTTTAGGCACATCTAGAGATAGCAGTAGCCAAGAGATAGTGTCTGGGTAGCAGGTTGACATGGACAGAGAGGTTGTTGAGAGGTATTTAGCTGCACTGGATGAGTTCAAATCCCCTGAGCTGGATGAAATGCACCCAAGAGTGCTCAAGAACTTTCCAGAGAACTTGCACAACCCTTGTCCATCATCTTTGGGACCTCTTTAAGGACTGGAGATGTCCCGGAGGACTGGAAGAGAGCAAACGTTATTCTGATCTTCAAAAAAGGGAGGAAGGATGACCCGGGAAACTACAGACCAGTGAGTCTGACCTCTGTTGTGGGGAAGATAATGGAGCAGATATTAAAGGGAGCGATCTGCAAACATCTGGAGGACAATTTGGTGATCCAAGGAAGTCAGCATGGATTTGTCTCCAACAGGACCTGTTAGACCAACCTGGTTTCCTTTTTTGACCAAGTGACAGGTTTGCTGGATCGTGGAAATTCGGTTGATGTCGTTTACTTGGATTTTAGTAAAGCTTTTGATAAGATTCCCCATGATGTTCTGATGGATAAATTGAAGGACTGCAATCTGGATTTTCAGATAGTTAGGTGGATAGGGAATTGGTTAGAGAACCGCACTCAAAGAGTTGTTGTCAATGGTGTTTCATCAGACTGGAGGGAGATGAGTAGCGGGGTACCTCAGGGCTCGGTGCTTGGTCCGGTACTTTTTAACATATTTATTAATGATCTAGATGAGGAGGTGGAAGGACTACTCATCAAGCTTGCAGATGACACCAAATTGGGAAGACTGGCAAATACTCCAGAAGATAGAGACAGAGTTCAACAAGATCTGAACACAATGGAAAAATGGGCAAATGAGAACAAGATGCAATTTAATAAAGATAAGTGTAAAGTTCTGCATCTGGGTCAGAAAAATGAAAAGCATGCCTACTGGATGGGGGATATGCTTCTAGGTAACACTGTGTGTGAACGACACCATGGGGTACTTGTGGATTGTAAACTAAACATGAGCAGGCAGAGTGATGCAGCAGTAAAAAAGGTGAATGCCATTTTGGGCTGTATCAACAGGGGCATCACATCAAAATCACAAGATGTCATAGTCCCATTGTATATGGCACTGGTCAGACCACACCTGGAGTACTGTGTGCAGTTCTGGAGGCCTCACTTTAAGAAGGACGTAGATAAAATTGAAAGGGTACAGAGGAGAGTGGCGAGGATGATCTGGGGCCAAAGGACCAAGCCCTATGAAGATAGGTTGAGGGACTTGGGAATATTCAGCCTGGAGAAAAGGAGGTTGAGAGGGGACATGATAGCCCTCTTTAAGTATTTGAAAGGTTGTCATTTGGAGGAAGGCAGGATGCTGTTCCCACTGGCTGCAGAGGAAAGGACACACAGTAATGGGTTTAAACTACAAGTACAACAATATAGGCTAGATATCAGGGGAAAAATTTCACAGAGTAGTTCAGCAGTGGAATAGGCTGCCTAAAGAGGTGGTGAGCTCCCCCTCACTGGCAGTCTTCAAGCAAAGGTTGGATACACACTTTTCTTGGATGCTTTGGGCTGATCCTGCGTTGAGCAGGGGGTTGGACTAGATGGCCTGTATGGCCCCTTCCAACTCTATGATTCCATGATGCACTGACATCACTCCCCATCATTATGTTGTTGGACAAGATCCCATCTGCTGGTAAATCTCCTTGTCAGTTGCCAGGCAATCTTACTTAGATCATGCCTGTGAAAAGTCCATGTAGCAATCAGCCCTTAGATTCTGCAAAGCTTGTGTGATATTGATGTTCTTTTTCCAAAACTTATATGTTACTAGCTTCAAAGCCCATTCCTAAAAACGGGCTTTGAAAGGGCCCCCTCCCCTGCCCCCTGGCCAGGCAGCAGAAGGTGGGCTTGGGCGGCAGCTCGCAGCCCAATCAAGTGGGGCAGGCGGCTGCTGGGCAGCTTGTTAGCAGGGCTGACAGAGCTCCTTAGCAGTCAGCTAGTCAGCTCCTTAGCAGTCCTTAACAAGCAGTCAGGCCCTCGTTAGCAAGCCCTCCACCATGACCCTTTGCCCAGGGCCCTCTCCGCTTACCTGCTGCTGGCTCCAGACCCTGAGAGCAAAGAGGCTAGAATCCAGGGACGGAGGACAGGAGCTGCAGGAACAATCAGGGCAAAGCTCACTGCACCCTGATAGGCCCTATTCTAGCTTGGACAGCCAGACACATCCTACCCCCTAGGCTGTTTCATAAATATATAGGGGGACAACAATGGATAAGAATATCTATGGTCAAGGAACACGGAGGCACTGAAATCTTTCAGCTCTTTATTGGTGACAATACATAGTACAGAGACTTCACTGAAAATCCCCTAAACAACCCCTCATATAAACAGATAGAGGATATTGGTTCTACCCCTGGTTGCAGGTGATCGTACATGGCAGTTTGAACTGATTGGATCCATGGAGGATTCTGCCACAAGCCAACCAGTCAGGCTGCAGCTACTGGATATGAATCTACTGGCTCTTGTGGAGAAGCCAGCCAGCCACAAGCCAATTGGTGGCTCAGAATCTCAATCCTACCTTGGACCTCAAGCCGATCCCCAGCAGGACTGCATACACAACATTATCCCTGTGTGAGTATAGGGGGACAAGTTGGCCCAGAGGATAAAGAGACAAGATAAGAAAAGGACAATGTGGGCCATGTTAGGAACATGTCCTGATGGAAATGGTCTAGGACAGAAGAAAAGACTGCTGCAGCTGATTTATATCTCCCTCCTTTTAGTGCTGAGACTGTGGAAAAGTAGTAACAGAAAAAGATTAACTCTCCATTCCTCCTTTTGCAATAAGACTGCCAAGAAATCTTTTAATGAGTAGAATCTGACAAGCCTAAAGTTTTAATGTCTCTTCTACTAGATGCCACATTCATGATACAGTGCATTGAAACTGTGATCCATCAACACCTATGGACAAGAAATTATTGACCTCAGGATGCCCCAAAACCTGAACAATTTCAAATATAAATAAAATTCAAAAGTAGATATCCATTTATTTATTAATCACCATAAATATTTCGTGCACTGTAAATCTGCATACATAAGTTATATTTTGAGTACAAAGTTCAAAGAGAGGCAGGACAGAATTTATAAGCCCTGCTGCTTGACAAAGGGTCATTTCATATTTTTAATGAGCTCTCAGACACTCATTATCACTCCTACAATCCTTTTTCACACCATTTCTGTGAAATGCAAGACTCTCAATTCATAAAATATAATAATTCTCGTGATTTTTTCACAAGTTACAGGCATCATGACACAAATAAGACAATATAGTTTCCATATTAAAGGAAATATGAATATGTCATTGACACTTTTAAAAATTCACCAGCATTTTTAAAACTGCAATTTTTTTTCCTATTGAGTGTTATGAGGGAGATTGTTTTGTTAGAATTGTTTGTTAATTCATTTACATTATTTCTTGCAAGGAGCACAATTAAATTACACTTTCCTGGTTGTGATTTGCAGCCATACCACTAGGACCAAAACTAATCCCATTTCTATTACCCAAGCGACTTGATCTAGTATATATTTATAAGGAACTGCATTTTGTTTGTTCTTAAATTACTGTTTGCTGCTATAATATGAAAACTTCCAATATTACTATTAGGTAATTACTCTCCCGAAAGTGTATTTTAGTGATGATTATAAAGATGGGGGAACTATTCTCTTTCATAAGTGAAATCAAGATATTTTGATTAGTTCACATGACCAAATTCAACATATTTAAGGCTGCTAGAAAAGCTCCAGCAATTATAAACCAGACAATACAGACTATTAGTGTTGTTATTAAAATTTATTTCCTGCCACTCCCAGGAATGGCTTGTTGTGGGTTAAAACCCCAATAAACACCATTAAAACAATACAAGGGACATAAAAGTCATACAATAAAAAGAAAAACAAAACATAGTGGTTTTGTACAATTCTCCCATCCCCCAAAATACATATCTAATAAAGGGAGTGGGAAGAAGTGGCCATTGATGACACATGGCCCAATACTGCCTAGCACCAAGGGGGCCCCAATCAGATCTTCCTCACCGCCCCGGCCTCAACCATAGACCTGGTGGAAGAGCTCCATTTTGCAGAATGCCGAAAGCATGTGAATATGCTGTTATTTCTCTTATAATTTAAACTGGTATGACATTTGTCATTGCCCACACTCATGCCTGTCCAGTTCTGATTTCTTGCTATATCATTAATTACCGTTAATACAAACTTCTCTTTTATAGATAAAATCCGTTAACTATGTCCTGCCTAAGTGTCCTACCTACAATACAAAAGAGTGGGCTTGTCACTTGAGGACCTTATGAAGATGCAGTTTCTGTTGTGGTTCAAATCCGCCTGCCTCATGACATCAGGAAAGCTTCCACTCTAGTGTTGATCTGTAGAACAGGGGTAGTCAACCTGTGGTCCTCCAGATGTTCATGAACTACAATTCCCATGAGCCCCTGCCAGCAAATGCTGAAATTGTAATCCATGAACATCTGGAGGACCACAGGTTGACTACGCCTGCTGTAGAACATGCACAATACAACTTTTTTGAAAGGCATGCAGTCTGTTGAAAGTTTGTAAATAGCTTTTAATGTAGGCTTTTAATTTTTGTCATGTGCCTCGAAACTTCTGAAGGAAAGGAGGACAAAATGGATTAAGTAAGTAAACAAATGAATCTATTGTTCTAAAGACACATTCTCCACTATTGTGTGCTTCCTGCATCACTGAACAGTGAGAACTACGTAGATAGTTGCATGGGCCTGTGTTTCCCCTTTTGAATAAGAGATCATTGGAAATGTTTTCTTTTCTCCCACATCTGTTTTGTTTTCAATTGTACAAGTATTATTTTTTACTATGTTATTTGTTAGATCATTCCATGTATCCCCCCGTGACATTATATGTAAACCTCCCTGAGCCATATGGAAGGGCGGTATAAAAATCTAATTAAATGAAAATAAGTATAGCATACAACAAGCAAATAGTCACCTACAGCAGGCATCAAAACTTCTGATCTTTTGTCAGATTCCCTGAAAACATGGATTCCCACAGGTGCCTAGACTTTTTCAGATATAACTGTACTCACAGCTCAGAACTGTCTGCTCAGTGCCTGGGTCTCCCCAGTCAAATGGCAACAAAATCTCTTATGGTTCATGGGGAACCTTATCAAAAGCTTTACTAAAATCCAAGTAAACGGCATCAACCGAATTTCCACGATCCAGCAAACCTGTCACTTGGTCAAAAAAGGAAACCAGGTTGGTCTGACAGGACCTGTCGGAGACAAATCCATGCTGACTTCCTTGGATCACCAAATTGTCCTCCAGATGTTTGCAGATCGCTCCCTTTAATATCTGCTCCATTATCTTCCCCACAACAGAGGTCAGATTCACTGGTCTGTAGTTTCCCGGGTCATCCTTCCTCCCTTTTTTGAAGATCGGAATAACGTTTGCTCTCTTCCAGTCCTCCGGGACATCTCCAGTCCTTAAAGAGGTCCCAAAGATGATGGACAAGGGTTGTGCAAGTTCTCTGGAATGTTCTTTGAGCACTCTGGTGCATTTCATCCGGCTCAGGGGATTTGAACTCATCCAGTGCAGCTAAATTCCTCTTGACAACCTCTCTGTCCATGTTAACCTGCCACCCAGACACTGTCTTTTGGCTACTGCCATCTTTAGATGTCCCTAAACCCTTTGACCTGTGGGAAAAAACAGATGTAAAATCTAAGCCTTTCTGCTTTCTCTGCATCTTCCGTTAGAGTTTGTCCATCTGCACCCAACAGTGGGCCTATTGCCTCCTTTACTTTACGTTTGCTCCTCACATAACTGAAAAATCTTTTCTTGTTACAATGGGCTTCCCTGGCCAATCTTAGCTCACTCTCAGCTTTGGCCTTTCTGATGATTGATCTACAGTACCTAGTAACCTGTAGGTACTCTTCTTTAGAGCTCTGTCCTTCCCTCCATTTCCTGAACATTTTCCTTTTCTTTCTTAGTTCCTCTTGAAGTTCTCTGTTCATCCAAATAGGCTTCTTAGAGCTCCTGCAGTGTTTTCGTCTTTCTGGGATAGTCATTGATGGAGCATGCAATAGCTCGTTTGTGTAGCGCCCACCCTTCACATGCTCCCTTCCCTTCCAGCATTCTCGTCCATGGTATGACACTCATCATGTCTCTGAGTTTATTAAAGCCTAGCCATTTACCTCACTCCGTATCTTAGATCTGTTTATTAGGTGCTTATTCATACCACATGGCTTATCTATGTTAAATTTCATACTGTTTCCTTCCTAATGCTCCTGTTTTCTTGGAAAATTGGTTTTCATCATGGGTAAGACTTGGCTAAGGTAAGAAGTAAGTTATATGAAATAATCCAGTCTTCATTTCTACCCTATCTGTTTTTATTTAAATACAGTACCATATGAAGTGATCCTGTCAATTGAAGCAGGAAATAATATGAATCCATCTCAACTTGAGGGAGGTGTCGAAGATCACGCCCAGAATCCTGGCTGAGTGTACAACTGATAGATGCACTCCATGTAGTTAGGGCAGTTGTGCTTCTTCGCCTGGACCTTTCCTATCAAACCACAGGACCCCTGTCTTTGTATACTTATTGTTTTACTGTCTAATTTGTAAAAGGCGAAAGATTTATGCAGTGTGAAGAGAAAATAGAGTACTACTGTCTCATTTGTGATGGCCAGTGGCTAGCTACATTAAACTTGACTGACTCACTGACACGTTTTTACTGTACATAATTATTATTGGAATTATGTCAATTTTAACATTTTATGCATTGTTATGAATCTTGTAGGGAGGGGTGGTTTATAAATCTCATATGATAATAATAGTAATATATCAGGTACACAAATCAGCAAAGTCACAAACAAGACAATGGATTTCTACCAGCCTTGTGTGTGAATGTGTTTTCACTCAGATTTACAACATGTTTTTTAGATGCAGTTATTGAAACTAATCTTTCCTATTCTGGATTTCTGATTTCTTTCATACTGTCATAAAAGAAGAAGATTGTAAACTTTGTTTATTTCATATGTTCTAGTGATGGGTGCTTGTGTGTCAGAAACAACGGTAATACCTTTCTCATTTTCCTGACAGCTGTCACAATGTGAAAAGAGATTTTAAAGAACAACTATGAGGGAGGAGTATTGAAGGAACGTTTTGTTTCTCAACATTTTAATAATGGCTCAAAATGCAATTCAAATAGATACTGGGATTAAGCAGAGTAATAATTATAATAAGAAGAATCCCTCAGTTTTCTACAATTTTTTTTAAAAAGCCAACTTTTACTAAACACATTTGAATCACACACAAGACGAGAGGAGAGACGTTTGAGACAAAACAAGATCATTCATCATCGCTGGAGTGGAAGACAGATTTTACAGCCAGCCTTAAAATTAAGCCCAAATGAGTCTCCTTCCAAACGGATTGAAAAATTGGCAGGTCACCTCTCTGCATAGGGACTGTTTCTGGCAGCACATCGGAGAGGCACTAGGACCCCGCGCAGGAGCAGTAGGGAGAAGGCGAAGAAGACAATAATTTGTTCCATTGTAATGAGAACTGTAAGTGTTGGCAAGGAGTAGCTTTTCACAGGCCTGCCTTCTTTCACTAACGATTTTCTGTGCCTCCTTTTAGCCAACCCAGACAATTTGTTCAGTCATTGCAACGGTCAACAGTTCTTGCCAAAAAAAAGGGGGGGGGGGGACCGATTTTTTTTTAAATGAAAGCAAAGCCCAGCTCATCATCAGAGCAGGAGGGGTTTTAGAGTTAACCGTATGCAGGAAATCTCTCACATCCTGAGTCGCAGGGCTCCCTCTCGCTCCCTCTGTAACTGTATATTAATGGGGCTGTTCTCCAGCCCCAGCTGATGAAAGTTTGCCTCTCACTCCGTCTGGGCTAAGATGTCAAAGCGTCTCCCTGCAGGAAAGCGACGCTGCCCTCCGTCCTCTCCCTCGCCACCCCAGCTCTTCCTCCTGCGGCTCAGCCTGACCTGCCTCTTAATAGGCTCTGCATCCGGGGCTCAAGGTAAGTGGGCACCGTTTCGCTCGCTCGCCCGCCCGCCGCGCACCTCCTTGTCCCAGAAGTTCCAGGCTTTGCGCTTTGGAGAGCGGCTCTTTCGCCCTCGCCCGGCGCTGCCAGAGAAGTTCTTGCAGCCAGGGGGACCCACTTCCCGTGCCGCAAAAGGAAAAGCGGCGGGCACAGCGCGCCCTGCCTCCCCTGCACCCACCCGGGGCGGCTGGTTCACGCCACAGAAACCGCCCCCCTCCCCCCCCCCTCTTTGTGTGAAGGCTGGAGGGGAACGAAAGCAGGCCGGGAGCAGGAAGATTTCACGCGGCGCGAATCTGAGACGCCTTTCAGAGAGAGGAGGCGGAGGAGAGAGCCAGCTGCCGCCTCTTACGCTTGCCCGGCGGAAAGGACATTCCCGCCTGCCGTTGTCCTAACGCCTCCCACGCTCATTCCCCTCCTCCCTCTTCCTCCTCCAGCGGCGCTGCCCTCAGCAAAGCTATGGCTGCTGCTGTTCTGCGCTGGGCTGAGGAACGGGGGGTGGGGGGGCTCTCCCCGCTGGCCTCGGTGTTCGCTGCTCAATGCACATAGTAGGGTCCCGTCTCCCCTCTCCGGCTCCTGCGCCTTAAACAGCTGCCGTGGGAGGGGGGGCGCCAAACCGAGCAGGTGACGTTTTCCTGCCAATCCTATTTCCACTCCCCCCCCCCCCCATTAACTTGCTGCCTGGCCGGGAGCTCTGAAAGGCCCAGCGGTTAAACAAGGGAAACACCACGTCTCTGTCCCTTGGTTGACAATTGACCTCGGCTTGGGGCTAAAAGCTGTTCCAGGAGGAGGAGTTTAAGAAGCACCAGCATGCTCCCTTCTCATTCCGCCGCCCTCAGCTGTTTCTGTCGCCCAGATAGACCTATAGACCTTCAGAGCCTCCACTGTTCCAGAAGTGCACCTCTGGTCTGTTTCATTGTATGCTACATGCAATATCCGAAGAAGATGAAAAGTTGGTTCTCATATGCCGCTTTTCTCTACCAGGAGTCTCAAAGCGGCTTACAATCACCTTGCCTTTCCTCTCCCCACAATCACCTTCCCTTTCCTCTCCCCCTGTGAGATAGGGGAGGCTGAGAGAGCCCTGATATTACTGCTCGGTCAGAACACCTCTATCAGTGCCGTGGTGGGCCCAGGGTCACCCAGCTGGCTGCATGTGAGGGAGTGGCGTATCAAACCCGGCTTCACCAGATTAGAAGCTGCCACTCTTAACCACTACAACAAGCTGTCCCTCAGACAGCCACATAGATGCTTTGGAAAGGGAATGCTATGGCACTTTATCCTATTGAGGTCCCTGTCCTCTCCTGGTTCCATCCCCACATTTCCAGGAGTTTCCCAACCTGAATCTTGCAACCCTGTTCCCCCATCCCTTGCCCGGGGGTGGGGGGTGGAACCTGGCAACCCTTGGGCACTCATTTTTATTGCAGGTGTCTCAAAAACCTTCTATTTGGGGGGTGGGAAGTGATTTGTAAGAAATGTTACATTTGGAATTGTGTTTCAGCATCCTGTAAGAACAGATGTGTTATTCAAAGTTACAGTCCTCTTCTCCTCAGACAGACCCATTCCTGCAGTGGCCTGATCCTCTATTTCAGTGGTTCTCAACCTGGGGGTGGGGACCCCTTTGGGGGTTGAATGACCCTTTCACAGGGGTTGTGGCAGAGCAAGCAGCTTGGGCAGGGAGAGTGCTATCCACACAACAGCCTTGCGAGGTAGATAGAGAGAGAGTGTTCGTCTATCTGGAGCAGCAGAAAAGAGCGAGATCAGCATAGTGGGACATGAGGCAGAACTGAACTGAGAAACCCTGTGGGGAAAAAACAATTTATATACAATCATGAACAATGGATCTTCACAGCATTGGTCAGTTTCATTTTAATTTCTGTGAAAGGATACTTGCATAATTTTACGGTTGGGGGTCACCACAACATGAGGAACTGTATTAAAGGGTCATGGCATAAGGAAGGTTGAGAACCACTGCTCTATTTAGACTCAACTTTGCTATAACAGATGTATCCTTATTTGTGGACTAAGAGAGCATTGTTGTTGAACAGCTGTGTTCTTTTCTTAGATCAGATGAGAATACCATCCCTGTGGGCCATTTCTCAGGAGTCTGAAATTTATCTAGTGAGCATTTGATATCTGGGGTTCAAATGGCACCTAAATGTTCCATGCACTGCTCTTCACTATGTGCCAGCATGCTTAATATGATGTCTCTTCCTCCCCCACCCCACCCCCAATATTTGTTTCTGCTTCTTCGGGAATATCTTAAAAGCGCAAGTATGGGAAGCTCTCTGTCCTCATTTGCCACAAGGCAGAATGCCAGTTTTAAGTGCCTAGGGGTTAAATTACATTGACACATAAGCTGATGGAAGTTTGATAATCACACTAGGTCTTCATACTAGGCTTGTTAATGGGAATAAATTTTCTTGTAAGCACAAAATAGCCATGTTCTCTGTCTACAGATGGACAGACCTCTGAAAGTTATGGTGCAGTCCTAAACATCTACACCCTTTTAAATACCACTTGACTTAGTAGGGTGTAACTTTGCTTAGGAGTGCACTGTACATTCTATAAGAAGACTAATACAGCTGTTCTGATCTCAGACAGTATTAATTTGGCTGTACAAGCATATGTCATAGCTTGTGTATCCATAAATAAGGGAATTCCATGGGTGGTGTTTTTACTTGATTATGAAAATGTCAGTAGAATATGTGGGAGAGAGAATATAGCTGGAACTATTCAGCTAACAAGGACTTTGACCTTAGACCCACTCTGATGTTGTTCTTCTAGCCCTGGGGCATATGAATGGATCCTATGCTTTTCTGGGGTGCAAATATCTTTCACACTTCCTTCCTGTGCCCAAATTACTTTGTGGACTATTCAATCTTTTGAGTGCATTCCCAAGGAAAAAAAAATGATTTAAAGCTGAGACAAAAATTAATAATGGGTAATACATTGAGAACCATCTGTTCATGATTTTTTTGGGAAACAAACTGAGGAAAATATTAATCAGTCATGATTATTGCTGTAGTTTTTTCCCACCTACCCATTTTTGTTGTGTAAATTGCTTCCTAGTTGTTTCATGTTTCCATGTTAAAAGTCTTCTGTTGTCATTTTTATTACAGTGGATGAATAGGCCTAGCCCTGTGGAATTTGTTTTATGTAAAATGTATCTGAGTGCAATTATTATTGCTTGAGTCATTCTTTTAAATGATCTTTACAAGCATTATTTCTATGTTCTAATGGGCAAGATCACTTCAAATATTTTCCAACATTAATAATGCTTTTTTTTAATGACACATGTTTAATCTAGAGATGAGTGGAAACATCTGCTCCAGAAAATGCCTGAGTAATCTAGATTGTACAGTAGGTACATCTTTGAAGTTCTGTGTGTGATTTCACCTACTGAAGAGGTGCTAGGCATTTCTGAGCATGCAGGGGGATATGCAATGCATTGTTCAGCCAAAGAATTTAATCAGCAACAATTAGTGACAATATATGATACAAAGGTGCTGAAGTAGAACTAAGCAAGAAATCAGATTCATCATTTCTAATAGTTCAATTGTATTATACTATAGCCCTTTACTCATGTTAATCTTTCTTATGCTTCAGTGCTTTTCCCTTTAGCCAGCTTGGTGTAGTGGTTAGGAGTGCGGACTTCTAATCTGGTGATTCCGCGCTCCCCCACATGCAGCCAGCTGGGTGACCTTTGGTTCACCACAGCACTGATAAAGCTGTTCTGACCAAGCAGTAATATTAGGGTTCTCTCAGCCTCACCCACCTCACAGGGTGTCTGTTGTGGGGAGAAGAAAGGGAAGGTGAATGTAAGCCGCTTTGAGCCTCCTTTGGGTAGAGATAAGTGGCTTATAAGAACCGACTCCTCCTCCTCCTCCCCCTCCTCCTTCTCCTTCTTCTTGTGTTCATCCTTCTTCACTGCATTGTATTTACTGAACCTAATTAGAGGCTATTCTGACTTGGAGATCCCAGGCTAGCCCAATCTGTTAAATCTCAAAAGCCGGGTTTAATTTTTCCTCCTCCACATGCAGCCAACTGGGTGACCTTGGGCTCATCACAACACTGATAGAGCTGTTCTGACTGAGCATTGATATCTGGTGTCTGTTGTGGGGAGAGGATAAGGGAAGGTGATTGTAAGCTGCTTTGAGACTCCTTCGGGTAGAGAAAAGTGTTGTATAAGAACCAACTCTTCTCTTTAAATTATCCATACTAAATATACTTCAGTCTCTTACACTAGGAATCACACCTCATTTGTTCAATTTTTCATATAAAAATCTCCAATGTTTCCTTCCTATAGCATCCAAGGAAGTGAGTTCTGACTCAGAAAGCTCATGCTGGAATAAATGGTGTGGGTCTTTAAGATGCCAGAGTTCTGTTTTATTTTGCAATAATACACTAACATTGATCTTCCGCTAGGGACTTTTATGGACCAACTAGCTACCTGGGTAGAGGCCAGAGTGACATCCTCCTCTCCCAGATCTGAGCTGAAAGAGAAATGAGTGAGCCATCTCTGGACCTTTTGATGGCTGCAATATTTCTTTGTTCTTCAGTTTAGAGAAGCTATTGTATTCTTAATTCACTCAGGCTCTTATAAGCTCACTCATGCTCCAAAAAATAACGCTTAGGGAACAAGGCTAAGAGACACCGTATGTGGAGAAATGGCAGCAAATATGCTAGGGCAGAGTTGGCAAGGAATGAGGAGCTTATGTAGAGGAGTATCTGCATGCACATGAATTTTATACTAGGGCAAAAGGGTCAGTAGCATGTATTCAGTGAAATCTCCAGTTTTGGAGATAGTGCTCCCTATGACCTATGAATAAGGGAGAAATTCTGGCTTTCCTGGGAGTGAGGATTTGGTTCATAAAGAACAGATTGCTGTCCTCATTTTCAGTGCTGGAGTGAAAGTGGAATAAAAAGAAGAGAATAAGAAAGGAACAACTGGGAGGCTGCTATGGGGGACTGGGTACAATATTGGAATTATAGTGCTCAAGGTTGTGCATTGGAACCATGAGTCCTGGGCTCTTGATGGAATGTATTCACAGTGTTGATTGTGTTTAACTTCTTCCCATTCTTAGTTTACTAACACATGATGTCTTTATTCTTTAGAGAATCTACTCTCATGGTTATATGTACTACTAAATATTTTATGAACTTGAAACTTAGTTATCCATTTGAAAAATAATTCTAACAGAATATGCCTATATACAGACCCTGCAAGACTGGTAGACAGAATATACACAGAAATGTCATTTCTGATTAAGTTTATGTTGTAAAACTTCGACAGTTGCAATAGAGAAGCCCAGAAATCTGCAACAGCACTCATTTTCAGCATCACATAGACCTGTGAAATTAATCCTGTATGGTTCTTGCCAAATGGCCATTTATTTTGGACCGTGCTAAAAGAAGTAAAGCAAGTATTTGTTTGGTTGGCTATCATTCACTCTCACTATGCCTGGTGAGTGGCATAACCTGTTCACTACCACCTATTTTAGAGTCCAGCCGCAGAAGACAGTTTTGATAGGAACGAGATTTAGATGACTCAGCCCTCTGACTAAGCACATGTGCTTGTGAGATTCAACGTTCAAAACGCCTTCTCATTGAATTATATTGCTACTAAGTTGAATAATTGGCACACAGGATCCATAATGGGTATTAGTGTTTGTTTAAGGAGACAAATTACACACCTGAGATATTAAAATATAAAATGGGTTAGTATGCCTGTGCAGTACTTCACAGAACAACTTTATGAGAGTTTAACTGCCCAAGTATTTATTTAATGAATTTTAGTACCTCCAAGAGAGTGTTTAAGAACTGAAATGATTAGTAGAAAACGATATTATTGCTGAAAGTAACCAACCCACTTGTATAATATATAGCTTATTTGTCTAGATGGCTCTATTTCAGTGGCTTTTAACCTTTACTCCATTGCTGGCCCTTATGAAAACAGTACTCCATACAAGACAGTTATTTCTATTGCTGCAGTTTGTTTTGTATATGTATATAATAAGATGCAATTTCAGACCTACATCAAATAAGACCTTATGCCTGGTGGTCATCAGCTCTTAATGTTAAGGTCAGGGTTGCCAACTCCAGGATGGGAAATTCTTGGTGATTTGGGGTGGCACTTGTGCAAGGTGCCGTTTGAAAAGGGGAGGGAGCTCAGCAGAAACATAGTGCCATAGAGCCCACCCTACAACAAAGCCATTTTCTCCAGGGGTGAAGGTTCTTTTGCAGAACAGTACTGATTTTTTTCCCCATTTGCTTCCAGAACTAGTTAAACAACTTTTATTTTGTAAGCACACAGTGCCTGAAACTTCCTTAGGGTGTGGAGATCCCTCTCTAGACATTGGCTGAAGTAGAAAACATAGTATCATTTGTTTAATCTGTATGAACAAGGCACATTAAATATGATTTTCCTACTAATCTACTGCTACACAGAGAGAGAGATACAGAGAGATTTAAGGTGTGAGCTTTTGAGTGTATGCACTCTTCCTCAAACAATGGATCATAGGGAAAAAGTAAATGAGTAGCTAATTAGTAAACTATTGGACTAAGATTTTGTTGTGCTACTTCAGACCAACATGACCAACCCACTTGAAGAGAGAGGCTTTATTTTTTTTCAAATACCAAATAGGATTGAAGCTTAAGCTTAGTCACTGCAAGAACAAGGGCTCATTCAATGCCCATTAATATCCGTGTATCAAGACATTATAAAAGGATGCCAAGGTGGTGATAAGCCAAGATAAACCAATGACTTTCATGCATTTATTTTTACTTTTTATTTATTTATTTGATTTGTATAGCACCCCCCCAGCAGTATACTGGACATATACAACTTATTAAAACAATAATTAAGAATTTTAAAAAATTAAAATGCAGTTGGAACAAATTAAATGACAGCCTAGATTAGAGATCAGCATCAACAGCTCCAGTTGAATGGTATTCTATCTTCCTGTGCCAGACCATAGTTTGAGGTCAGTTTATAGTAGGAGATGGTCAAATAATGTTAGTCATGTCATTAAAAAAAACAACATGGCAAAAATAGGAGTCAAGTAACAATAGGGCAAACTGAATAGTAGCAAGTAAGAGCAGGCCAGTGGTAGCTTTTAATTGCAAGCAACGAGGGTGAGAGAATTTAGGAAATTTGGGATTCACTGCAGCTAAAATGCAGTAAGGGATGGTACCAGGATAAAGCAGTGTTCTAAAGAGCCTTCCAGCCCATGTGTTACCCAAACTGGATGAGAGAATGGGAAATTAGCTTTAATAAGGGCTGCAGAAAGGAATAACGGATGACCTTGTAGTCTGTTTATACCAGAGTAGATCTTGGTAGGTATACACCAAATAAAATTATGAAGAAAAAGAGAGAGGGGGTGATTGTAAACACCAAGAAAGAACTTTATGATGTACAAAATAGAATTAAAATGCAAAGAATCTGCAATGAGCACCTGAGAACTAATTCCCGAAGTAA
Source organism: Paroedura picta (assembly GCF_049243985.1). Lineage (NCBI taxonomy): Eukaryota > Metazoa > Chordata > Lepidosauria > Squamata > Gekkonidae > Paroedura > Paroedura picta. The sequence goes on along the minus strand of NC_135376.1, from coordinate 61,786,747 downwards.
CCACATGGGTATGTACCCACACACCAACAAAAGGGACCACTTATAAAAGGTAGGAGGAAAGAAACTGAGAAGGGATATATGACCTGAAATCTTGGGCTTGAGCCCTTGGAGAGGTTCAGGGGCAAATGCTGCTGAGGTCTAAGGAGTGGAACAAGGAGAAAGCCTGCAGCAGAGGGTTTCAACAGGAAAGAAGAATTCTGACAAGCAGAGATCTGGACCAGAAATTTGCTATGGCATGGGATCCTTCTTCTATGGACAGAAGATAGGTGGGATTTGAGCCATCTAGAATAGGTCTGATTTGGGCCATCCTGGCATTGGTTTGAATCAAGATTTTAAAAAACTGAATCTCACTTGCTGGTTTAAAGTTAACTGCTGTCATACTTTGGTAGAGAAAAATGAGGAGAAATCTTGATTGAGCAAAATCTGCATGAGCCCAAAGAGCCTGGGTGAAGCAGCATGATTAACTAGGTTGAAGTGAGACAAATATTCGTTGATACAAAAGTCTGGGTGAGTCGAGATAGTTCCTGAAACAGGATGGAATATAAATTAATGAATGCCGTTCCTGATTGAGTTGAAAAAAGGAAACCAGACATGGTTAATGAACTAGAAACTTCCTTAGGTTGAGTATGCCAGGATATTCCAATGTTGAATTTGTTATGGAGAATGATATTGTCCTGATCTGGGCAAGATTGCACTTAATCAGCTTCTAATGCCAAGATGCCCTTCCCCTTTCCCCCTGAAATTTTTGAATGTCATGGCTATACCCAGGTACCTTTCTGTGTCCACATATTCAAATCTCCTTGGCACAGACTGTAAAAGGGGCTGCTAATTGAAACAACTAAATGCAATATAAGAGGGGGACCCACATCGTGGCACTGATTGGATACAAATTGTAGAATTATAGAGCTGGAAGGGACCTCCAGGGTTACCTAGTCCAACCCACTTCACAATGCAGTAACTCACAACTACTTGTGCACCCACAGTGACCCCAATTACATGCCTGAGTGATCCCCACACCAAAAATTTCTAGAACCTAAGGACTGGCAAATGCATTTTCTCTGTTTGGAAATTGTATCTTAGGTATTTATTTAAGACTTAAGTTGTCTTCTCTATTGCCCAAAATGCAATGTCATTTAACGGGTATCATTTTAGCTTTAGTATGGTCTGGACTGTGAGTGAGGAGGAGGAGGAGGACTTGGATGTACTCAGCATGCATATACGAAAACTCAATACAGTGGAATTACATATTGGATAAATACATTCCTTTTTCTCCCAAATCTATGATCTAATATGAGAACAACAAGTAAATTCCATGACCAGTTAATTGTGTTGGCTAATAATATTCAACAAACCATACAAATTTGAATGTAGAAGTTGGCAGAAGTATTTCTTGCATCTGTTGCCAGCTATCATACGAAAGAAGTTCTATTCAGGCATATATTTAAAACTTTTTTGGCAGTACCATAACTTTGTTGTTGTATATACGGGTTTTATAATACTTAGGTTGTCTGTAAAATGCAGAAGAATGCGTCCGTCTAGCGGCTTATCTGTGAACGATTAAATTAGGACATGCACTTCACACCCTGAATGGTGATATGATGAAAATACAAAGATTTTAAACTTTCTAGCTCTTCGCCTAGTCAGTGCATTGAACAACTGAAACGTAGCTTTTTGGCTAGTCCTGTTCATTACAAGCCACATAAATATGCCCAATATCTCTGTATACTGAAGTATTACTTCTCAAGATGCTTTAAAATAACATGATAAAATGTAAGCAGTGAGGTTGTTTTCTCTCTGTTAAAGTGAAATGTTATGCATAATGCACTTGCAAACTTATGGTATGTTTTTATCTGCTTCATGTGGTCTCCATCTGGCTATGATTCATGTGGCTAGTTGTTCCTTTATCCCTACTTGTGAAAAAGCACTTTATTTCTATGTGTTGTGGGAAGTAACAGGTTTAAACTGGTTGATGGTTTAAGTGATTTAACTGATGGGCTAGTTTCCTTTATTTTGTTTCTGATGTTTGGGATAGTCAAACTGCAGCCCTCCAGATGTCCATGGACTACAATTCCCATGAGCCCCTGCCAGTTGTAGTGCATGGACATCTGGAAGGCCGCAGTTTGACTACCCCTATTTAGAATTTTGTTCTGTCAGCTTTCCAGTATTCCTTAAACTCTTTAGCTATAGTCTCAAAAATTTACTCTAGCACTACAGTATGTTCCTGTGTGCCACAGCTTTCTGTTAATTCTCTCACTCACTGTTGCTGGTGTGCCTTACCATTGCATTGATTAATTTTAGAAAAACAGTAACACCCAATGCTATTGAAATCCTGCCTATGTCTGCATAAAGAAGTGTGCAAGCAGAGACGAAGCAGAGTGGGTCATTTATAAGATAGTTACCTTCATGGACCTTTGATATTAATAGACCCAAATTATATGGCTTAAAATATTAAGTATAAGGTATATAAAATATAAGGTAGTGGGTTGAAGACTTTGTTTGTATCCCTGAAAAAAAACCAATTAAGAAATAAGTTTACTGAGGAAGTAAAATACAAAAATGAGGTTTTATGTCTAGGAACTCGTTCTGAATAAAGCTTTTTGCCATCGCCAGCTTGTAAATGTCTTTCTTTTTATGCATAAAGATGTGTGGCTTGTGTTTAACCAACATATATGTTCTTCCATACATTGGTGAAACACTGCATGAAAATGTACGCCTATTAAGATAAAATGCTACAAATAAGAGCAATGGGAATGCACACTGTTGTGTTTTGCTGCATATAAATATCAGCATGTAGCTGCTTTGTAATTGTTTAAATTGCTTTGAGTCTGCAGACAAGCTCCTCTTTCTCTGTCAGCCAGTACATACGTGTGCGCTAGACCATAAATATTTCCAGACATAAATATATGATGTTCTTTGTACTTGCCCAAACCTTTGGTTAACAACTTTGCAGTTAATCACAGATATGTCTATTGTGTTGTTCTTACAACACAGTATTGCTTTGTTAACAAAAATAAAATGTGTTGCTTCAAAGAAAAGAACAGCAGTGGGCATTTCTGTTCTTATTTATAACATGCTAAATGTCATTGGTGGAAAACATAGCCAATCTAGGGCTGAAATTTCAGCCTATTTTGAAAGAGCTTGAAGGCACTGTTGAGTCCATATTTTCAGATGGAGCTGCAGACTTCATCTGTGGCATATCCTTTCTCCAGTTTCAGTTTATGTGGTTGCTGGAGTCCCTGCAGGTGAATTGGCCATGGTTATCCATGTTTCAATTGCTTCCCGGTTACAGCACTGCAATATGCTTTGTGGAGCAGCCCTCGAAAACTGTCCAGAAATGTGAATATGGTTTGGATTACTAGGAACCTATATTGCTAGTACTAGAAGATCCACATGCACTTTCTATTTGCTTCCAGGAACAACTCGCATTAGGGTTCTATGGCTAATAACAGTTAAATAGTGTGAGTATCAAGGTATCTGAAGGGCTGCGTATTATTCCCATATGAGCCTGCCTGGCAATTAAGATTTCTTTCAAAGGCCTTGCTCTGTATGACTTCAGATGCATTGGGGAGTAGGGTGTGCAAACTGGGATTGGAAGTCTTGGGACATGCTTTCAGGAATTGCATTGACATTGTCTGAAATAAAAGTGTCCAGTTGCTCTCTATAAATTATTTGCAGCCCACTGAGTACTGGATGTTTTTGTTTCAGGCCCATTATGCATGGCCACCGAAACGGCGATTTCGGGTCACATGGAAAACGTAGAGGGGGAAGAAGTGAAGCAAACCACTTATGCACGGGACGGGACGCAACGGCGGGAAAATCCAGAGTAGCCAATTATGCACGCGGCGAAACGCGGAAGCTGCGCTTTCTTCCGCGTTTCGCTAACATGGCTTTTTTGGCATCATGCACTGAATCTGCGGCCGGTTGCAGCCGGCTCTGTGCGTTATCAGTGATTTTAGTCGCAGCCATTCTACCCCGAATGTGCGCTATCCCCCCCGTGCATAATGGGCCTCAGAAGCAGCATTCAGAAGCAGAGTACAATCTGAAAGAATTGGTATTATTACTAATGTCTCAGGATGTTATAGGATGGTGTTTTCAAGTGATATGTTTCTTAAAGCCAAACATAAGAACTTTTCCTAGGAAATATTTTCATTACTCTTCTTCAAGGAATCAAGCAAGACCTTAATATATTAGGAAGAAGGTATGTGTGCAGAGAAGCACTGAACTTTTCTGTAGGCAGCATTAGAAAGGAAATAAAGGACTGGAGTGCTTTAGGATAATGTAGCGGAGGCTCTTAAAGTGTGTCTCCTGCTATATGTGCTAATCCACACCAGTAATGAAAGCCAGATAAATTAAAGTGACTCAAAATACTATTGAACCCTAAAGACTTCAGAGAAAGTTCTACAAGCTTGTGTGCTTCATATCCTTCAGCAGTGCTTGGATTGCTATTTTTATATATACTACTGGGAAAGTTTGAATGTTTTTTTCACACACATGAATGCTTGTGAAAAAACACATTTTCAGCTCATACTCCAGAGCATTCCATGCTGCCAGTAGAGTATTATGCTCTATAAAGGAAGCCAAGCTGCTTGAAACAGTAGATATGAGAGTTTATGAAAGTTTCAAAGAATCTTACCAGATTTTTGGCAGATAGACTATGTAATTGATCCAGATAAATGTCTAAATGTGCCTCTTGCAACAAGACTGGGGAGATGTTGAATGTGAACCTGAGCCTGGTTCAATAAATTTTAGATTAAAAGAATGCACTGGGCAACTTTTACTGAGAAAACTTGTACTGAGATCCACATTACAATTTACATCACATCTATCCCCACCTCTGTTCTCTCATATTTGTACTGGCTTCAGTGCAAAATGTACAACTATTTGTTGCATCTGTCACCTCAAGTCCTTGTAATTTGTCTGTTTATTTAAGTGGGAAAATCACACATGAATGATTGTGTTGGCCAAGCAATAGATTGCCCATTAATGTACTCCTAAATATGAAAATTAATAGTTTGTTTGTATCTTTGGCTTCTTTTCATGTATTCTCTTTCAGTTGCTATTACCTTTTGCAAATGAATTTGTCCTGTAGCCTTGTCACTAGAGGATTTGATTTTTTTTTCTCACCAACAGAACACTGGGAAATAAAATATTGCTTGTGTATTTATGCCAAAAAAAAAAAAACAACAGCATTGGTGTATGGAGGAAATCAGTGGTTAGATTTTCAGAGCCCGTCATCTTGACATTCATGCAGGGTCTGGGGCAACAGATGAATAAGAGATGTAAGAGATGTGGTTGCATGTGTAATTGAAATGTTGCACTCGTCTAGTGCTCTAGAGTAATTGGGTTGAATAACTTGGAGTTTTAGAGGTAAATTAATAAGGTTGTTATCTATATTGTAGCCCTGATTCACTGGTTATTATGGGTTTTCTGGCTGAGTGGCCACAGTCTGGTAGTTTTAATCCCAGATAACTCACAACAGCCAGTTGACTCTGTCCATGAAAGTCTTTGACAATTCACATATTGTAACACTTTATTTTGTAAGGTACTTCAGAACTGGGGTAGTGAGGGAGCAAAACAAACCCCCAGCCTGCATGTATATTGAAGGAAGCAATGACAGTTTCATATTAATACCATCCTCTGTCTTGGCATGGGTTACTCCTCCCTTACCTCCAAGATATTGGCTGTAGAACAAATCAGACATGTAGCTTACTCACGGCAGTATATAAGAAATGAAAAATTTACAGAGATACTACACTGATCTATAAACCAGGTATGCTTTAAAAGACAAGCTCAGCTTTCAGATGTTTGACTTAAACATGTCCTGTTCTTTTAAGCTGGTGCCAAACATGTGCTTGAATAACTGATGGAGTCATATGGCTTCCAGAATGAAACACTTTATTGTGCATATACTTGCAGCTTTCCAGAAGTTATACTTTAGAAGCTAGAAAATTAAAGAAGATCCAACTGTTAAGGATGCATTTTCTTTTATATTTATATAAATATATATGCTTTTATATTTATATAAGATGTTATTCTCCATTCTCTGCTGGTATGTTCAGCTGATAAGCTGCCATGGCCTTATAATTGTGCATGGAACTTAGGGGAAATCAGGGATGTTTCTTATTGCAGCCCATTTTATCAGTAGAAGTTAAAATTCAGAAAGGAAGTAATTCACAGAAGACCAAGTGATGATTGCAACTATTATTTTTTTGAATTATAGAACTTAAACACTGCTTGGTGTTTTTTATGCTGTTTAATGAAAGGGATCAGTAATGCTTAAAACTTATCTTTCTTATGTGAGCAGTAATGTCTTATGAATTGGAGCAAAATAAAAGATCAAATGGACATGCAACAAAACCCTGCATAAATTAGTTTGAAGTTGGCAGCCCTGTCAAGTTAGAGAGAGGATACATTTTGATTAGAAGCAGAAGTAACTGAAAATCAAATTTAGAAACACATGGAGTTCTCCAGCTGCTGCTGTGTCCTCTGGCTCATCAAAGACTTTAGTTGATTTTAAATCTGCTCCAGAAATGTTTAATAGGAGTAGTAATCTTGGAGAAAGAGAAAATACAAGATATAAAAGAATGAGGTAATTTAAATTAAGACTGAATTCAGAGATGTGCTAAGAAATTTAATGTTTTGTTGATGAAGAAGAATAAGGATTGGTTTTTATGTCTCGCTTTTCACTGCCTGAAGGAGTCTCAAAGGGGCTTACAATGGCCTTCCATTCCATTCCCCACATCAGACACCCTGTGAGACAGGTGAGGCTGAGAGAGCTCTTATAAGACTGCTCAGTCCTATTAGGGCTGTGATGAGCCCAAGATCACACAGCTGGCTGTATGTGGAGGAGCAGGGAATCAAGCCCGACTTGCCAGATTAGAAGCTGCTGCTCTTAACCACATCATCATGTTGGTACTTCACCAGGATGGTACTTCATTCTATACTGCAGACAGCAGAATTACACAAAGAATTCAGGGTTGCTTTTACAAGGTGGAATGGTAGAGGCAACAGAGAGAGCACACGGCAACTCTCCTCACGCCAGTCCGATGGTCATCAATTCCCTTTGTGCCATTGTAATGATATGTCCCTGGGAGCATATTCTCTGAAGAGGTGGTATAGAATTGTCTAAATAAATGTCTAAATAAATGTCAATTGCAGATTTTGTTATATATATATATATATATATATATATATATATATATATATATATATATATATATATATCCCCTCATATATATATATCCCCTCAAAAATATATCTCCCACATCAGCACAATTTTTCTTGTCTCAGTCCCCTGCTGTCACCATATTGTCACTTGATGGTATGGGGACAGCAGAGGACTGAGACAAGAAGAATTATGCTGATATAAGTAGGATCTGGGAAAATCCACACCTTCCAATTCACACTGGTGCAACAATCTTTGATTGTGACATCTTTTAAAAAAGGTTTAGGAAAGATTGCAACAAATTTGGGGGCAGGCTAGGCCGGGTCTGGAAGATACATGAATGGATGATGCCATGTAGAAGCTAGGAGAAAGTTCTGGTTTCAGAGCCGTAGCAGACCAAACAACTGCATTGAAGCAGCTTGGGAACAAATCCAATTTTTAGCAAGTAGTTTGAGTTTATTCCTGGCATCGTTCTTAAGGCATATCTCTGCAAGGTCTTCATTTTCACTTTTACTGAGGGGATCAATAAATAGCTTGATCTCTGAATGCTAAAAGGTTGTTTTTCTACATTGTAACAGAGGACTGCAGTGTTGTAGTGAAGATGGTATAAAAATGATCTGAGCTAGAAAAATGCTGAATGCTTGTCAATATACCATGCACAGCAGCCCCACCCCCCTACGCACATACAATAGACTTGAAGTGCCTGGCTGCTTAGACATAGTAGGAGGGGGAAAAACAAGGAACAAGGTGAAAGGTAAAGCAGTTTAACTTTAGATGTGTTATCCTTCTACACTAGCAACCCACAGGATGAGGCTTCAAAGGTGCTCGAAGATATTCTGCATTGTCATTCACTGATAGCTTTTTTTGGTCGAACTTGCTGAAATTTCCATGCCAAGGAATTACTTTATGTTCAACTATAAATTGTATTGTTAAACAAAAGACATTCTGGTGGAGTCTTCCACGGCCCCTTGAGATTGCAAATTCTTGTATGGAAAACTTTGAACAAGAATATGTATATTCCAACAACAACAACCCTTTGATGGTGATATATACCCTATATACTCACATATAAGCCTAGTTTTTCAGCACCTTTTTACACACTGAAAAGCCCTCCTCAACTTATATGCGGGTATATATACAGTATAATTGAAATAAAAGCCTGCTCCAGCCAGCCAATCGTTGCATTGCCTTTTCAAATGTGTACTGCAAGCTGAACTTATTCTGGCAGCTTGTAGGACATCAGTGGTTTGACTGAGGAACTCTGATCTTATTTTTCCTTTTGCCCTCACTTTTTTCTCTTCTTAATCACTTCTTCCAAACTATTCTTTTGGTTTCTGTGGGTGGGCCTAGGGTTTGGGGGTGCTTTGGGATTTACTGTTTCTTTCTCCTAGTGTTTCCTCTTTTATCTGAGGGGCAGCATTATTTGCCTTTTCTTCTTGGGGTTGTGTTTCTTTTAAAAGTTGATTTTTACAGTTCTTTCAGTGTTCAGTTTTGCAGTTCTTTATTTCAGTGTTTTGTTCTGGGAGGGGGGCACTGTAGTTGTAGTTAGAGTTGTCCATTCTCCCAGTTTGGTGGCTGTTGTACTTGTTGTACTTGTTGTAGTAGGCTGCCAACTTTGGGTACTGTTGTTTTTCTCTGGTTTGCTGGCCTGGGTGGCACTGTTTGGTTCTCCTGACAAAGCTGTTCTCACAAAGCAGTTCTCTCAGAGCTCTCTCAGGCTGTCTGGCATCAAGAGAAGAAGGGAAGGCAATTGTAAGCTGCTTTGAGATTCCTTTGGTTAGTGAAAAACGGGGCACAAAAACCAGCAGCTATTCATCCTCTTGACTTTTCTGTATTTGTTGGGGGAGGGGGAGGCTGGATGGGAGAGCCTGTGATGATGGAGCTTATATGTGAGTCAATAAGTTTGCCCAGATTTTGCGATAAAATCAGGTGCCTCCACTTATATGCGAATATATATAGTATATATCTCTACAACCATGCCTACCTGACAGCAACAGTATAGAAACCAAGGCTGGAGAGATATATAGGTTTGTCCCTCTCAGACCCTACATAGATGACTGTTTTGGGGAGGAGAGGGGCAAAGTTCAGACATCTCCCTTTCTATGTAGAGATGCCAAGAGCCATGAGCAACTACAAGGAAACATAGTTCCCAAGGCTCTTGGATGTAGAATGTCATGGGAAATACATGGCCCAGTATGGTATGTTGAGTGACTCAACTGTTTCCTTGGTCAACCCACACCGCTGCTATCCTCATCATTGCAACCAGTAAACTGAAAAGGAAAAGAAACTAATCTCTGGTTCAGATGCACCAGGTCCAAGACAGAGATTTCTGGAGGCTGGTGCTTAGCCTTGCATTGCTAGTGAAGATAATGAGTTGCTGAAGCTTGTTCTTTGAGCCTATGAAGTGCAAATTCAGATGGCATCATTTCATCCTGAATATTCGCTGATCATGTTTGCAAATTTAAGATGTTAGAGCAAATGAAAGCCTTTTTGTTTTGGGATGAGTGATTGCATAAGCAAGTACTAAGATACCCATCCAATTATTTTGAGAACTACTGTAAAATGTATTTTTCCTAGGCTTGTGTGGGCTTCTTTTAGGTACCATTTTTTATTGTCTACTTTTCTCTTTATCTCTTATCTTTCTCAAACACAAGGGTTATTTGACTTCCATTCCCCTGTCAATGAGTGACTGACAGTTCTGTATTGTAGATGGTATTCCTGTCCTTTGAATAGTGTCCTCTGAATCTAACTGGCCCAAGGCATTTATTCCAATGTTGTCTGTTATGTCCACTCTGTGAACAGAATGTGTATGAACAGGCTCACGTATTTACCTGGCTTGCTGGATCAATGAACTGAAAATGGCAATAAAATAGTGGTACTTCCTAGGAATATTTTTAAAGGAAATCATATAATTATGCTTGATAAATTAAATAGGCTTTATAATTTCCTTAATTACACAGGTTAACACTGAAGAAATTGAGTGTTATACTGACATCTATGCATCTGTTACTTAAGTGTGGCCCACATCTGCAGATATCTAAATCTGCAGACTAGGGACAGACACTAAACAGGTTTTCCTGCAAAATTGGGGAACTCCCCAGGTTTGTAGAAAAGTATGAAGTCATCAAAGCTTACATGAGGCATGGGTGTTAAATTTTTCCAAATAAAAGAGCATGGTCTGCACAGGCATCCATAGTGGTGGCTTTGATGTGGGGGGTGTCCAGGATCTGTGGAGGCCTCAAGTACAGATCATTTATAATTACTGTAATTTATAACTACAGACAATTTATAATTGAGAAACAGCTTGCTATAGTGGTTAAGAGTAGTGGCTTCTGATCTGGAGAACTGGGTTTGATTCCCCACTCTTTCATATACAGACAACAGGGTGACCCTGGGCCAGTCACAATTCTCTCAGAACTCACTCAGACTCACCTACCCCACATGGTGTCTGTTGTGGGGAGAGAAAGGGTAGGCAATCATAAGCTGCTTAGAGACTCCTTTGGGTAGCAAAAAGCAGGTAACAAAAAACAGCTCTTCTTTCTCTGCTTTCTCTTTTTCATCCAGCTAATAATGAACAGCTGCCTCATTATTCAGCCTGAGCTCTACAAATACTCTTGGAGGCCTCCTGCCCTGAGCAGCTAATCTTGGGCTCCTGCAAAGCAAAGTGCTGCTGCTTATGCTGTTGTTCTTTAGATTCAAGAGACAAAGGTAGGGAGCCAGCCTCTACAGCAGGCTTGGTATCCAAAGGCTGGCCATGTTGGGTGCTTTTGCCGGGTTGTGGTTCATGTTCTGATCTGGGTTCCATAGGCAGTTTTGGTGCTACCAGGGCAGAGTGTGTTGGCAGTGCCTGGCTTGTCCTGGGCTCATTATGCACGGCCGCTGAAACAGCGATTTCGGGTCACATGGAACAGTGGTCCCCAACCTGCGGGCCGCGGCCCGGTGCCGGGCCGCGAAGGCCATGGTGCCGGGCCACGGCTCCCACTCCCTGCCCCCCCGCAGTAAAAAACTTCCCAGGCCGCAAGCTTGCGGCCCGGGAAGCTTCTTACTGCGGGAGGGCGGGGAGAGGGAATCAGGGCTGGACCACGCGGCCGTGCGGGCGCGGCTTGTGGGCGCGGCTCACGGGTGCGGCCCGGGGCACGGGCCAATCAGCGGGCGCGACCCGCGGGCGCGGCCCGATGCCCTGCCGGTCCCCAGCATCAGAAAGGTTGGGGACCACTGACATGGAAAACGCGGAGGGGGAAGATGCGACGCACACCGGTTATGCACGGGGCGGGGTGCGACAGCGACAAAACCCAGAGTAACCGATTATGCACGCGGCAATTCGGGCGCCGCTTCTTGTTGCGCCCCGGTCACCCGGAAGCTGCGCTTTCTTCCGCGTTTCGCTAATGCGGCTTTTTCGGCGGCATGCACCGAAGCTGCGGCTGGTTGCAGCCAGCACCATGCGTTATCCATGATTTTAGTCGCCGCCATTCCACCCCGAATGTGCGCTAAAACCCCCGTACATAATGGGTCCTGGTGAGACTCTCAGATATAGCTCTTTCTCAGAGTCAGACAAGGTTGCAGCTCGCTGGGGATGTCAACAACCCCCAAAGAATATTAAGATCAAGCAGTCAAAACTTGCTCAGGGTCCCTGACCCCAAGAAGGTGAAATTGGCCTCAACCAGAGCCAGAGCCTTCTCAGCCCTGGCTGTGGCCTGGTGGAACACTCTGCTGAATGAGATCAGGGCCCCGCAGGACAATCATTTCAGCAGGACCTGTAAAACAGAGCTGTTCCTCCAGGCCCATGGTTGAGACCTAGGGCCATTCCGCACAGATTCTTTGTAGCAGGAGTGTGGCAAATTAAAATCGTTACTAATTTGCAATTATGCACAACGTCGTTGACAATCTGCCACACTCCTGAAACCGATCCGCAAAAAGTGGATTCACCCTCCGGAAAGCGCTACACTCTTGCAACCAATCTGCAACACTAGCGGGAAAGTTCTGTGCATTACCATTGTCTGTGCATTACCTGGCTCTCCCCTCTGATCTTCCGGCGAAGCGATCGCCATTTTTTTTTCTCGGAGTGAGCGGAGATCAACGCACCGGCGAGCCTTCATTTACCCAGCGAGGCTTCCCCGGCTGCAGTCCCTCCCGAGATGTTTTAAGTCACCAAGCACCAAGCACCACATAGCCCCGTTTGCTGGTTTATTTTCCCTTCATTTTCCCCTTTATTTTCGGCCGAAAATTGCACCCGTGCTCGTTTGATTGATGGCCAGGGGCGGGACAAAGCTCGGCAATATCACTTCCTGGCTAGCGATTTTTGCCAAGACCAGAAACCTGTGGGAAACGATAGAAATGCAACTGGATTCCACTACAAAAGCAGGTATGCATAACGACAAATTCCACTATTTAAAATGGCGTTTTTTCATTCCGCAACCAATTTGCAACATAGATCCTGGTGCGGAACGGCCCCTAGTAATAACGAGACACTGGCCTCCCTGTTTGAAGTTCTCTTATATGAGTCTCCTCAGGTCTGCAATATCTAACTCCCCCAAAGAGGAGGCAGCTTAAAAACAGAATAGATGGGTTTGATTTTAAACTTAATTAACAAATTTAAAGTTTTAAAACCTATTTATTAATGTGGTATATTTTGAACTTTGTAAGCCACCCTGAGCTTCTGGGGAAGGGAGGGCGACTAAATGTAAAAATAAATAAATTGCGATAACAACTGACATATGGACTTACAATTGTGATAATTGGATTTGTCATATCAGTAAGTAGTGAACACAAAGGTTTTCTGCATAAACTGACTGTCATATTGTATTTCTACAGTTAAGTTATCAATTTAGACATGCAGGGGGCAGGAGACCTTGAATGGAGAGATTGTGTCTGTTTCCAGTCTTTAGCATATAGTAAATATAAACTGCTATAATAATAGTGTAGTAAATATACTTAACTGCTTAATAATGATTTTTACTGTACATAATCCAAAAATACTCTTACAGCATTGATAAGTAATAAGAAACCTGTCATATCTACCCTGTAAGGATTCATTTTTATGACAGGTTCAAAAGACGTACAGAGAATTTTGATCGCATCTCCAGCAGCCAATGTTATGTAGGTTATAAAGTCTGCTTAATGACAAATAGGATTAGATCCTAACCTCTTTTTCTTCTTGCAGAAGGATGAGGTGACCTTTGGTGATTCACTTCATCCCATTGTAGACTCAGATTTATGGGTTTCCACTGTCCCCAGGAAGCAGAATTTGGGAGGGCATATCAGGCTGCAATACTTTTGTGCTCATGTAACTTGGGTTCCAAGCTGGGGTATTTTACTGTGATTGACCTTAACATTTTGCTTTGACAATAGTTATTAAAAACTCCTAAATTAACTTCCAGACCCCTAAAATATGTGAAAAGTTGTCAGTGCTTGAAATTAGAAACGGCTGCGAGAAGAATAGAGGACTGGTGCTACAAGTATAACAATCCAGTTGTGCCAAAAGTTCAATAAACTTTGAGTTAGCACACTTTTCTTCCAGAATCTAAAGGGTCCAATTTAAGTTACCATAAGAAAAACAGAATATTCTGAAATAAATTTAAAATGTATTGGTAACCTTAAAGGTTTGCAATTTTGGAATGGCATCCATGTTTTGAGAATTTTGGAAATGTTACAATGGCAAATTGCTAAGGTGAATATCTCTCAAAAGAAGGTTCTCTTTCCCTTCCTGTGAGCAAAAATACTATTTTCCTCCTTTAATTGTTTGTCATGAGAGTTTCCAATATCCAGGTGTGCCCTGGCCATCTGTCAGCATTGCAACCGATCTCCAGACTACAGAGATCAGATTCATTGAAGATTAAATCTAGAGTAAAATACAGTGGTATTTTTAAAAAATGTAATCCTTATCCATGGTTCCTCTATATATTTGTGAAACAGCCTGGGGGGTGGAACGTGTCCGGCTGTCCAAGTTGGAATAGGGTCAATCAGGGTGCAGCCAGCAAAGCTGCCCCTGCAGCTCCCGCCCTCTGTCCCTGGACTCTAGCCTCTTTGCACCTAATGCCTAGAGCCAGCAGCAGGTAAGGAGAGAGGGCCCTGGGCCAAGGGTTGTGGTGGAGGGCCTGCTAACGAGAGCCTCTTGGACTGCTAGGCTGGGCCTGCTAATGAGGGACACTTGGCCTGCTTGGCTGGGCCTGCTAACGAGGGTCTCCCAGCCTGCTAATCAGGACCTGCTAACAAGGGCCTCCCCGCCTGCTGCCTGCCCGCTAAACAGCTCTGTCCCGGGCCTGCTAATGAGCTAGCCAGCCCCCGCCCACCCCACTTGATCTGGCTACCAGCTACAGCCCAAAGCCACCTTAAGCCAGTTGGTGTAGTGGTTAGGAGTGTGGACTTCTAATCTGGCATGCCAGGTTCGATTCTGCGCTCCCCCACATGCAACCAGCTGGGTGACCTTGGGCTTGCCATGGCACTGATAAAACTGTTCTGACCGGGCAGTGGTATCAGGGCTCTCTCAGCCTCACCCACCCCACAGGCTGTCTGTTGTGCGGAGAGGAATGGGAAGGCGACTGTAAGCCGCTTTGAGCCTCCTTCGGGTAGGGAAAAGCGGCATATAAGAACCAACCTCTTCTTCTTCTTCTCCTTCTTCTTCTTCTTCTTCTTCAGCTGCCTGGCCGGGGGACAGGGGAGGGAGCCCTTTCAATGCCCGTTCTTAGCAGCTAGTAATATTATGTTATTAATTTTGTTTTAGGTAAAATTTGCTGGGCCAAATTCTGAAATAACTGGGTTAGTAGACAGAATGTGACTTGCTTGGTTATGTATAGAGTTGCACTATTTCTTTAAATAAGTTCCAGTGGTTAATGCGAAAGTCATAGATAAACCAACAAGTGCTTTCTTGTAGATCTAGTAGGCAAAGTATTGGAGAATGACCTTTTGAAGGCACAGGCAGACACTCACTCTCCTGTGTCTTCCTGTACACTTACAGCTCATTTCCTGTTTTTCTCGATCCTCATAGGTTCAGCCACATTTTACATGGGATTTTATAAATCTTTTGTTTCTCAAATATATAGGACACAATTAGCATTCTATATACAGCCTCTCTTGAAATGTGTAGACTTTCTTAGTCTCTTCTTGAGCATCTATCTGCACTCTCCTTTTTATGGAGATGTCATGAATTTTTACTATCTGACTTTATGTCTCTGTCCAGCTGACGCACCTTCCTCTGTCTGTATCTCTTTATGCAGTTCAGCTTCACTGCCTTAATTTCATCCTGGCATACTTCCCTGTCTTGTATAAATGCCATTGCTCTCAAATGTCCTGTTAGTGTTGCTTTGTAGTTTACTTTTTAGGTTATTCCTGAAAGTGTCACCATCAGAATGACCTATTTAACTGGCGGTTTCTTTATTTTTTATTTTTCAGCCTAGTTAACTTTCTGTTTCTGAAAATATTTACCGTATGGGTTCTGTATCATTTTGTCACAGAAGGTCTAGTCTGTTTGATCTGCAAACAGGTATTCGACTCTATTGCAGCTAAAACTGACTAGGTTGCCTGACAAGGGGACTCAATTGGCCATTTTAGTTGTGAGTCAAAGCCCCATCCTTTCCTTATGGCTGTGAGGGTGGCAAAGGACTGTGCCAGTTTTCATCAATTCAGCATGGCTGAATGGCTCGTGAAAGTTTGCACAAAGAGACCTGGCCCCTTTGTGGATTCAGCAAAACAGTAGGCAGTGGGGGTGATTGTAACAATGCTGTAGCAAACGATAGGAGGACAGTCACTGGATATTTTAACGGTTTGATATGTGATTGTGTAGCAGGTGGAAATCTGTCAGCATGCACCTCATCATTTGAGTCGTATGAAGCTCAATCCTTCAAAAACGGAGGTCCTGTGGCTAGGTAGGAAGGGCCCATGCAAGGAAGCGCGCCTGCCTACCCTGGATGGTGTGCAGCTCTCTACAGCTCACTCCGCCAGGAACCTAGGCGTGATTCTGGGTGCCTCCCTCACAATGGAGGCCCAGATCACAAAGGTAGCGCGGCTGGCGTTCTACCATCTCCGCCAAGCCAAACTACTAGCGCCCTACCTGGCCCCAGAACACCTAGCCACAGTGATCCATGCGACGGTCACCTCTAGACCGGACTTTTGTAACTTGCTCTACGCAGGCCTGCCCTTAGCCCTGACCCAGAAACTACAACTAGTTCAAAATGCAGCAGCCAGGATCCTCACGGCAACACCATGGAGGTCCCATATCCGGCCTATTCTCCATCAGCTGCAATGGTTACCAGTTGAATTCCGGATCAGACTAAAGGTTCTGGTAATTACCTTCAAGGCCATACGAGGTCAGGGCCCAGTGTACCTGAAGGACCGCCTCCCCGCCTATGCCCCCAAAAGAGCTCTATGCTCTTCTGCCTCCAATCAGCTAAGGATCCCTGGCCCTAAAGAAGTCCGTCTGGTCTCGACCAGGGCCAGAGCATTCTCTGTTCTGGTTCCTACTTGGTGGAACGAGCTCCCAGAGGAGATCAGGGCCCTGACGGAGCTTAAACAGTTCCGCAGGGCCTGCAAAAAGGAGCTCCTCCACCAGGCATTTGGCCGAGACCAGACGTAATCTACAGCGACCAAGGGCCCCCACCCCCCCCTCAGAATTCAATCAATAGGCCACCCCCCTCAGAATCCCATCAACAAGCCCTGGACCTGTTTGTATTACTATTGTTTACTGTTATACTGTGTCGTGTTTGGTTGCAATTGTTGGTTATTGATGTACATGTTCTACAGACTGTTTTATGTATGGTTCTCTGTTATAATGTAAACCGCCCTGAGCCTCCGGGGAGGGCGGCATAGAAGTATGATAAATAAATAAATAAATAAATAATAAATATTTCTAGCAGAAATATGCTTCCGTTCTGCTGCCCCATTCTGCAGTGGGGAGTAGGTGACTGAAATCTGATGCTGGATCCCTTGTTCTCCCAGTAACTGCTGTGCCACGCTGGAAAAGTATTCTCTTCCATCACTTTGCAGGTTTTGTTGCCTTCTCTGGAATATGTTACTTACCCACCCAGTCCATCGGCTTGTCAGGCACCTCTGTTATGACTTTGCATATCTCCACTGTAAATGCTGGAGTTGAGCTTAGAAATGTATTTGTAGTTCCCCTGGGCTCTAGAGGCTACACATACGTAGTATGTTCTAGTTTTCCTGAAGCCCTTGTGCACGCACTTGGGAGCATGAAGGCCAAAGAAGATGGGTGAGCTGTGGAGCTGCCAGCTCTGGGCAGGGAAATACCTAGAGGTTTGGGGTATGAAGTCTGAGGAGGATGTGGTTTGGGGAGGGGAGGGTTTTTAATATGATATAATGCCATAAAGTGGCCAGTTCCTCCTAGTGAACTGATATCTGTTGCCTAGATATTGGTTGAAATAGCGGGAGATCTCCAGCTACCCCCTGGAGGCTGGCAACCCTAGTGAGCAGTGCAAACACATATGTTCCTTCTATGTCTTCCTATGGTGAGTGAAGGCTCTGCGCACACAGCAACCATGGCTTGCATATTGCAGTGGCTCTCCCCCCCCCCCCCGCACCGCTATAACCATACACATTTCTGTTGCTGGCTATGTACAAAGTCTCTGCCTATGCTTGAAGAAGCAGCTCCCTGTGAGCGTGGTGTGGTTGTGAGATACCATATACTTGCTATAGAAATGATTACATGCTTGTCACTGTCGGTTACGATTGGGCATTTACATATCCGGGGGCATTTGTGTTACATTTTCAGAGAAGAAGCACATGCTGATAAACCAGAGCTTTCTGTTGTTGGGGGGCAGGGATTGGAAAACTTGAATACAAATATAAGGAGAAGCTTGCTGTACATGTTATCTGGATCTCATCCTGTGCTTTTAGAAAAGTTGTGTTATGTTTGGTACAAAATACTGTTAAAAAACTACAGGCTTCTAGCTTGTATTTTTCCATATTACTGCTGCTAATATATGCACATGAGCCATTTCTTGTCTTTATGTCAAAAGCTTTCTGTAATCTCTTTCTGTTTCATAGCTACATAAGAGCTGATCTATTAATTTAAGAGCCTTGTTTCACAGGCCATATAGAACATGAGCTTTTATATCTGCAATTTTTGAGGATCCATATGTTTCGGGAGGAGAAATGCTGCTATGGAAATGTTTTTCCCTGATTAAGAAAATATAAGAGTGTGTTATAAGTAAATGGTAGAAGTAAGGAATGGAGCAGTCGCATTACAAGCCTCCTTTTCAGTGACTCAGTGAATGTCCTTGTTGAACGCCTGAGTGGACTGCATGAATCAACTGGAGCCCTCATTGTGGCCTCTGAGTCCTTAATGTGAAATAATATCTGCTGTCAACCTATTGTGGCCAGAATTATTTGTATTTGGGGACTGACATATCTGAAGAGGCCTCCTGTGGGCATTTGAGCTGTTCTAGATTATTTTATTGAGCCTTCAAGCAGTATCAGTCTATAACTAATGCATGGTAGTATTGATTATTTTGTTTCAATTGTATAATATCTCTTCTTTCCAGCCACTGCTTAAAAGAAATTAAAATTCTGGACATAAAAGACTATTAATTTTTTTAAATCATTAATAAATATCTCAATGCAGCTTTTAAAATGATTTAGTACTGTTCAAACAGAAATTCCTTCTGTACGTTTTTATAGTTTCTTCTATTAGTATATTTAAAAAAAAACAAGTCAAATGACTTTGCAAAGCTAAAGAGCAGCCAAGGTTGGATGGGGCTGCCCATTGATGAGGTGGCTGGCACCCCAGGAAGACATGCGGGAACGTGCCAGGTTTGGCACATTTGATGATAGGTACAGGAGGGGGGCGGGCTCTTAGGCACCTATATAAGGTACCGCATGTGCTGAGCCTGTCCTCTCCACCTGGATCCACTGCCTGGACAGCTTCCCTCCCACCCGCTCAGGTTTTTGTTGCATTGTTAAGAGTTTGAAAATGTGTGCTTATTGTCACAACTGTGGTATGAGGCATGGAGCCCTGTTGGCAGGGAGCCCAGTTTATGCACTGGGCTCCCTGAGGTTGGGGGTCTCAATAAGAGGCTTGGTGGGGCAAGCACGGCCTATGTGGCAGGAAGGCCAGGGGCTCAGCCAGATGATTGGGATAGCTGATGGAGGCTGGCACCTGCTGGCCCCCAATATAGGTAATTTCCATGATAAGGGATTCCAGGTGGCAAGGGAACTGCTTTCCTGGCTGGGAAAGGGGGGGGAGGGGTGTTCCTGGGTGCCAATGGACCCTTGGTATGGATCAGCTGGATGGCTGTGGGGTAAGGCTCTCTCTCCTCTCCCTTTGTGTGCCAGGCCAGCTTTCCAGCTGGGAGGTACAATAATAATACAGTTCAGACTTGGAATGCTGCACAGGGAGAGGGGGCTTTCAGCCCTACCCACGTGGGTGTTTCCAGTTCAGCAAGTAACACCTGGGGTCATTTCAGGTCAGCAAAACAGCTCAGGTTGAAGCCTCTTCTTCCTTGTGCTACAGTTCAATTCCAAATTGGATATTATACATTTGGGAATTGAGGGTAACCTTCAACTCACATCTGAAAGAATGGGGTATCCAGATAACTTACATAGACCATAGTATGCTGAAATGAGTTACCTTGACTATGTACATTTGTGTTAAGAATCTGGATTCCTTTGAATATGATTGTCCTTGACATATCCATGTTCATCTTTAAGGAACATCCGCCGGATGATTGGGGTAGCAGATGGAAGCTGAAGGAGTCATTGGCGGTTAGCAAAGTCAATGTAAAAGATACCTCCCCAAGTTCTCCATTTTATCTTTAAAAGCATAGATATTAATTCATCAGTGACAACAATTTAGAGAGAAGAATGTGTTATTTCCCATTAAAAAAAATAAAACTTTGTGAAGTTTTCATGGATCCATGTATTATGAAACTTGTAAAATAGCTCGAGTGAAAATGAAGTCATTTCATTTCAAGTGGTTGTAACTGCTCTAGTGAGCTGAGAAGAAATCTGCAGCAGAGCCCAAAATTTCTCATTTCACAGCGACAAACTCCACTTTCTTTCAAAGGAAGTTATTTATCAGGTTTCACTTTTGATGTTACCTGGACAATGGTTATATCATGAAAAGTTCAAGAGTAACTTTAAGGATTTGCAGCTAAATGTTTAACACCCTTCTAGTGGGATAATAGGATTTTTCCCCTTATTTTATTAAAACAGGTGAGGACTCATGGCTGATGTAGCATATTATGAATGCTCTGTCAATTCATGTTGGTGAGGGCATTTAAAGAAATCCCACTGATGGTTGTTGTGTGGCTGTGGTCTGGTAGTTTTAGTCTCTGACATTCCACCAGTAACTGTGGCTGGCATCTTCAGAGGCAATACATGGCAGGATGGGAATCTCTCTGTGCCAACAGTATGAAATGTGTGAATAGTTGATGAACATTTTATTTACTCGTTTGTGTGTGTAACACATGACATTCTTATCTGGGAGTCTCTCAGGCAATGGATGAACTAGGAAGCACTTTTCCAGTATTTGTGTGGAGTTCATTAGAAAATCCATCCAAGGTCTCACTTGTCTTATCTGATGATCCATTGCAAGGGGTTTTAGAGGCTCATGGATTTTTTTTATCCTGGTGTTTTCTTAGGGCTGATATCCATGTTTTGTTGATTTTCAGACTTACTTCTTTTTGTTGAAACTTTATCAGTATCTGTGAACTTTAATGGCTTTTTCTGTATAGTCCCACACAGGCATTCCCAATCAGGGGTCTTCAGGAGCTCTAGTGGGGTCTGTGGCCTTCCCCCTCCTGCCTTAATGGACTTGGCCACAAGCTAGGGAGTTGGCCATCTCCACCTGGAGGACTCGGTGGGTAGGCGGTGGGTGTAAAAATCAAAGGGGGGGGGGAAGTTAGTAGTTGTGTCATGTCTTCTTAGCTCCTGCCCTACTTCCCAGCCTACATGAGGCAAGTTACCATAGTAGTAGTAAAGTGGGGAGAGGGAACAAAAGGATAGAGTAGGGTACATGTGGTTATGTCACTTCTGGGGGTTTGGCAGGGAGATGTGACCAGCTGACATCACATTCTCAGGATCCTTGAAACCTGAGAATCTATTTCAGGGGCTTCTCCATGGTCAAAAGGTTGAAAAAGACTGGTCTAACATATTAGCCGTTGGAACTGTCCAATATTTCTGTGTCCTTAAATATGATTCTATGTCCAGATTGGTTTAGAGCATGTTCAGCTACTGCTGATTTCTCAGGTTATTTTAGCCTGTAGTGCCTTTTATTTTTGTTTGAATGTTGCATTTTGTAGTCTCAGTGCATATTTGTTGCTTTTAATAGATTAAATGGAATCGACAAGTTGATGCAGTCCTTATTTGAATTTATTCCACTGTATTGTTATATGCTTCTCTCTTTTCTGAGCCAGGAGAAGTACTTCCCAGGTTTGACTTTCCTTGGATGACACAAAAGCACTGGGGGCTGTTCATACTTTGCTTGATATACTAACACATATAAAAACACAGCACAGATGCCCTCCCATATCAAGTTACTAGTGAGAGACCTGGTAGCCAGGGATTTTCATCTTTCAGCGCATTCACAGCTCTGTCTTCTCTTTGAAATCGAACTTTTATTTCTTCCCACATAGCTGCTTCTTTTCTTAAACTGGGGGACGGGGGTAGTAACAGCACTGGGAATATGTATCTTTTTATTAAGAACAAACTAAAATATCAAAAGCTAGTGAGCAATCGTTAAGTTCCCCAGATTCATCATTAGGTTCAATAGCAAAAAAAAAAAAATTTGTTTTGTTTTAAGGAATGAGAGGAAATAGATATTTCATGGCATTGTTGTAGATGGAATACAGAATGTGCTGGAAACAATGATGATTCCATATACTAGGTCTTTCTCTATTATTTTCTACAATATCTCCCTCATTTTCCTTCTTCCTTTCTGGTATGTGTTGTGAATGGCAACCTGATTATGGGTTCTGGGGAAACTTAAAAACTTTTGTATTATTTTGTGACTAGCTGCAAAGCCCATTCATAAGAATGGGCTTTGAAAGGGCCCCACCAGGCCCCCGCGGGTCACCAGCACCGCGGCCGCTTCCCTGGGGCTCAGCAAATGCTTTCTCCACCTCGCAGAGGCAGCGAGATCACTTGCCAGGCCGTAGGGAAGGGAACCTTTCCTCCTCCTTACCGTTGGTGCGGCCGTTACCCTGGGGCCTGGCAAGTTCTCTCACTGCCTCATAGAGGTGGCAAGAGCGCTTTGCGGGTCACAGGGAAGGGAATCTTCCCCCCCTACAAGAAGGCAAGGAGGGAGGATGGGAGGTGGAGAGGGAGGGCCAATTGGCCCTATTCCATTTTGGACAGGGAGGACAATCTCCACCCCGAGGCCTGTTTCACAAATATATAAGAGGAACAATGGATAAGGATATCTGGAATCTTCTCAGTAGCAGAATATCGTATTGCTGATGGGCTGGAAATTTTTGTATGGGCCAATATTAGTAATGACAACCTAACTATTCTCCTTAATTAAAAAATGATCAAGTAACTGATCTTCCAGCGATTAACTAACAGTCAGCAGCAGCCACAACAGTAGATCAGTTAAATATAATGCTCATGCTTAGTATATTAGTATTACCTTGGTCCAATTCAGCCATGCCTCTTAGCCAAGGAAGCTCCACTCTATTCTCCCCCTTTTACCTGAAAATAAAGCTATGTTTCCACATACCACTTAATCCTTAAATCCAGAGATCAGGGATTACTAATCAGTGATTAGGACAGTTTTGATATTCTGCTACTACAATAAGAATAATAGGGTAACATGAGATAATTTGATATCATCATGATATCCAGATGTGATTATATGATTAGGGTGCTTAAGAAGAGCCTAGTCATGTAATTCTTCTTGGAAATGTAATTCATAGGAAAGATTTTAGATATAAATGCTTGATGGGGCCACAAACTTCAGCAGGGGCTTAGTAGCCAGTCATCATCAGCTTACAATCCCCTTCCCCTTCCTCTCCCTACAACAGACACCCTGTGAGGTGGGTGAGGCTGAGAGAGCTCTGATATTACTGCGCAGTCAGAACAGCTTTATCAGTGCTGTGGTGAGCCCAAGGTCACCCAGCTGGCTGCATTGTGGAGGAGTGGGGAATCAAATCCAGCTGGCCAGATTAGAAGTCAGTGCTCCAAACCACTACACCAAGCTGGCTCTTGCTACTGTACTACCTGTAATTATAATTATAGAGTCCTATATATTTGAGATTTTACTGTTGAGACCCCCCTGAAACATTCTTCAGGCTTCAAGTAACCCCAGAAGTGGTGTGATTGGGCAGAATGTGGTTGGGATGCATAGCTGCTGTGTACACACATCTGAGGAGCCTCCACTTCCCACCCCCTCCAGGCCTTAATTGACCATTGTGAGGGGGAGCAGGTTGACATATATGGTCATATCACCTGACAAATGTTTAAGGAATTTAAAAAATATATTAACAATTAATTAAATCCCCCACACTGAGGAAACTCTTCCAGGGCCATCAAAAACCCTAGCTGAGAAAACTTGGTGCTGATTAATTGGACCTTATACCGGTTAGATGGGGGAAATATTTCTCTCAACTGGAAAATCATATAGAAATCACAGCTTTAGCCAATCATCCAGTTTTGACTGGGTTTCACCTTTGTAGCCCTGTCAACCACCTTGCAGTTACTTTAACTTTGCTGTCATCATTTGTGAATGCACGTGGCCCGATTGCTACTTCTAAGTTCTCTGGTTAACAGAGCATGCTCACTAATGGCTGGTGTGTGGATGGATTTCTAGAATGCTGCTGCAAGATATCGAAAAGGATTTCTTTTTATAACGATCATGGAGAGTGGATGCAAAGAACTTGGCATATCTGCTGCATGATTTAAAATGACACATTCTATCAAAGTCTGAAAATGAGAAGTCCAAAAAGAGTTCATTGAAAACAACTGGATTCAATTTAATAGCATGAATGGAAAGAATGATATTTCATAAGCTCTGAAGCTGACACTTCTTATATTTTTAAAAAATATAACTGACTGCAATCTTATTTGCACTTACTTGAGAGTAAGTCTTACTGAGATCAGTGGGATTTACTTCTGAGAAAACAAGTATTGGGATGTACCTATTAAAATCTTGAAATATACCTGCAGCCCAGCCATATATCATAAAACACTTCAGTGGAAAACTCTTCAGTACGTGACTGATTGTTATATTTTAAACCAGTATGATCTAAAAGTGATAGCCATGCTTAATAATTTGGAATCTACAGAAATTCTGTTTCCTGACCTTTTATATTTGACAGATGTTCCTTTAGTAGATATAGTATCGTTAATATGGTTAGCAATTTGGGATTAAAGTGCAGAAACTCCTTGCTAGGAGATGGCTGGCTCTTTTGACATTGAAATATTAATCAAAGTAATCTGAATCTGCAGCACACACAGCTTTTGCTCAGTTAGGGTTTATGTCTTCTCTCTTTGAGATGGTTCTTTTGCTAATGTGCATCTTGGACACCTAGGGATCTGAAACACTTTGCAACTTGCATATTCTAGATAAGAGTCTGAAACCACTGAGATAATTGAGAATTAAATCTACTGTTGAACAAAATTCTGCTGGGTTGTTAAATGGAGCACAGTTGTAAGTTTCTGCTTAGAGAAGGATATGATATTAGATTTAAGAAGAATTACGGGGGGATGATAAACAAAATCTGGATTAATATTGTTAAACTATTTCTGCATGGTAAATATGGAAATGCCACATAGTACGTATGGAAGTACATACACTAAGGTGACTAGATTGTCCCACTTTTGGAGGGTCATCTGGGGGTACCTGGCAAATTGTAATTACGTTGAAATTAAAAATATATATTACAATACTATTTTTGCATTCTATGCGTTCTATGAAACTTTTTGTTGCTCCATATAGATCACATTTTAAATCAAGAACCCCCCTCCCCCCCAGTCAATGGTGTCCCGCTTTACCAGTGTTAAAATCTGGCCACCTTAACATATACACAGAAGGCAGGACATTGCAAAACAGAGAGCGGGCGCGGGGGAGTATGGTCATGATAGAATGTAATGTGTAGAGGGACCCTCAGTCAAAGCCTCTATGTTTGCTGGGGAGTGAGAACTTTGTATTAAATGTTTTATAGGAATTCCGTGCCTCCCAAATTTACACCAGATTTGTGTACATGTGCGTGTGTGTGAGAGAGTGACCACAGCAGTTAAAAGGGCTATATCCCCTCTTTCCCATTTTTCATGTCCTCAGACTGCTTCATGGTTATTAGTTTCATTGTGAAACTTTTCTTTAGCCACAGAAGTAACAAGGTTTACATCTATGTGCAAGGTGTTTGTGGGTAAATTTCCCCTCAAAAGTGAAGAGGGGTCTGGCCAATAACAAGGCCCCTCTTTGTCTTCCAGTGTTCCTAAACTACGTATGTTCTGTAAAATCTGTAAACTCTCAACAGAAAGACAGACTCGTGTTTTAAACCCACATTCTCTGTACCAAAAGGAATACCTCACAGTTCATGTTTAAAACCATTCTCATCACACTTAAAATGTCTTCTTTCTAATACTTCTGGTTGTTGCTGATCATTTATATAAAATATATGTATTGTTCCTGTGTTTCAGTCTCCTTTAGAATAATACAAGGCTTCAAAATTGCTTTAAAAGTAATTTCCATAGTGCCTGTTCCTCAATGGGATAATCAAAAGTTTTGTCAGTAGACGGTAAGATCTGCATGGTACTCAGACT
Source organism: Paroedura picta (assembly GCF_049243985.1). Classification (NCBI taxonomy): domain Eukaryota; kingdom Metazoa; phylum Chordata; class Lepidosauria; order Squamata; family Gekkonidae; genus Paroedura; species Paroedura picta. Next base: position 61,760,874 of record NC_135376.1, on the reverse strand, counting down.
GGTTTCTAGAAGGCCATGCCTAATTTAGATCTGCACTGTCTCATTGATGACGTAGAGAATTTAAGGCATGATAAAAGAAACTGTGTGTACACATCTGAAAGCACCCTACTAGCTCTTGATAAGGTGCTCAGGGTAGGGAATGCAGCAGGCCTGACCAGAATTTGGCGCTAAGTCTTACCCCCAGAGAAAGATCTGCCTTTCTGCTCGCTTGTGTGTGCAGTGAGGGCTATACAAGGGTGTAGGGAGGTGGACATGGAAACGGATCTTGCTGAAACAGACTCTCCTCCCACTGGTGAGTTTCCATCGTCAGTTGCAGTGGTTTCCCCGCTGATCCCTTTCTCACCTGTCAGCCATTCAGGAGCTTTCCTGTCACAGCTTATCTATGAGAAAATCTTTGCCTTAGGTGTCCAGTAGTCATTAAGTCAAGAGATTTGAAATATCCCACAGTCAACTTGTTTTGTTAAGAAAAACGTGTCTGCTCTCTAGAATCATAGAGTTGAAAGGGATCTCATGGGTCATCTAGTCCAACCCTCTGCACTATGCAGGACATTCATAATCCTATTACTCATCCACTGTAAACTGCCACCCCCTTGAGCCGTCACAGAATCAGCCTCTCCATCAGATGGCTATCCAGCCTCTGTTTAAAAATTTTGACAGATGGAGAACCAGCCACCTCCCGAGGAAGCCTGTTCCACTGAGAAACCACTCTAACTGTCAGGAACTTCTTCCTGATGTTTAGACGGAATTTCTTTTGAATTAATTTCATCCTCTCTAGGAAAAGAAAACATATTTCTATAGTTTTCCTGCAATTAACTACTACTGCTCCCTTTAGAACATGTTTCTCTTCAGTTGGCTTCATTAGCGATCGTTATGTTCTTCAGAGTTTCTATTGTACTGCTTGTACTGCTGTTTCTCAGCTTAATTTTTTAACATTTAAGCTAAGAACAGCTTCTATATGTGCTAGAAACACATAGCATTTCTTATTCTCATAGTTTTGGAGAGTTAATGAAAGTGCATGTACTATTCTCTGGTAGTCTCTGGATCACAGTTCAAGAAGTGCCAGCTTAGAACAATGTAAAGAAGCACTTTCTATTTCAAGTCAGTCTTCTTATTTTTTCCATATTCTGCTAAATCTTTGAAATAGGATCATAAGAAAAATATATACTGTATGAATTCCTTTACCTGGGTGTAATCACTTCTCATTGACTAGAATGGAAAATTGTATTATCACATTTTCGATTTGTTTTGGTTAATAATGTTCTGCATTGTGTATTCTGTCCTTTTAATAATAATATTATGCTTTTTGTTTTGTTTTGAACCTAGGAGAAGATGCAAATAGTAAACTGGAATTCTATAGGAAACGGATTTTGAAGAATAAGCAACAGCATTATGATATAATAGTTCCTTATCTTCTGAATGGTGAACAGTGGAAACCAATGAAGATTTTTTACTCACAGGTGAGTTGTAATTTTGGCTGGTTGTTCTATTTTGGACATTATATTTATTTGATTCTTTCTCCTCAAAGAAGCTAGAAGCTGCTTACAACATTAATAGGAAAACCTATTATATATAAAGTTTCTATTTATAAAATGGGCTGCTCTTGAACCCAGTGATTCAGCATTCAAGGGCACAAACCACAGGCTAAGAGTTAAGGGCCAAGAGCCCTTTGGATTGTGTCTCTGGCCATGTCCAAGGTTTTATCTGGAAGAGGGGGGAAAATACAGCTTAGGTGTTGTGGCTGTCAGCGGTGATAATAATTGTGTAGAACCTAACCTTCCTTTGCAGTTGTCATATATCTGTTATGTCATATGTGTGCATTTATATACAAACACCAACTCAGATGTTGCTGTGTGGACTAAATCTTGACAATTTCTTGGAGATCACAGTTAGGGATGGTATGTTAACCATATTTGCCCAGAAATGACTGGAAGACTTCCCCCCTCTTTTCATGGTTAGGAAAGATTCTGGGCTACATCTCTGCATTTCCTTTTGGAGAGAAGATACATAGAAGCTTCCATTAGTGTTATTCTTCCATTTTTGTTATCTGTTTGAATTAAGTACAGATTTAAATTATATTATTTGATTTGGCGCTAACAACAAAGAATAGAAACCCACTCTGTGTAAAATAGCCTTGGGCAAAAAATTTACCAGCCTTTCCAGTCGTGTATCTAGTTGTAAAAGTTATGTTTGGTAGCTTGAATTAGACAGATACCTAACATGTATGATGTTTGTATTAACTTATAGTCATTTGTTTAGAAGCAGATGGTCTCCTTTACTCTAGAGATTTACAGATTTAGAAAGTATAGTCTCTCAAAAGGGGTAACAGTACAATGCCTTTCTAAGCATATTATAGGTATTTATATCATTAATTTGTTTCCCAGATTGCAGTGCAATTCAAGGTGAACACTAGAAAGAATTGTGATTCTCATGTGTAGAACTATGTGAAGTATCAGTGCTTTTAAAAATATTTGTCTTCCATGGAAACTGGAAGAAATTTAATATAAAAATGATTACATTCAAGCTGTGGGGAAATCAACAGTAGTGAAGTAGTTGAGAGAGGAAGAATTTATAACAACTTTGTCATGCTATTGATCAAAGCGAGAAAATGAAACTTAATCATAAAGATGTTTGGATTTCTGTGGAATTTTACATCAAATAGTACAAGCTTAAACAGTTACACTCTTTTAAGACCATTGACTCCATTAGCTTTATTCTGTGCTGATAATGAAATAGTGTATTTTTGTTCTATTTCATGTTTTCATTAATCTACATTTGATGCCACAATTGATATTTAGAGGGTGGCCTCCCACTGTGGAGGGGGCCCCCCCCCACTAGCAACATGTATTGTCTGATGCCAGGAAGCGACATAGGATTGCTCTAGAAATCAGAAACTGTACAATTTTAACATAGACCAGGTTTTCTCAACCAAAGTTTTTAAAAATTTGTTAAACATTTATGGGGTGATATAACCATACATGGTCATGTTGACCTGACCCTTCCAAATGGTCTATGATGGGCCTGAAGGGGATAGGAATGAAAAGGGCCCCTGGTGGGCATGCACACAGCTATGCTCCCAACAATATTGTGCACAATTGCACCACTTCTGGGGTTTCTTGAAGCTTGATGAATTTTTCAAGTAAATGGTTAAAAAGTTAAGAAAGGCTGCCATTGATAGGACTAGAGCTGAACATCAAGAAGATAAAAGTAATGACTACTGGGAAATTGTTCAAGGTTAAGAATGAAGAAATTGAAATTGCTCAAGAAGGGAAAGGTGGCATTGAAGTAGACAGAAAAGATTCTTAAGTGTAGGGATGTATAATTAGCAGCCAAGATCAAGTTAGTTATGATTTGTTCAAGTGCAAGCAAAGATGACAGTAATTTATATATATTGAATGGAAAAGACACAATATGGCCATAGTACCATTCTGCTCTAAATTTTGTGGCTGTATGACATATTCTAGGGGCCTTTTTGCACGGCTTCAAAATAGCACAATGGTTGCTAATTGAAAACGCTACTGATTTGGAATAACGCACGACGTCGTAGACAATCTGCAACACTCCTGAAACCGATCAGCAAAAAGCGCTTCGTTGTAGCGCTTTCAGGGGAATCCCAAAAAGTGGATTCACCCTCCAGAAAGCGCTACACTCTTGCAAACAATCTGCAACACTAGCGATAAAGACCTGTGCGTTAACATTGTTGCGGTTTCTTCAAAGTCCCTCCTCCTGAGCCTGTCCTCCAAACTTCCGGCGAAGCGATCGCCATTTTTTTTTCTCCGAGCGAGCGGGGATAAACGCACCAGCGAGCCTCTTTCTGTTTAGAGGCTTCCCTGGCTTCAGTCCTTCACCTTTAGTCACTAAGCACAAACCACATAAAAGCCCGTTTGCTGAAATAAAGTCCCTTTATTTTTTACACATTAATTCAGCCGAAAATCGGGCCCGTGAGGGGGGGGGGATTTTTTTTTTATCACTCGAGGCAGCGTGGCAACGATCATACGATCAAACGACAGCTCACATTAGGCAGCTGGATGGGTCTCTCCGTTGCAACGAATCTACCCAGATTCGTTGCTATGGGTCTGTTTTTTTTTTTAAACCTTTCTTAAAGGGAAAGGGGCTGTTTGGGAGCATGCTAACGGCTGCCCATTGGCTGCTTGACGGCCAGGGGCGGGACGAGCTTGGCAATAGCGCTTCCTTTTCTGCCGAGACCGGAAGCTGTGGGAAACGCTACAAAACGCAACTGGATTCCACTACAAAGGCAGGTATGCATAACGACGAATTCCACTATTTTAAATGGCGATTTTTCATTCAGTGACCAATTTGCAACAAAGATCCCGGTGCGTAAAGCCCCTAGGTTCTTACATGGGAGATTTTTCTTATTTATCAGCAATTTCATCCAACCAGGATAAGGTAGCAAAAATCTATAGCATCATATCACATATACACATAAAAGGAAAAATAGCAAAGTCCTATATCATGCCAGCCTGAGTAAGAATGTGCTACAGAGAAGTCTCCGGTTATAGATCCAATCAGCCTAAATTGATGACTCAATAGAAGATAGGTATGATAATAGTACTACAGGCCAGTTTCTGTGTTGTTAGAGTGGTGTGTGTGCATTGTGCCAGTTATACCTATTTTGCACTGTTGCCTTTTAATTAGGCATATTTCCTGTGTCCGTGTCATCACTGAATGGTTAATCCTGCTAAGAGAATAGATGTATTTTTATATTCCACTTTTGACTAACCGTAGTCCCAAAGCAGCCTACAAACACTGTTCCCTTCATTTCCCTACAACAGACACCCTGTGAGGTAGATGGGCTGAGAGCACTCAGAGAATTGCTCTGTGAGAACAACTCTAATTAGCAGCCACATTTAAGCATGGCTGCTGTTGATGCTGTGGTGGGCGCCCAGGGAGGTGCAATGCCAGAGGCATGACGTGCTCTGCCACGGCCAGGCAGCAAACAGAGGGGGCGGAGTGCTGGCTATTTATAGGCCGGGCGCTTGCTTGCCCGCCCTCTCCACATTGGCTGCCCCCCAAACAGCTACCCTTCCACCCACCCTATACTGTTTTGTTTAGTGTTCCTGTTGCGGTTGCATTTTGTTACAGCTGTGGGCTATGCCCAGTCTGCATATGGGACTCCCTAAGTTGGGGGGTCTTCATAACGAGGCTGGCTACTAAGCGGGTGCAACCTACCTGGCTGGGAGGTCAGTGGCCCATGGCCAGGCAGCTGGGGTTACAAATGGAGCCTACCAATCAAGTTGCCTTCTTCAAAATGATACCATGGCAGATGGTGACCTGCCCTCCCGGTTGGGAGCGAGGTGAGGGCCTGGAATGCCATGGTTCTGTCATCATGCAGCCAGATGGCTGAGGGGTCAGGCTCCCATACCAGCATCAAGCTGACCCTCCATTGGGGGTTGTATTAATAAACGGCTCTGGCCATTTTATTTGCCAAAAACCTGAAGTCACATCCTCATTGGGTTAGTCTCCACCTGCTAGTCAACAGGCCTGTGACTAGCCCAAGGTCACCCAGCTGGCTGCATGTGGAGAAGTGGTGAATCAAACCTGGTTGTCCCAACTGGAGTCCACGGCCCTTAACCACCGCATCATGCTGGCTAAGCCCATATATAGTTGCAGGTACCTTTGTTGCATTCGTCCTGCTATGAAATGTTGAAGATCTTAATGGGTTTCTCTCAAACTTACACTTGGTTTGTTCTCTGAAGATGTTGGTAAATTTAAACTATTATCTCTTTCATCCATTGTCTTAATCAGTGGTATACGTTTCTAATGCAGCAAACAGTAAAAATGCTGGGCATCATAGTCCTCTGACTTGCTTTTTTTTTTTTTTTTACAAAAATCAAAACTCTGTGGACTTATGCCCTGCTGAAGTGCCTCCTTTCCCAAACCCTGCCAAATCTCTAAAAAATTTCCAACGCATTTACAGCACAGAGTACAGGGACTGGATAAGCCAAAAGCATACTGATTTTCTATCATAGTAACTTCTGCATGCTGGATAGTACATCCTATGAAGTTGGCCATCATGGAAGCTATTGAAGCTAAAATCCTGAACTCTTGGCTTGTATATTATTCTGCAAATGTGGCCAAAAATAATTTGCAAGCACTGTTTTTCTGTTATCCAGTGACTTTGGTGTGCATGTCTTCTGCAGTTCCTATTGCATACTGAGACATTTGCTTAGAAATGTGGCCTGTTGGGCTAGTTGAGACTTGTCAGTCTCAATAGTAGTCTCAGCCAAATTAGTCTTGCCACCAATTTTACCAGGCCAGTTGAGAATTCCAGATCTTGCATATGAAGCTGCTCGCTAGTCAGAGTATATTTATAACATTTGTTACTTTTTAATTTTATTTTTTAATGTATGATTTGTAAACCATTTCTCCCCCATGGGCAGGCTTGGGGTGGTTCACAACATAAAAACAAACAGCAATAAACATTGCTGTAGAAGCATCATAAAACCAAAAAAAAACAAACAAACAGTAGTTACCCTTCATCTATACCCCTACTCATCTTTCACCTCCATCAGGCTGGTCATTCATTTATGGATCTCCATGGAGGGGGAAAGGAGCACTTAGGAACTTAGGGAAGGGAAGGGAAAGCTTAACTGAATTTTAGTCCGCCATGGTCTCAACCATAGGCCTGGTGGAAGAATGCCATTTTGCAAGCCCTGCAGAACTTTTATAGCTCTTTCAGGGCCCACATCTCATCTGGCAACTGATTTTACCAGGCTGGAGCTGGACATACTTGGCTGAGGCTGGACCTTCTCCCAGACTTAACACAGGCCACAGCAGCTGGCCCTGACCTTTGGGCCAGGCAATAAATAGCTCATATGGGTGTGGGAGGTGAGCAAAGGCTTTGTTGTGCATGTGCACAGTTAAGCCTGGCCTGTATAAGGCGCCTAATGGCAAGCCAGGGATGAGGCTCCAGTTTTTCTCCAGGCTGTGGAGGAGAGACTTGGAAAGAGAGGAGGAGGAACAAGATATGGTTAACCCCCTCCCCCCTCTGTATCTGAAGCCTTTGCCAACTGGTACCATGGAATCAAACATGGACCCTCTCGTTCCCCACAAAACTATTATATTGCCTTTCAGACTTGGGTTTAGAAGTCCAATTGATTCCTATTTCTCTGTAGCGCTGTGTTATATAATAACATGTGCTTTTAGTGCAAGCATTAAGGCTTTGCTATAGAGGAAATGTCTGGAAGGCAGCATGTTTGCAGCAGCTGGTCTGCTGTGGATATAGCGTATTCCATTCTGTAAAGTACTGCATTATTTTCATACTGCATTCTATTAGTTCCTGTATCTATTGCTGATGCTTTGGAGATAAGAATTCATGTGAATGTGGGGCTGCTCCTATATAGGTGAAAAGAGATGCCTCCACATGGGCGGGGGTGGGATCTCTTTTTTCATCTGTATAGGAGCAAAATCCCCCCCCCCAATCCATTCATATCAAGTTTTATCTCTCTAGCATTAAAAGAGATTAGGCATGGTCTGCAGCAAGAGATATTGAAGAGCCAAGGAGGAGTGAAATGAATTAACTTTCTTCAGTTCAGTGGAAGTAACTGCATTGTCAGTCTTACATAAGGCTTGTGATAATGACCTCAAAGTACAAATCGGATGCTGCTGATATCCACTGGCACTGGTATCCCTTAGGATGAATTGTGTTGGGCTTCTATGACTGTTTACGCACTGGGAATGTCACTGTCCCGGCTCCTGTGCAGGAACACAAATCAGGGGTGGATGAGGCACACCAGGCCAAATGCTCCCCTGTATGGATGCAGGAAGAGGTAGGGCAACTTGCCGCAACTAAAACTCCAGCCTGCAGCCCGGCATGAAACCTCCAGTGCATAAACGGTCTGTGTGTTTTTCACAGCAGCGTTTTTTCCAGTTAACCTTTTCCAAGTGGGATGTACGGATTTTCTTTAAATATTCAATTGTGGTTAGGAAGACCAGTTTCATCCTGCATATTTGGTTTGTAATTCACCCCATATTTATCCATCATTTCACATTCTTGCACCATTTGTTGGTGGCTAATAGAAAACAGGTGTCAGTTTTTATCAAATCTTGTTAATGTGGTTGGGACAAAGAATAGTTTCATCCTAAGTGTGCTGAAACCATAAAAGAATCTTGAACATTATCTTGCACCAGAGGTGTCACAGACTTTAGTAATATCCCAGTCTTGTTCGCTTAATAAACTAGGTTTACGGACTGCATAACTCCCAACAAATTGCTTGGAGTTTTCATGGAAATTTGTATCCAAACTTTGAAAAGGTTCAGTTTTCTGCAAAAGTTCAGTGACTGGCTTCTCACATTGGATAACATCTTTATTAAAAGAAAAATTGTTTATGAAGCCAGAATTGCTCTAACATTGTGACTTAGTACTGCTTGTGGTGGTATCTTGGGCCTAAAGCTAAAACCGTATGTCTTCTAAGAGTTTTTCCTGAAGTCAACTTTCCTTTGTAAATGTAGGAGTAATAATTCAGATCTGTCTGAATGTGGCCTTTGTGTTGCAAACATGCAGGTTTAGAACCCAGAATTTGATATCTGCCATTTTCGATTGTCAGACTCCGCCCATTGCTAATAGTGATGGGAAATTACACTGTTCATGGGCGTTTGTAAATGTCATCTTAGAGACCTGTGCATTGACTTTCCTTTAAACCTTATGTTTTGGTACATAGTTTAGCTGAGATCATCAAATGTTCATTCACACGCAAGTCTCAAACAGTTCTATAAAAATGCTGCTGTATTAAAATAAATAAATAAATAAATAGATGGAAATAAAGGTTTCCCATCTGAGTTTAGATGCAGAACAAATAAGCAGATACTATATTTCCCAGGTTCCAAAGACTTATTTTTGAAAGCTGAATCTGTCAAAACCACCTGGTTATTAAGTACTGTAGGTCATGTAGAGAAACATGAGCAAGAAGTAAATGGATTTCTATGCTAGGTTATTAGCCATCCTCAGAGACTCTGCCCTTGTGGTAGAGCTGTAATCAAAACTTTACTTCACTTTGTATTTCATTGTTATTTGTATTTGCTGTAAGAGCTAAATGTATATTGTCTGTATTGAGCAGGGCTGGTTCTGCACTTACTTTATTTTTTCCGTTGTCGATCCTGCTGAATCCAGATCAATTTGAACCTGGGTCTTCCTCTTTCTCATCTCCTCCCCTGAACTGAATCAGAAAGTGTTCTGCACTTGATTGGCAAAGCTCGGAAGGGGGAGGAGAGCGGTGGTCATAAAGCTACTTGTTTAATTTTTTCCTGAATGAGCGAGGGGGTGTCAAGTAAAGTCCAGCTGGCACTAGTGCTTTATTTCTTCTCAAAGAATGAGGCAAATCTCTGCTGAGAGAAGTGTGCACTTCTGGAGCACAGTCAGATTAAAACAGGAAGGGAAGCCTTGCAACCAGGAAATATTTGAACTGACACCCTGGCCAATCAGGGAAGACTGCTTTGCTACATCAGTGTTGAAGGCATGAAGCAGGAAGTTAAGTCGCAAAAAATTCTGTGTCTGTAGAATTAGACATGCATTTTAATATTTGGGGTTAAGTAATAGTGGATCTATTTAGTTTTGACAAGGTGCTTTGGGGCACGTGAACACTCTGTTTGTGGAACAAGAACACAAATAGGTTAATTATTGCCTCAAATTATAACAATTGTATTTTAAGTTGCAACATAATCTTTGCTAGTTACATTGAAGTATCTGGCATAGAACTTAAAAAAAGGAACCTACATTTGAAACTAGATTTTGAGCTGATCCTGTATCAAAATAAACTGAACTGAACTGAAACGTGATTTGGCCAAGAATGTCACTTATTTTTATTTATTTTATGGATGTTCAGTTGAATAATTTTCACAGAACTTTCACAGAAAAAAGACAAATTGACTTCCTACAAGATTTGTCAACTGTGCTGTATGTCTCTGCTCTGTTCTTTAGCTCCCCTCTTCACAAATTGCAGAAACTACAGAAAACAGTCATGTAGTACATTCAGTTGATTACTGTGCATATCTTCTAAAAAGCTGTACTAGTAGTATGTGTGTGTATATAGTTATATAGCCAAGGCTAAGGACACTCTGGAATTTTGTCGTGTAATCCAGGACCACAGAGTATGAGATGTAATGTACAACTTACAGCAACTTTGGATAGCTATTTATATAAAAACAGTTAGCCGTCTGGCCAGAAGGCAATATAATAATAATAATAATTTAATTTTTAGACCGCCCTTCTCCTAATAGATCTCAGGGCGGTTTACAACATAACAGTTAAAAACACAAATAGAAGCTACTGCTTTCACTACTATTACCCTTTTGTCGCTTACATATGTTTTAAGTGTGCCAAAGTGCTTTACACCAGGGGTCATCAACCCCTGGTCCGCGGCCTGGTACCAGGCTGTGAAGGCCTTGGTACCAGGCCGCCAGCCTGCCTCACTCCCTCCCCATGCCTGCCTCAACCCCCCCCCCCCCGCAGCGAGAAGCTCGCCAGGCCCCAAGCGAAGCGGCTGCCAAAGCGCCCCTTGCTGGCAAAAATACGCATGCATGGCTACTCTGCGCATGCGAATTAGCACCACCTGCTGGTGAAAACATGCATGTGTGGCGCCCGGGCCAGCAGCTCTCTCCCACCCCCAGAGGCAGTCCTCAACTGGAAAAAGGTTGGGGACCGCTGCTTTACACTACTAGTTCTACTTCTATCTTGACAACTCTTGAGATTCCCTTTTCGGAAATGAGAATCAAGAAACTTAACTCTGATTAGGATTGGCATCCAGCCCCATCTGATAGGCCTATGAAATTGATTCAATTATCTGTGGGTATATTATTAACTTCCAGAACAGAACAGAACGAATGCCTCCCAGTGTAGCTGTACTATTTTCAAAAATTAACATAACTGTGTCTTGGAATATACTTCTGCTTCTAGCTGTCACGATTATGAGTTGTGCTTTTTTCACATGTTCCAGAAATTTCTGCATCTCTTACTTTTCTTGAAAGGAAAGCACATATCTGAAAACACGTGGTGCCCATGTGATTTGGAATCCTGGACAGAATCAGCTCCTGGGATATTTGCTTCATGAGTTGAAAAATTCCTGGAGATTTGGGTAGAGCTTTGCGATGGTGGGCATTTGGGTAGAGGGGGACTGCAGCAGGATATACTGCCCTAGAATCCCCCCTCCAAAGCAGCCATTTTCACCACAGAAACTCTGGATATCTGTTGTAATTCTAAGACATAACCAGACCTCATCTGGGGGTTGGCAACCCAACAGAGGTTCTGTGAACCTGGGAATAAACTCTCCTGGGGTCCAAAGGGGCTGCTGTGAATGGGGTGGGGTGGAAAGATAACTGATAATCATCTCTTCTTACGGCCTGGTCATAGGATCCAACCAGTGAACCTATATTAGATTGAAAAAGGAGCTCTTCTGCCAGGCATTTGGCTGAGACCAGACATAATCAACAGCGACTGAAGGGCCCCTGCTCCCCTCCCGCCCCCCTGCCCCCCCTCAGAATTCCACCAATATGCTCTGGACCTGTTTGTATTGTTGCACTGTTGTATATTTTATACAGTTACATTGTTATATGGTTACAACTATTAGTTATTATTATTGCAAGGTTATTCACATGTTTTATAGACCGTTTTATGTATTGTTCTTTGTTCTTATGTAAACCGCCCTGAGCCTCCGGGGAGGGCGGTATATAAATATAATAAATAAATAATTGAGTACCAGGTAGAACTATCAGGGAAATATCTCCCATCTGCATCTTAGCAATAAAGTACTGGAGTATACAGTTGTGGATTGACTTTAGTTCCATTGTTTCATTGATGTCTATTGGCAAGGCTAGAAGTGCCTTCTCTAAAATGACAGAAGGTATCAGTATTGACTTCAGACTCGATACCCTCAGGTAAATGATTCAACAAGGTCATTTGTGTCAGGTAATTTTTTGTGTCTCCGGACTTTTCCTGTTTCATCTCTTTATCTTTTCATCTAATGTCTTGTGTGTTCATCTGATGATTTGCTGGCAAGGAGTAAAAGGAAGCCATTTTGCACAGTTCCCTGCCCTTCAAATGAATCCAACCTAGAAACTGCATGTTTCCTCAACAGAGAACATTACTGAGACCTCTTATCCACAACTTACCAATGCTTTACACATTTTAATTATGTTTCAGAGACCATTAATTTGGATTTTATTTTTAAATTTGTTTTTCGGTTTAACTCTTAAGCTCTAAGATAAGGTGACCAGATTGTCCCACTTTTGGAGGGACATCTGGGGGCACCTGACAAATTGTACTTATGTTGAAATTAAAATATATATTACAATACTATTTTTGTGTTCTATGCATTCTGTGAAAAATTTTGTTGCTCCATATACACCAAATTTTTAATCAAGAACCCTCCCAGTTAATGATGTCCCACTTTACCAATGTTAAAATCTGGTCACCTTACTCTAAGACCCAGAACATCATGTTATGTAACCCATCTGATGTTACACTAACATTTGAAAAATGCTGTTTGCTACCAGCATGAAGCAAGCTAGTAAGTGAAACAAAGGTTCTTTTGATTCATGCAGCTGAATGTCCTTAGCTGAATGTCCTTAGCTAACTCTTTCCCCTAAGAAGCCTGGTTTTCATTGGTTAATATTCAGTCCTGCCTTTTCCAAAATGGGAAATAACTTCTGGGACTGAATCTGTCCCAGGGAAGCCAGTAATGACTCTGAGAACAAATTGGGTTCTGTCTTCTCCTAAACTCTACATGCAGTGATGTTCAGTTTCAGTCTTTTGCTCGCGATATTTTAAATAGGATAGGATTCAACTTTGAATTTTTGCTACTACAAGCAAAATGAATGTTTTAAACTGAAGGTTTCTGCATTTCTCGACAATAGTAAAAACAAATGGCAGAGATAGTTAGCATTTCTTTAAAGTAGAGGTTTCTCTCTCTCTCTCTTTTTTTACCTTGTTTAAGATACCCGGAAGCCAAATAGATTTTTTAAAGAGATAATGGACTGGATAGACTTTTTAAAATGCTATCATTTATATTTCCAAGTTAAAACAAATTGAACTTAACAGTCAAGGCTGTGTACTATGCAGAGGATTCAGCTTCCTGAGAATCTGCATTTTTTCACTGTGCAAACTTGCTTCTGTTTGCTAAAGAAAAATGTTTATAGCATTCATGGCTATAGAGACATGGCATGTGGACTGTGCTTGCTGAAACCTGAAAAACCAAGGACTGGCTGAGTAAAATTTACAGAGTCAGAGCTTCAGTACTCTGTGTAGTTTACTGAATAGGAAAGTGTCAAAATTATGCAAACAAAATTAAGATTTCTTTACTGACTTAATAGTTGCAGGTTGCAGTTTTTATTTTTATAGAACCCGGGTAATATTTCGAATGCAAAGTGAATATAATATTAAGTATATAGTTACAGTACTAGATATAACTCTGTAGTATTTGTTTACTTTTCCCAGACTAGGGATGTGCATTTGGATCTTTGCAAATATATTATATACCCCCCCAAAAAAAGAAATACCTTATCCATATTATATTTTGGATCCCCAAAGTATCTGGGTTATTTGGGACAATAAAATCATAATACCAACAAAGATTTATTCAGAGTGCAAGCACTCGAAAGCTCACACCCTGAATAAATCTTTGTTGGTCTTAAAGGTGCTACTGGACTCTGATTTTATTGTGCTACTTCAGACCAACACGGCTACCCATTTGAATCTATCCTTATGGAAGGCCCCTGGGTTATTTGGGGAAATCCTGAAATATCCCAGAATATTTTTCATGTACCAGGAAGATTGGAGGAAGCAACTGTAAGGTAGGGAGACTGCTCCCTGCCTCTCAGCTGTTTTTCCTGCACCTTCTGCAGCCCCTTTAAACCAGACTGCAGAAAAAAATGGGTAAAACCTCTCCCTACAACAGACATCTTTTGAGGGAGGTGAGGCTAAGAGAGCCCTGATATTACTGCTCAGTCAGAATAGCTCTATCAGAATAGCTCTATCAGCTCTATCAATAGCTCAAAGTCATACAGCAAGTTGTATGTGGAGGAGTGGGGAATCAAACCCGGCTCACCAGATTAGAAGCTGCTGCTCCTAATCACTACATCAAGCTGGCTTTCCTGATTGGGTTTAAAAAAATAACATTTCCCCCATCTTGAGTCTATTGAACCTTGAAAAGGCTTGGGATTGAATACTTTGCTCAAATTGGGATCAGGGATTTTTTTTTTTTTTTGAAATCTCAAAGTTTTTTTTGGGTGGGGTGTTTCTGAAATGGAAAAGAAATAAGAAAAAAATTGCACACTCCTATTTGTCCAAATGCTGAGGAGGAAACTGAAACAACACACATGATTAATACATTTTATTATTTATTTACTTCATTTATACCACCTCTTTCTCCCCAACAGAAACCAAGGTCACTTACATCATTCTCTTCTCCATTTTATTTTCACAACCTTGTGAGGTAGGTTACTCAGCAAGCTTCACATGGGTTTTCTTTCTTGAGTGAAATCGTATGGGTGAAGCATTGCTCGGATGAGACCTAGAAATCTTTGGAAATAGGATCAATATTTTATGTCTTTTTTATCTCCATCTGTACTGGGCTTTTTCTTGCAAGCTTTCCCTGTGGCTCCTTTAGGCATAGCTACGTATAGCACTATATTGATCAAAATATGTATTCATATTAAACTGCTGAGACTAAAATGCTGTCCTCATTTACCAGAGAGTTAAGTTCCATTAAACTTAAGGTAAAAATAATTAGCATTTAACAAAACAAAAGCTTTAGTATTTTTATCAACCTGCTTGATAACAAAACAAATGTAAGTTCCAAATGTTCTTCAAGAGGTAAAAAGAGTTCCAATATGCCGCCTCATAAATATACAAAGTCTTACAATGATGATTTAACTGTTTACTATGAGTAAGAGGTAATTCAAAACACATTTTGGGACATCTGGACCATAAAATCCTTCTGGTGGATCACAAAGTCTATGTTGCTTAACTGTTTTATTTTCAATTAGCAGTCAGCCAAGACGTGGAGGGTTTCTTATTTGGGTTTAATTTGAAATGTTCACATGGAGAGGTGCTTTGTCCCTGATCTCATTTGCTGGGAATTTTTTGCAGCCTGTGTTATTTCCACATTGGTTACGGTAAAGCTGAAGTAAGCAGCAAACCAATATGGCTATGAAGTACTAGACTACTCCATGATAAGTGATGATGGTCCTATTACCAAGATATTTTTATACATTGATACATTCCCTTAAATACTATTTTGTTCTCCTGATGCCACGTAATCCATAATGCACTGTTGGGGAAACTGGAGAATGTGAGTGGTTTTTAAAAAATCTTCTCCATTTTTGCCCAAGCACGCCCAGTGAAAATGTGAGACAACAACATTAGATTTAACTGGTTAATTTAATAAACTAATTATGCAGATCTATATAATATCATTAAATATGGTAATATATTTAAATAGACAGGCTGTGCTAGGCAACCTAGCAATGGCTGCCTTGGTTGGGCAGGCCTACCCTTATTCAACCGGCCCTGTTTATCATTGGCATAGTTTGGTGTAGTGGTTAGGAGTGTGGACTTCTAATCTGGCATGCCGGGTTCTATTCTGCACTCCCCCACATGCAGCCAGCTGGCTGACCTTGGGCTCGCCACAGCACTGATAAAGCTGTTCTGACCGAGCAGTGATATCAGGGCTCTCTCAGCCTCACCCATTTCACAGGGTATCTGTTGTGGGGGGAGGAAAGGGAAGGCAACTGTAAGCCGCTTTGAGCCTCCTTCGGGTAGAAAAAAGCGGCATATAAGAACCAACTCTTCTTCTTCATTGCCTGCACACAATGTGCTGAAAGATCCTCAGCCTCTTCCCCTAATGCACTGCATGGTCACTACCAGCTTCAGAAAGAAGATGTTGAGTACCAAGGGCACTCCTTTCTTGTTGTTGCCCATCATATGGCTAGTGAGGGGTTATTCCAAATCTACCCTCCATCACTGTTGATGTCTCCCAGTGCTTGCTGATCATCCCTGCCTGTTGTAGTCAGCCTTCCCTACCCTTGTGATGACCTAAATGGTCCAAAGATCAGACCTATTGAACCAGCATCATAAAGCAGACCCCCCCCAAAAAAAAGGCCTTTATAGCCCCAAAATCCCTGCTTGGCCCCAAATTTGACCGGGTCATCCTGTGATGTAAAAGGGAGGTGGATGGGTCAACATTCTGCAGTTTATATTTAGGTTAATTGGAGTATCAGTATCATTTAGCTACAACTTGCTGCCATTTTCCACCATGATCATCTCTTGCTCTAGTTGCTTTTGAACTTTTCCACCATTCCTAGTTTTATATTTATTTTTAATCTAAAAACTTTATATACCATACAGCAACTAATTTTTAAGGGTGGACTGGGACATTCGACCACAGTGAGGTCCCTGTCTTCTATAGATTCCATCCCCAATATCCAGGAATTTCCCAACCTGAATCTCCCCCCCCCCCCAAAAAAAATTTTTTTTTGTGAATACTGCTATATCACTGCCAGCTCAAGATAGTTAACAGTATTTAAAAACAATACAACAAACAGTAAAACAAAAAAAAAAACAATAGATCCTGCATTAGAAATGCGTCCTATTATTGTCTCCTTGTAGGGATTGATCAAAGCTTGGAGGGGTGGAAGTTTCAGGTGGGGAGGCCTGCATCTCATCATGTTATTGCCTGGCCTCAGCCCTGCAGATGACCAGAGGGAATCATGGATGAGGGAAATTGCAAAGCTAGTAAGTTCATGCATCTTGACAAATGGAATAACATGCACTATATGAATGGACAATTACCATATTAGACTGCAAAAATTCTTCTGCTCAAAAGGAAACTGACACGTAGTTAAAGCCTTCTGTGGATATTTTGCAGAATTTTCATTATTCCTTCCTGCCTTTCAGTATAGTAGTCTTAACAAGCAACAAATTTAGGGTTTTTCATACTTGGAATAAAAAGCAAGGGTGGGTGACTGAGTTTTCTTTTCTCTTTTAATAAGTTGCAAATGTATTTTCAGACATTTCTTCCAGTGTGTGTGGGTTCTGTCAGGCCTGCTGGGATGAATTAATTTTTATTTTTCTTCTGAAGGCCTAAAACTTTCAGGACTGACCCTGAAGCCCACTGCAGTAATTGATTTTCTGTTTTTATTTCCTCCTATATTCCTTCATACTCATCAAATTGAAGGAGGAAGTGATTTTTCTCGTTAAATGTAACATTTGTTCACCTATGGTATATTAATTTGGGTAATGTCAAATAAAAATCTCCTTTCCGCTACATTAACACTTCAAGTACACTTCAAACATGTGATATAGATATAGATATATATAAAATCTTTCATTACTTTCTTTTGGGTAATATTTTTTAACAATCCTTTAAAGTGATAGCTGTAAACATATCCTTTTTATACATATTTGAATGCTGTACAGTGGGCTTATAAATGTATTCAACTAGAACTCATTTTGCACACGTTGGATAATGCACATTCAATGAACTTTAGAAGTAGATTTCTATTTCGCACAAAATAAAACCAACTGCAAAAGAACATTGAAAGTGCATTATCCAACGTGTGCTGAGTGAGCCACTAGTAACCCTTTATATGAGAAAGCAAAGTGATCTTTAAAATATAAAGGGTATGTAGGTCTTGAGTATAAATTAACAAAAACATATGAAAGTCTTCTGTACTGTCCTATACTCCAGTGGTCCCCAACCACCGGGCTGTGGCCTGGTGCCAGGCCATGAAGGCCTTGGCACTGGGCCGTGGCTCCCTCTTCCCGCCCCCTCCTGCAGTGACAAACTTCCCAGGCTGCAAGCAAATCGGCTGCCAAAGTGGCCAATTAGCTTGCAGCCCAGCAAGCTTCTTTCTGCAGGAGGGGGGGAGAGGGAAGCGTGGCCGCCGGCGCAAATGTGCATGTGTGAAAGGTCCATGCATGCGCATGTGTGCCATGCACAGCAGCAAACTCACATGCATGGCAGTTTCACACATGCGCGCAAGTGCCATGCATGTGCATTTGCGGCCATGCATGGTGCAAACACGCATGCATGGACTTGCTGCGCATGCATAAAATTGCAGCTCATGCGCTTTTGCAGCCACACATGGTGCAAACATGCGTGCACATACTGCCTTGCATGGCACAAACGCACATGCACGTACCTGCCTTGCATGCGCGTTTGCCCTCCCCCCGACCGGTCCACAGCCTGAATAAGGTTGCAAACCACTGCTATACTCCATTTCCAACAGCATTTGCACCTACATGTTGACTTCTATACTACTGGCCACACTGAAGAGATTATCCCAAAGCTGCCTTTTATAGATTGTGCTTTAGATTAGTGGCAGAGAGGTACTGAGAATGGCAATGCACTACACGCCTCCCCGACAGCAGAATTAGCAGGTGCTGCCATGGTGGCAGCATTCCCTGCAAGTTGTGGCACCAGCTGCTGCTGCTGTTGCTGCTGCCCCAAGACGGGGTGAGGACAAAAGAGCTGACATTTGGAGGGACCACAGCATCAGGTTCCACTTCTCTTTCCACGTCCTGCCCTCCTTTCAGCCCCCCCCCCCCAGCAGCAGAATGGAGCCCTTCCCCACTCACCACGAGCATGAGCAAGCCCCTTTACTGGTCTTGGTTCTGCACCGGCTCCTACTCAACTCCTCGCCTCCTGTCGTGCCATCCTCCTCAAGCAGCAAGCGACTTGTCCTCAGCCTTCAGCTGAAGAGGGGCCATATTCCGCCTCTCCAGGAAACGCAGTAGCAATGCAGTGTTGCGCCACCTTATGGCCCTGTTGCCTTCATCTACACAACGGGTTTTTTGCCTAGTAACGAGCCAGTCAGGGAGTGGCAGGGAATAAATAATAATAATAATAATAATAATAATAATAATAATAATAATAATAATAATAATAATAATAATAATATAGTAACTGTTATTATAACAGTTCTTTTTTCCTCTTATAAGCAAAGGATAGGAAAGATAGAATATAACTGTTTTAATTAATAAAAAAATTGAAGACAGTGAAATTTGAAAAGGAGGTAAATTAGCTATCAGCATTTTAATGTTGGCTTGAATTGTATGTAACTCATGCAAAAGTGGAACATGCAGAACTGCAGTTACAAAGCAATGGAAAACCAGTCACAATGATCACATTTTACGAAGAGCCAAAGTGTGGACTTAAGCAATTTTGGCATGGAATCTGTGTAACGGTACAAAATGGCTGGCATGGAGGAAAGGGTATCGGTCCAGAAGGAGAAAATGATTGGTGAATAAAGCCAAACAATCTGTGGGTGATTCATTAAGCTGTCTAAGATTTTATTTGGAGAAGCAAATTATCTCCTTTAGAAATTGCTGAATCAAATCAAACTTGGGTTTCAATCTGAAGTAAATTCAACAGAATTGAGTCTATGGAAGATCACTTCTAGCTCATACTGTTCTAGAGTCATGGTATAAATTGGTTCTAATCAATCCTTTTGTAATTTAAAATCTAAATCCTTATTTAAAACTGAGCTTTGTATGAAAAAGAAATCACTAGGGATGCGCAAAGCTCACAATTTTTGGTTCATTATGGTCCAGGAATCATTTTTACCTTAAATTGTTTTCTCAATAATGTGGGATCCTGATGTCATGGTGGAGAGCTAAGTGAGACCATCTATTATGTATGCAATCGTACCCAAGTTAGTACATTGTGTACTAGTGATTCTTGGGGAGAAACTTAAAAATAAAATGGCTAGTATTGTACTGTCCCTGTATAATTTGAAATATTTTTGCAGGATGCCATTAAAATACTGTGGAAATTATGTAGGAAAAGGCAATAAAAAGACCCAGAGGTAAGGTTGCTAGGTTCCACCTGAGCATCAATGATGGGCAGGGAGTGTAGGGTTACCAGCTCCAAGTCTTGAAGATTTGGAAGTGGAGCCTGGGGAGGACAGGACCCGTAATGAGATGCAAAGCTATAAAGCAGTCTTCCTCAACTTTTTTTTAGCATTGGGAAACCTCTGAAATTTTCAGGCTTCAAGAAACCCCAGAAGTGGCAGATTATGGTTGGGAAGCCCAGCTGGGGCCCCTCCCTTTCTCATATCACCCAATAAATATTTAACATAGTTAAAAATATATCAAAAATTAAGACTGTCAAGAAACCCCAGGATGAAACCCTGGATGAGAAAGCCTGCAATAGAGTCTATCCTCCCAAACATTGATTTTCTCTAGGGGAACTGATGTCTATAGACTGTAGATAAGCTGTAATTGGGTGAGGACAGGTTGGTCTCCAGGCCTCACCAGGAGGCTGATATGTCATGATTTCAGCATCTTCCTTTTGAAGAAGAGCTGAAATGTTTTTTGACTGCTTCATTTAGAAAACACAAAGGAGAACCCAATGGAGAAAAATGTTTTTTCAATTCTCTTATTTATTTATTTATTTTTGGGTTACAAATAGTCCATCAATTAACCCCCCCCCAATAAAACCCCATTAAAATACAACATTAAATAAGCAAACATGGCAGTATAATCTCCTATCCTGCCCACAACAACATCCAATCAAAATAGGGGAAATGGTAAGAGGGGAGCCATAACCCTTGCCATAGATGACCCTGGCATACCGCTGCTTAGCACCAAGCCCCCCCCCTAATTTTAACAATCCTACAATTACCATTTAATAAAAACAGTTTTTTTTTTACTTTGAATCTTCATTGGGGTTGTTTAGACCAGGAATTGTCAACCTGTGGTCCTCCAGATGTTCATGGACTACAAGTCCCATGAGCCCCTGCCAGCATTTGCTGGCAGGAGCTCATGGGAATTGTAGTCCATGAACATCTGGAGGACCACAGGTTGACTACCCCTGGTTTAGACAATAAAAATACTACTGAAAAGGACAGAGTAGAATATTAAAGACTGGATCAGACCAGTCAGCGGTCCATCTAGCCCAGCATCCTGTCTTGCACATTGGCAGCCACTTGCTATGGAGGACAAACAACAGGGCATACAGGCTGAAGCCTTCCCCTGATGTTGCCTTCTGGCACTAGTATTCAGAGGTTTACTGCCTCTGAATATGGCAGTTTCCATTACCACAAGTGATAAATATTTAAGACCATAAGAAAAGCCCTGGTGTATGGTACCAAAGATTCATTTCATTTACTGTTTTGGTTTGAAAAAGTGGCCATCCAGATGCCTCTGGGAAGCTTGCAAGCAAAGCCCGATACCAAGAGCACTTCCTTATTGTTTGTCCCTAGAACAGTGGCATGTCTCCTCTTCACTGATCAATAATGCTTCATTTACAGATCATGGCGAAAGGGGTTGCAATAGCAGCCTCTTTCATTATAGAAAGTCAATTTTTATACTAATTATATCCCCGACAACTTGTTCCTCTCCTTTTTAATAGTCTCCTAGTAGATATATGTGGCTAATCACAATCTGCAATTGCAAGTTTCATCAGTTACTTGAAGCATTGTGAATGCACTTCCCCAGAGCACCAGAGTTTGAGATCTGAGCTGGGGATTATAAGGACAGCCAATGGGAAAGAAGAATTACCATTGTCCTGTGACCAATGAAATGCCAGAATTAACAGTCAATGAGAGGTCTCTGTTTAGGACCAATGAGGAGTGGAGAAATCCTTTGTATGTAAATTGGGCTGTTGGTGGGTTTTTCTCAGTTCAGTCTTATAACATCCTGCTGACATCAAAATAAAGAGCTGATTGAATTCCCAGTGCCCTGGCTCCCTTGAATCCATGGATTTAACACATGTGGCTGAATTGATAACTAACTGCATAGACAAAATATGCACAATCAGGTGCTTACCTCCATTTCGGTCCTAAGTGCCATAGTTGTCCTTGGACAGACACAATCTGTTCAAAGTGGCATGGCCACTATTTTCCTGTGTTTAGGTCCATTCTAACCTCAGGAATGTAAAAACAACATTGTTTTTACTCATTATTTCTTTGTATGCCAACGAAAACGCTAGCATAGGAAGGAGAAAAATCACAATGACCCAGTGGGATTGGAGCTTCATACCTAACCAAGGCAAAATGAGACCAAACCAGAAAAAAGGCATTGATTTGGATCCAGTGGAGCACTTCCTGCATCCCTCATTCAATGGTGTGTGGCTAGATGTCACTTACAACTAGCAGAAGTTGAGAAGATGATCTTGTATATCTAGAGCAGCACCTCCCTCTAGCTTTTAAGGGCCAGCCTAAACAGGAGATGGGTTCACAGCTTCCTGGCTCTTGTGGAAGGGTGGTCCTTCATTTGAGACTTAAAGAGTTGATGTTCTCATTGGACCAATCCCGTATGTGATTTTGCTGATACCCCTTCAGTTATAGAGATCACATTACTTTTAGCATTTTTTTTTAAAGCAAGGGCTGGTTCTAAAATGTCACAAATAGAATTCTCCAGGAGGTTTTTGCTCCTCCCGCTTACCTTTTTAAAAATTATTATTACTCAGTTGTTCCTATTAAACATGTAGTATTGTGCTTACTTGCCTTCAAATGGCTCATGGGCTGTTAAATTACAAATAAGGTGTGCAGCTATAGCTAGGCTCTGTTAGCTGTGGTTGATTCTGTCTGTCAGGATAAATGACACTAATCTTCCATAGACATGTTCAAAAGTGCTCTGGGGAACATTCATGTCTCATGGGAAGGTTCAGTAAGAATGTATTTTATTTAGGCTTTGTACTTTGTAGGAGTTCTGAAAACTTATTTATCTGTGCTTATGCTTTTCACTATTTCACTTCTCTTTCCACTGAATTATACATAATTAATTATTGAGTATAAAAGCTACTGAGAGCCTTTAAAGCTAACATTTATTCAGACTTTTTTTGGGGGGGGGATTTAAAATGGCTCCTATTGTCGGATGTGTACCTTTTCACACGTTTGGCATTTATAACCAGAGCTCAGAGCAGCAATTTTATTTGCACTGTGTAACAAAAACAAAAGAAAGTGTCTCAGATGAAGATCACTATCTGTACATTTAAATTCCAATTTAAGTAAGCCATCTTAGTGTTCTGAGACCAGTGATATGACTAAGCTCCTTGTCTAAATTTATCAATACATAAATACTTCTTCCTAAAAGAAGTGTTATTGTTTCTTGCATTTTTGAGAGTTGTGGACTGTGACAAAATAACTGTTCTTCACATTTCTGGATAAGTTCAAAAGTTTTGATTACGTATTTGTCTCTCTTTTTCTAATATGTGTATTAGATGTGTTGTGTCTATCTTTTTCTAACATGTATATTTAGATTGAAAAGGCATAGGACTCTCAGGGGACATGCACAGTTCCCATAACCCTGGACACATAGTCTCATCTCTATCGTTGCTTCCTTCTCTACCACTCATTAAAAAACTTTCATATGCTTCAGTATTCAGTTTTCTCCCCCTCCCACCTAACAAAAGTTTCCTGTTCTCCTCCTTAAGATTCTACATTCCCCCCTTTCCCTACTTTCTTTCCTACATCCCAACTTTTCTCCATTCTTTTGTCTGAGAGAAACCAAGGTATTGTTGTGGTTGCCTAGCAGCCCAGCCTCACATAGACACAAAGATCTCAGAATGTAATCTCATGGGAACTCAAGGGGCATTCATTTCTTCAAACTACAGACTTTCCCTCTATTATCTGGGGGTGTTTTAATCCTTCATCTGACTGATTTATTAGATTTTAGATTTTTCTGCAGGGTTGGGATTCTCTCCCTGGTTCCTTGGTGTGATCTTTTACTCCATACTCTTCGGGCCTGGTCAGAATTAGATATAACAAGCAGGGAACTTGCAAGGACTTGCAGAGCATACCTCAACTTTCCTACTGTTTCCTCTTTCCCTTCTGTGGCAGCCTGCCATAGCTTCTCCCCTTTTCCTGCTTCCTTCTCTCCTTCCCACCACTAGCCAATCTACCTTTAGTTTCTCCCTGTCTTCCGTTTTCTCTCCTTCCCTCCCCCTTGTAATCTTTGCCTGGGGAAACTATGGCCCACATGTGAAGTTGTGGCCATCATTCCCAGTTATGAGCTGGGGAACCTGCAAACACTTGCAATGGACCCTTCACTTCCCCTGTATCCCCATCTCCACACTATTTTACGTTTTGTTCATACCAACATCCCCCATATCCACAGCTTGTCTTCTCTCCTTCCCAGCCACCAACCAATCTATCGTTTATCTCCCCCTCCCCGTCTTAGAGCCTCTTGTGGTGCAGAGTGGTAAGGCAGCAGACATGCGGTCTGAAAGCTCTGCCCATGTGGCTGGGAGTTCAATCCCAGCAGCCGGCTCAAGGTTGACTCAGCCTTCCATCCTTCTGAGGTCGGCAAAATGAGTACCCAGCTTGCTGGGGGGTAAACGGTAATGACTGGGGAAGGCACTGGCAAACCACCCCGTAATGAGTCTGCCATGAAAACGCTAGAGGGCATCACCTTTACCCCGTCTTTAGCTATATTTATTTATGATTTTACTTCATTTATACCCCATCATTCTCTCCAATGGGGACCCAAGGCAGTTTACATAATTCTCCTGTCCTCCATTTTATACTCACAACACTGTGAGATTGGACTGTGAACATGTCGGAATGGGCTGGCATCCCTGGGGAAAGGCTGGTGATACTGTTGTTATTGCCTAATAATTAGGTATATAGGTGATACTAAGTTTAATACTTGAAATTGTAATACAGGAGTATGTTGGTTAAATAAAACCTGCTAGAGGACTTGTTGAATGAATAGCCCAGCTACCAGTTAGAAAGATCAGTTTCAGGAAAGAAGATAAATTAAGTAAAGACAGTTAAAGAGTTATTATTGAGAAATGCTGAATGAAAATATGATATAAGGTATACTAGAGGGCTTAAGAGAAAACAGTAATGAAGTTTAGAGAATTAAAAAAGAGCAGTGTTCATGTTTAAAAGACTACTGCACATAATCTTTGTTGCGTACTGTTGCTTGAAACAGTGCTGAAGAGTAACCCCCAGTCATTTCACTGACATCGCTGCATCCCAGAAGTAACAAAATATGGTTTAAAAAAAATTGCTGGGAACTCTGTGGTAAAACCACACAGTTCCCAATTATTCCTATAGCTACCTTTTGTAATTTCGGAAGAGAAGTAATGATGTTTTCAACATCACATGCCCCCCCCCCATGTCCCTGCCCCCATCCTCCTGCTGGGTACCTGACAATCTTAACTAAAAAATAACAGTTTAAAGTATGTAAACATATCAAGATCTGATGCATCCTTATCAATTATTTAGATTAAATTATATAAAAAGTTTGATTAATCAAAAGAGATTGAGGTGGGTAGCCATGTTGTCTGAAGTAACAAAACAAAATGTGAGTCCAAAGGCACTTTGAAGACCAACAAAGTTTTATTCAAGGTGTGAGCTTTTGCGTACATACACAGTGTGCATGCACATGAAAGCTTACACCTTGAATAAAACTTTGTAGGTTTTCAAGGTCCCTTTGGTCTCACATTTTGTTATGAGTAATCAAGTTATCAACATAAAATAATTAATACTAATACAAGTGTGAATATTCTACATGATTTTCTTTCTTCATTACATATTATTTCTTTTTGAAGAGGCAGATTTACTTTGTTAACCCATCATGCATATTAGCCAATTATCTGGCATGTCAGGAAGTGTTTTTTCCTTAAAATGTTAAAGCAGATAATACAATGTCAGAGGTGCAGTTTAAAACAACGTTCTAAATGGAAAGTAGAAATGGAAGAAGTGACCACTGCCTTGGCAAAAGAAGCGGCCATCATCATCATCATCATCATTTTATTTATCATACTTATATACCGCCCTCCCCGGAGGCTCATCATCATCATGCTTGTATACTGCCCCTCTCCACGAACAAGCTTGGGGTGGTTCATAACAGTAGAATAAAACAATAAAAAATTAAAACAGCAATAATTACTAAAATTAACAGTTAACAATCAGCAGCTAACAAAGCCACCACCACCCCAGCCGTTTTCTATCTGACCTGTAGGGTTGGTAGCATGTGCCAGCATTGGATATATTGATATTCCTACCTATTGTGACTGTGTGAGTGGTTTTGCCAAATACAATAGAAGACAGTTTCTTCACATGTGGTAGCTGACCTTGAAACAGTTGCAGGTATTAAATTTAGCTCTTCAAATATTTAATCTGGCTTTGGTATGGCCTTATTAGCAAGCATTTTTCCTTATGATATGTGTGTGATTCATATTTTGGACTTGTATTGGGATTAGGGATGTGCATTTGGCTAATATACTCAAGATCCCCAGCCCTAAAAATGTCAAACTGGCCCGGTAGAATGCTCTTCCTGGAGAGATCAGGCCCTTGCAGCAGTGGTCCCCAACCTGCAGGCCGCGGCCCGGTGCCGGGCCGCGAAGGCCATGGTGCCGGGCCGCGGCTCCCTCTCCCCGCCCCCCCCCGCAGTAAAAAACTTCCCAGGCCGCAAGCTTGCGGCCCGGGAAGCTTCTTACTGTGGGAGGGCGGTAAGAGGGAATCAGGGTCGGCCGCGCCCATGCGGGCGCGGGCCGATGCGTGGGCGCAGCCGATGCGTGGGCGTGGCCTGCGCAGGCCGCAGGCCGCGCCCCGATGCCCTGCCGGTCCCCAACCTCAGAAAGGTTGGGGACCACTGCCTTGCAGGACTTAAAGGACACTTCCACTGAGCCTGCAAAACATACCAGGCCTAAATTCTGAGCTCCGTGCTCAAGATATCAGCCAAATTGTCACCATGCTGCAAACTGACATCTGTACTGCCCCCCCACCCGCAATAGAAAATTAAAGGCAGCTTTAAAATAATTTGGTTTATTAGGATATGTTAATGTTTTTAATATGTTAATTAATCTTATCATTTTATATATGTTGTTACTCGCCCTGTTCATTTGGGGAAGGACAGATTATAAATAGCTTATTATAGTTGTTATTAATTATTAATCTGAGCTGTAAAAATACCTGAAAAGCATCTTATCAGTATTTTCGGGAATCATTCAGCCACATTTTTGGTTGCTTTTTTTCTGCTATCTGAAATGGCCGAGCTTGAAATATCCCAAAAATATTCAGGATTTTTCAGGACCACCAGATAGCCACAGTTGAAGTGCATTTAAAGGGCTATCAGTCATTTTGGAGTGAACCTTAAATGGAGCAGGCATTTAAAGGGACCGAGAAAGGGAAAGCATATAAAAGGGTTCACTTATTGGTTCCCATAGGCTATAATGGAGCTGAAAAGGTTCTCTGTGTTGGCAGACTTGTTAGCACCTTTCTGTGCATGGCATTCACCAGTTAAGTAGCTCTTGTACCTTACTTGCAGTCCATGTTTATATATAGTGTTTTGTACTGTTAGTAGTGGCTGTTCAGGTACTAGCTGCAAGCTTTCTGTAATGACAGCAGAATGGCAACAACCACATGCTTCCGTCAGTTACCTCTACTTCTTCAAGATGGAGAATTTATCAAATCCAAATCAGCATTTGTGGTGCCTTATGACCATGCTTCTTCCCCCCCCCCAAAAAAAAAGTGTGAATACTTGTGATGGTAAGCTGATTACAGCAGTATTTAATTCCTGTGAATTCCTTTCAAATCCAATAGTGTGGTCTTTAAAAAGAAACCAGGTCCGTATCAGCAGACAGGGGACTAAAGCAGGAAACTCTTGTTTATAACGCTTCAGACCAGTGATTTATATCTTTGCAAGCCTTGAGTGCTTTAAGCCAATAAAGCGAATGGAATTCTGTAAGTGGTGTTCCTTAGTCAGTTGGCAGTCTCATCTGCCTTGACATCCTCTTCATTTCTGGTTCATTTATATTCTAGGAAAGCAATAACTTGAAAAGTTATTACCTACTCAGCAGGTTAAAAATGTGCATATAGATTCAGATTCTAGTAAGAGAATATGGAAGAGCTGCTTTGCTTTCAATAAGTGCTTGATATGTCTTATCTTCTTCTTCCACCTGGGAGTCATCCTTTGGTATGCTTCCACCAGTTGTGCACTAATGCTCAGAAGATACATATTTTTTCTGCCTTTTAAGATCCTTATTTTACACAGTTTTATTTCCTAGTGTAAGGGCTCAATTTTACTAACTTTGTTCAGCATGCCAAGAAATCTTCATTCAGTGCCATTTGATCCTGTTAAGACATTTTGTCAAAACATGCTGATTGTGAATTTGAATACCTTTCAGAATGGAGGTATCAGCAATGTATTCCTAAGACTGTATCCATTACCCATGTTCTTTTGAAGGATGACAGGACTGAAAGACTATGTCAAGCAGAGCTGTTGCTCCAAGTAGGCTTGTCTTACTCTAGGCAGGAAGAAACTACAAGACTATTAGTGCTGTAGTAAGTAGAGTTTTACCCTTTGAAATCCATTGAATCCAATGGGCTAAGTAGGGTGTGACTTTGTTTAGGATTAGATTGTGAATTTTGTTTGGCAGTAGTCTATTTGAAATAAGATCCCTGGGGGGGGCATCTAAAAAAGTTAAATCTCATGTTTCGCTGAGCCCATAGTAGTAATACTGGGAAATGTTGTAGTTGTTAGGTGCGAAGTCGTGTCCAACCCATCGCGACCCCATGGACAATGATCCTCCAGGCCTTCCTGTCCTCTACCATTCCCCAGAGTCCATTTAAGTTTGCACCTACTGCTTCAGTGACTCCATCCAGCCACCTCATCCAGCCATAGTAGTAATACTGGGAAATAAATCCATGCAAATCCTATAAAATTATTAAGGTTAGCGCTAGAATCTCTGTGTTAATGATCTGTTATATCTGAACTTGAATGTTTGGCAATAAAAGTATTTTTTACAAAAACAAAACATTGAGGAAAAGCCATTTCTCCTTGCTGGTATAAAAAATGTATGTGTACTGTTCTGCTGTTTTAATGGGGTTTATATGCGATATTGTTTATGGTTTTACTTGTTTACCTTGAGGCGACAAAAGTCATGAGAGGTGTAATATAAATCCAAACATAAATAAAATGTAAGAGTAATTTGTTGATGAATATGTTATGCTAAGTATGATATGATTTGCAGGTAAAATGAGCCTGTGAAAGTATTCTTGGTGTTCTCAGAAGAGGATATCTATGTAAAATCTTTTGCACAATATACTGGGTTCTCTACTTCACAGATTAATTTATGCACAATAAATAAAAATCTTTAGCATTCATCTAGGAAATATGCAGTTTGCTAAAATCCACACTTTTTCTGACTAAGAGATTCCAAAGTGGAGGTTCTTCCATTTTTGTAAGAAGGAAAAAATCAGGCAGCTGTCCATCAGAAGGTAGAACTGGGTGTTGTCTGCATATTGGTGACACCGAGACCAAATCTCTGGACCAGCTGTGCAAGACGGTACATAAGGATATTAAACAACATTGGGGAGAAATACAGCTTGTGGTACCCCACACTGCAGGTGATATTGGTGCAACAGCTACCCTCTGTCTGTGACTCCAGAAAAAGGAGATGAACCATTGAAGGGATGTCCCCCATATACCGGCATCAGCAAGGTGGTGAGCTAAATGTTCACAGTCAACTGTGTCAAACACTGCTGTGAGATTGAATATCACAAGCAGCGTCAACCTATCTCAGTTCAGCTGTCTCCAGAGGTCATCCATCAGTCTGACCAACGTCATTTCCACCCCAAGGCCAGAAGCCAAGCTGTAGTGGATCCAGAACTAAAGCTTCATCTAGGTTTGCTAGAAGTTGGTCTGTGGCAGCCCTTTCAACCAACTTCCCCAGAAGCACCAAATTCAAGACCAGGTCATATCTGGCAGGGTCATGTGGGTCCAATGATAGTTTCTTCAACAATGGGTGGACCACTGTCTTCTTCAGTTCCTATGAGAATTCTCCCATTCTGAGGAAATTCTCCTCATTTTTCATTTTGAAGAGCCTTGAGGGGCAGGGATCTATACTTTAATTATATCAAGAACCTTTTAATTATGTCACAACACCCCCCACACCATCTTTTTTGGTGATGGAAGAAATGTACCCTAAGGGCTGTCAGTCTTGCTACTCCTATTGACAGAGGTGGATGGAAACTAGATGTCCTAGGATGAAAATTATACTCTTCCTCAGAGTTGGAGTACAAGATCTTCAATTATGAAATGATCACAGCTATGAAACAATAACAGAAACTATCCTCCAGGTTGGACTTCTCTAACTCATTCTACGCAGGCCTACCCTTGTCTCTGACCCAGAAATTGGTGCAAAATACAGCTGCTAGGATCCTCACATGAACACCTTGGAGTGCCCACATTCAGCCTGTGCTGAGGCAGCTGCATTGGTTGCCAGTTGCAGCCCAGATCAGGTTCAAGATTTTGGTGTTAACCTTCAAGGCCATCCATGATCTGGGCCCCTCGTATCTGCAGGACTGCCTACCTCCTTATACCCTTATACCCCCCCCAGGGCACTTCGCTTTGCCAGTGCAAAGCTGTTGGAGGTCCCTGGCCCAATGGAGGTGCAGCTGGTCTTAATCAGGGCCAGGGCCTTTTTGGTTGACCTGGTGGAATGAGCTCTCAGGAGAGCTGAGGACCCTGTCAAAACTGTCCCAGTTCCACAGGGCCTGTAAAACAGAGCTCTTCCACCAGGTCTTTGGTTGAGGCTGGCACCAGGAGATCTGGGCCCCTCCCTGAGCTGGACAGGTCATCAGGCTACCTGCAAGGTAGCTCTGGAAATCTGTAGAGCTCAGAAGGAATCCTTTTGTTTCCCACAATGGGTTTTAGTGGGGTTTTTATGTCAGTTTTATGGGGGATTTTATTACGGGTGGTTGTTGTTACCCACCACATGTCACTGAGACGGAGTGGCAGGTTATAAATCAAATTATAAATAAATAATAAATTTATGTTGGCAGGAATTCTACCTTTTTGGTGCTTCTACCTGAGGGCAAGTGTTTATTGGCTAAAGTTTTACATGCAAAATCAGTCAAACTCTCAAAGTGACAAATCAACACAGTTCAACGCTCTGTGAATTCTGCAGAGATCATTTGGATGGCAAACTTGGCATCCTTATCAGAGGGATTATCTGGCAACCTTATCAGAGGTTCAGTTTCTCCTCACTGTTTATCTAAAAGATTTCTAAAAGGCTATATAACCTTTGCCCACCCCATTGATTCACCAATGTTCTTTTTCTCTAGTGTTCACTGTTGATGAGTAAGCCATTTGAATCTCTTTGTTCATTGACTGAACTCTCAGCCAGGAGAGTAAATGAGGTTTTTAATATTTTTTTTCCAGAAAGGGTTGTTTTCCAACACAGCTTTAAAATTTTACCAAAAGTAGTGCCTAAATTTCATTTATCTGAAGAGATTATTTTGCCAGTCTTTTTTCCCACACCAGATTCCGACAGTGAGTAGATGCTACACTCATTAAATGTTCGAAGGGCCATTTTATTTTATTTGAAAAGAACAGTAGAGTTCTTCAGGGACAGAGTTCTATTTTGCTGGTTCTAGTAAAGGAAAGGTTAGAGAATGCTATACTTTAACCAGGACACCGTGTCTATTGAACATTCATTCTTCTAGAGCTAAAGCTTCTTTCACAGCTTTCCTCAATGGAAGACAGAGATCTGTTGGGCTGCTACTTGGTCATCAGCAGGCAAGTTTGCATGCCACTATGCACTGGATCTTCAAGTGAGGCGAGACGCTCAAGTGGGGAAGACTGCATTGCATTCACTACTCAAAGTGAGCATGTCTCACCACTTGGTGAATAGCTTGTTAAAATCTTCATGTGTAACTGCACAGAAGATCGATGATAGAAACAATGTTGCATTTATCTGTAACTATTGTTCATTGAGGATCCTCTGTGCAGGCACACTTACCCTCTCTCCAGCCCCACTGCATGCTCTACTTCGATGATGCTAGAAGTACCGAGGGTGGAGTCCCCGTTGTGCAGGAGCACATGGTCCCCGGATGAGAACAAATTTCTGGCTCCAGCGTATAACACTCCCTGGAGACTCTTAGCTCTCTGACAGTAGTCCTGCTCATGTGCAGTCCCCATTTGTGCCTGCACAGAAGATACTTGATTAACAATAGTTACAAGTAAGTGCAACTTTGTTTTACACATTATGTTTCTAATCAGAGTGCTGACCTGATTGCTTGTGACGGGAGCACAATGAGCAGTCAGTCTGGCTCATCATGAGCCCTTTTGCAGAGCCCCTGTGGAAAGAATGTATTTCCAGCCTTTTGTTCTTCAAAAATGACCTCAGCTGATGCTGAACCAGTACAAAGAGTACTTATGTCTAAACAGGGAAATATACTTTCAAATAATACATTGTTACCAAAGACAACTCTTGCCTTTTATTATGAAAGGATGTGGCATTTAAACGGAACCTAAATGCCTCACAAATTTATTTTAAAACTCATAAATAAACATATGCTTAATTTTGCATCTTAGGAAAAGAGAACTGCCTTATTATGAAACTGTGATATATTCATTCTGTGTTGTCCTTTCTAAATTCAAATTCAATTGATATCTTCTAGGCCATGAAATTGTTTACCTAATATTAGTGCTGATCAAGATTTCCTTGAGGTATCCATAGCTGAATAAATGATTCCCAAGTGCTTGTTGAATACCAAGGCATGAAGTATTTACTTTGTAGGGTCAAACAATCCAGATACTGGAAAGTTCACTTGAATGCTATATTTTATTTTCCTTTTTTTTTTGCATGAAAAGATGCATTTGAATGTATACAGTTGACAAATGAAATGGATTGTCCTAGATACTGGTGACATCTTTTTATAAGAAGTCTAGACTTTTATATTTGTGTTTCTGAAACAGCTGCAATTCTCTATGTTGCAAACAGCTGTTTTCCTGAGAAACTTTCTACCCCATGAGCTGCTGTCCTCATACTGAACCCCACTGAATATTTCATAATATCCCAGCCCAGCCTCTGGCTTAGGAGAACCTGGCTGCAATGACAGTCATCTCCTACACAGTTCTCAAGAAGGCGCTTTATTGAAATAGAGGGAAGGCAATCATTCTCTTAATATTGGTATGGCTGGCCTGGGAATGTGTGGGCGAGAACTAGCATGGAGGTTAGCATGGAGGCCTGTGCATGCTTGATGAGCCAGTTTTCCCAGTGGTAAGTAGCAGTAGTTTTAGAAAATGTTAGGGAGCCAGTCTGTGATGCAAATGTTCCATGGCTAGATGAACCGTGATGAAAGTTTTGTTCCTGGCTAAACCACAAAACTCTCAGTCCCTCATGGTGTTAAAGCAGAGTAACTTGCTACAGAAGCTGAGCTTCATAAAAGACTGTTTATAACAGTGGTCCCCAACCTGCGGGCCGCAGCCCGGTGCCGGGCCGCGAAGGCCATGGCGCCGGGCCGCGGCTCCCTCTCCCCGCCCCCCCCCCACAGTAAAAAACTTCCCAGGCCGCAAGCTTGCGGCCCGGGAAGCTTCTTACTGCGGGAGGGCGGGGAGAGGGAATCAGGGCCGGGCCGTGCGGCCGTGCGGGCACGGCCCGCGGGAGTGGCCCGATGCACAGGCATGGCCCATGCAGGTGCGGCCTGTGGGTGCGGCCCGATGCGCGGGCGCGGCCCGATGAGCGGGCGCGGTCCGATGCCCTGCCGGTCCCCAGCCTCAGAAAGGTTGGGGACCACTGGTTTATAAGACACGTGCTTTAAGATGCGTAGAACACCTGTTGTCCTGAAAATAACCTTACCTGTGTGGTTTATATAGTTGGCACTCTTCCTGGGTGAGTTTCACAGTATCAAGTCACTACTGTCCCTGTCCACCTTGTTAGGTGTTTAGATTAATTTGCAAAATGCCTACATGTGTAGGCTCTGCACTTGACATTGGGAAACTAAGCTTTCTGCAACTTATGAAGTTTTGTAAGGAAAGGAATAGCATGTTTGATCTTCCACTGCACACACTGCTTGTACATCAGGAAGCTCTGATCTTATTGAGCTTCTGAGCTCTTTGAAAATGCTAAGAATAGGAAATGGGCAACACTGAATAGTAGATACTGTGAGGTATGGGACCAAGCACATCTTCTGATGATGGAGACAACTGCTTCTGTAGACCCATTATTTCTAGCTGGCCCAATGACAGTCACTGATGACTTGCTGCTTCTTTTATAGCATCCCCTGCTCCCCCAATGTATTGAAGGAAAGCCAGGATTGACTATTTGCTTTTGGGGAAGAGAGATGGGTGCCCAGAAACTCATTGGTGGGTGTCATGGTGCCCATGAAGATCACTGCTATAAGCTAGTGGGTTTCACCTTGAAATTTGAGCTGCACAGTTCTTCGTTCTTAATTCAGAAAACTTGTTTCATGCATGTACTGATTTGTACATGAGCAGCATAACATTTTTTTATGCCTGAACAGCAAGACTTTCTGTGCAGTGTTTGATGTCCTTCAAAGTTTAATAGCTGTTCCAAGTATAACAAGGACTAAAACAGCCACTCACACCGTTCTGTAGACCAGAATCTGGGTTTGAAATTCTGCAGCTGTTACTGGACTGTGTGAGCGTGCAATCACTCTCACATCATCAACAATAAAATGCTTAATTAAACCAACAGCTTTTTTTGGGGGGGGAATTATTCCTGCTTCAGTAGTTCAAGGGCACATTGTCAGTCAGTCATTCTAAGATGTATGGCTGTATAAAGTTATTAGTCCATCAATCAGTGGTTTAGGCACACTTTTTAATTTCTCTGTGCAGCGCTCAATCAATAAAATTAACATGTCTAAGTGTTCCTGTGATTGGCTAACATAAATTAAAGCCTTCGTCAAGAAAGCAAATATGGAGATGTTAACTTCTCTTTTAAATGCAAAAGTAATTAAAATTGGTATGAATATTATTTGTTATTTATGTAGTTACCATCCACTGCAGATCTTGTTGTAGTCTTCCTTCTAACAGTAATGGCCCAGGATTGCAACCTTGGTACTTACTGCAGGACAAAAGTGCCTACGTTTCTTTGTGTAGTAATGGCATTACACTTTTATTTCATTTTTCAGACTTACCCAGCAATGCTGAAATTTCTAATACAAGCTGAAAGCCAGCAGCTTGTCATCAGTCTGGAGAGAAATGAGTAAGTAGTTCTAATTTGTATTCCTTGCACTCTAGAGGTGCTAGTGAGCAGATTACAAAGTTAAAATTGATGGCTTATGTAACGCATGGGGAGCTGTGGCCCAGTTGGTTATCTAGGATTTAGAGAAATGGATTTGTATAATCATATTTCTAGTTTTCCTCCCTTTTTAAAACAAGATGGTAATTCTATGAGACTATATGTATAATATGCTTATCTCTTTAGACAAATTGTTAAAATGTTCATCTCACTTTTGTTTCCTTTAGTAAATCCCATTCACTCTATTAGGGACAACCCAGTCAGCCTAGTGACCACAAATGACTGCACATTGGATCAATTATCCAAGAAATTGTACAAGTGGATATGCCCTTGCACTGATTGGGAACAGGGACCACCATGCTACTAAGTTCAGCATTCGCAGCAATTGAAAGTTGCCCCCAAAGTCTAGATCAGTCATATTTTATTTCAAAAGTGGAAATGGCCAGGCTAGTTTGAAGGAGGCTAAAAGGTAGACATTTAAATTTTTAGAGGATACTTTGAAGTTATTTAAAACTACATTAACTGATATCCATCCTTGTCCATGGTTTCCCTATATATATGGGAAACGGCCCGGGGGAGGAGCCAGTCCAGGGTGTCCCAGTTGGAATAGCCTCAATCAGGGTGCGGCCGGCAAAGCTGACCGTACCCTGATTGGTTTGGCCCCAACTTGGCTAGCCCTCGCTGGGCTCAGCAGCCGCAACAAGGAGGAGGAGGAGGAGGAAGCAGTGGCGGTGAGGGCAGCGGATGCAACAGCAGGGCTGAGCAGCCCCACAGGATGTCACCAGCCCTACTTGGACAGCCCTCACCGGACCTGGAGGCCACAGCGAGAAACTGTGGAGGAGGAGGCGGACACCATAAAGGGACTGAGCTGCCCCACAGGATGCCACCAGCTCCTGCCTGGTCCCTATGCACGTGGCCCTCACTACAAGGATGAGGCGGTGGCAAAAAAAATTAATTTTTCTACACATGTTCCTTGCATGCCTATAGTATGGGGCCCCTATTGATACATGAATGATATCTTCTGTTATTGACAACATTTGTAAAATGTGTCATCATTGGGGCTAATTAGCTTTGTTGCCGGATTTTTTTCAATTCTAAAAATATATTTCCCAACAGATAACCATCACTTTACAGATTCTGTGACCCTAAAGACTGTACAGGAGGATAAAGGTTACAGTAGTGGTCCCCAACCTTTTTCAGGCTGGGGACCGGTGGCAGCAGGGAGGGCAATGCGCATGCATGGGCGGGGCCGTGCATGCACGCATGCGCCATGCACGGTCAAACACGCATGTGCTGCACTTTTGCGCATGCGTGAAAGTGCCACACATGAGTGCATGCGCGAAGTGCCACACATGTGTGTTTCGGCTGCGCATGGTGAATGCATGCATGCATGGCTCCAGCCGCGCATACGCATTGCGCGTGCGCGGCCCTGCTTTTCTCTCCCCTTCTCCCACAGTAAGAAACTTGCCGGGCCGCAAGCTTGTGGCCTGGGAAGTTTCTTACTGCGGGGAGAGGGAGCCGCAGCCCAGTGCCAGGGCCTTCGCGGCCCGGCACCGGGCTGCAGCCGGTGGTTGGGGACCACCGAGTTACAGGGTGCCTCCTAGTGTTACTTTGTGTGGCAATCCAAATATTTGAAGGAAGCCTTGTAGAAGCAACAATTAAATACAGGAAACGTATGGAAATTCAGAATAGCGTTGTTAATGTTGAATGACTTCTTTGAGCTCAACATTACATTTTTACAGATGTACCGCAATATGGCTTGTTTGCATACATAGAATCTGTAGTGAATGCAATAAACCCATGCTTTCAAACATGACATGCAGGTAGACTCATTCAATATACTTTATTAACTGCAGAGCCCTGTGATCTGTATCAAGCCTCGCCAATATTTAGAAAATTCCAACCAATGGTTAAAGTGCATGCTGAATTTATGAACTCATAGCATGTGTCTTTCCTCTTTTCTAATGGAGCATGAGATAATGACTTTTTGAAGAATACATTTTCACATAAGAAATGTAAATGGGCTCTTGCAAAGATGTTGAAATAACTATTAAGTAAATGTGCTGGAGATGAGAACAGAATATGAGGTATGGACACCTTTACCATTTCAAGAGAATTGTGGGGAGGAGAAAATGCACATTACATGAAATGTTTTTTCTGTATTGATTGATTCATGGAAATGCACTTTTATTTATCAGCTGAAAGAGCTGCTTTTTAACATTAGAACACATTAATCTTCAGAGGAGTACACATGAAGAGTTGTGTGTCAGATCACAGTTCAAATGTGTTAGCACAGCCAAATGATTAGCAAAACTGTTGCTGATTATTTTTAAAAAAGAACATAAGCAGCGTCTCTAGATAATCCCTTAGTAATAAATGTTTTCCCTGTTTTTTATATTATTGCATGTTGGCACTGATTTTAAAGATGTATACCTTAAAGCATTTCCCACGTATGTTAATATTTGTTTTTGTTCTGATCACCCAGCTGCATGCACATGGTTATATGTACAATGGCAAAAGCACAATTAAGAGGAATCTTTTTCATTTTTCAAGTATAATACAGTATCTGGGGAATATAGGCTGCAATCACATTTTTCAGTTTTGATCCAGATTATGATGGAACTAAATGTGTACCCTAGAGTCTCGCACTGTTTTAAAATGTGTTAGAAGCACTTTGCTGTGTAAACAGTCTTTCACACATCAACTCATCATCCCCTAGTTACAAAACACAAGAGTTCACTCAGATTAATCTTCTCTTTGCTTAACTGCATTATGTAATATCATGGTTATACACTGGCATTAATCAAGTTATTGGAATTACACTAATAAATTTCATAGTAGGGGTTATACATGGGGATAATTAAACCATCTAATATTTCTCTTGGTTTATTTAAATTAATTTTACTAAAAGGCTAGTGTTGTGTGCATAGTCCTAGCTCTATTTTCTTGAAACTGTATCTCAGTATCAGAAATACTGCATATAAAAATGAGAGAATAAGACAATGGGCTGGAAGAAAAAAGGATCTAGGTTCTTTGCCAGTCTTGATTGAACCAGTTTTTTGTTTTGTTTTGCATACTAAATCAATTACAGAATTGTAGTCTCAAAACCATGCTCAGGGAACTGACCCCCACATTCCCGATGTTTTGTTTTCAGCACCACATCCCACCACCATTCACTTTCTGTTTTTCATCCTGCCTACCAACTTCCTTTCCCCCGTGTAAACATAGCCTTCCACGATTGATCTATTGTTCAACCTTCAGTGACCAAAATCAGAAAATAGGTGCACAGATAGCATTCAAAATACCCTACTCAAATCTTGTTTTATAATGGTGCAACATATTCACACAATGATGATGACGATGATGTTATCCGTTCAGTCGTGTCTGACCCTCGGCGATTCTATAGGAAAGTCTTCGCCATGCGCTCCTGTCTCTGACTGCTTGCTAGTTGGTCCATGGCCATCCCTGTATCAGCTTTGATCGTATTGACCCAGCAGATCCTTTTGCGACTATGTTTCTTTTCCACTGACCATGCCGAGCATTAATGATTTTTCTAGCAAGTTTGATCGCATGATGTGTCCAAAGTAAGTGAGCTTTCACACAATTCACACAATAGCGGTGCACGATAAATCACAGTGTGGTTATACAGTGATCATGTATTTTTCACATAATACTCCTGTAAAAAAAAACTTAACAAAGAAAAGCTCCCTAATGTTTCATGTCGGGATGCAGTAATAATGATCAAAGACAACATCTGTACCTAGAAAGTGTGTGGTGGGATACTCTAACGGGGAAGGAGAAATGGCAACATGTGAAGTATTGCAGGGTTATTAATACATTAGCAAAAGTGGGTGGTCATTGGTATTTTATCTTTTAGGCAATAACTGCTGACTGTATTAGTCATAGGAATCCAGGGACGGGAGGGGAACCAGGTGTGGTTTTTAAAGTTCTTTTAAAAAGGAGAATGGTGAATATGTTGCTGGAAAACTCAGGCGGTGGTAGTGCTTGGTGGGAGGAGGTGTGGATACGCAACGCTAGTGATGGTACTGTAACTATGATGTCCCTAATAGGGGAAAGGTGGGGAGAGAGCAACAATTCTTCACTTTAAAATGGCACGTTAAAGTCCAGAGGGGGGAAAGAATAGTCATAATGGAGCTTTCAGACACTGCTGAGTTAACTTAGACTGAAATTTGAGTCTCCTCCTGAAAAGACAACATCTGGGGCAGAAATGATTGCATTCTTTGAGACACCTAAGTGGGGGTTTACTCTAGTGTGGAAACAATCCTATTTAAATAATTGCAAAAGCTCTGTTATTAGGGTGATTGGTAGATCATGCTTGCATACTCTCAAAGTTTAAAAGGAGATTGTTCAAGGGAATGCTTGCATTATTCGCATTATGTGTGTGTTTATTTTGTTTTACCAAACAAAATATTTTGGATTCCTCTAATGTCAGGATACTGTCTGTTTCCAGTGCATTAAAAAAGTACTGTGATATAAGCTACAAAAATCTAGTAGAACAGTACATTTCAGAAGTACATTGAATTGATATTATTATTTAATACTGTAATGCAATCACAAAGGATCGTAAAGTGTCTCTTGTACTGCTGACTATTTTATCGGTGTGCAGTCGAACCTGCAGCCGTAGTGTTTTGGATAAGGCTTGAAGTGGAAGTTGCCCTTTAATTAAAACAACTAATTGTCTTGAGAGACCACCCTCCCTTGTCAATGCCGATAGTGTAGTCAATTTCTTTCAAGCACTGTAATATCATTCAGGCCATTCTTCTTAATTATTTGATTTAATGAAATAAGGTCAGTCAGTGCTAAGAGTTATTCTGCCTATATTTTTCCTTATCTTATATGAAGGGCACATGAATTTGTACCATTAAATAATATAATGTTCCATGTGGTAGTAAAAGAAGTAAGTTATTATTATGTTTTTTTCTAAAGCAGAGTTGCTTGGATATATGTCAGAAATGTTTCCTAATAACATCATATGAAGAAATGGTACTCGTTTCTGTCCATGGGAAAGTGAGACAGGTGGACTACAATCCTGAGTCTGGCTCTCTCAGCTTCCGCCCAGGCAATCTCTGCCACTGGTCACCTGAAGAGCTCAGCTTTTTAGTCTCCCTCATCTTTAGCAATCGCTAGAGAAAGGACCAAATGCTCTTCCTTGTACCCTCTTCTCAAGGAATTGGGATAAACCAGTGGCCTGTCCCATTAGTACTCCTGGTATTTGTGCATTGAACAGTGGCTATGAAATGGGTCATCCACATCAGAATGGCCATCTTAAAAATGAAAGAAAATTTATCAAGAAAATAAGCATGCAGAGCGAATGCAAGGACAACAGACTGAGCAAGGACAAAAGGAAAAAAGTGATAATAACTATAAATCCTAAGCCCCGTATATCTCTAATGTTGGCAGGTAAGGATAGCCTTTCAATTCTTGGAGTTGCAGGTATTTAGAAAATGTCAGATACCTTGGTTACTTAGATGGGCTCTCCCCCATCGGGTTTCAGCAACATATGCGAAAGAGGGACTCCGGGTGTAACAAATCGCTTGCAGTAAAATGGCTAAGATAGCTTCTTCATTGAGTCCATCTCCTGTTCTTTTTCCTCTCACAAGCCGTCCCTTTCCTATCCCAGTGGATCTCTGGCTTTATTAGGATGTGTTCCTTAAGTGTGCTGCTTTAAACAAGTATTGATCCTTCATATTGATCCTTCACTCTAATAAAGGTTCCCTTTGCAAGGACGTGTGTCCTTCCTAGGGCATGTGGAGCCAGAGAAAAGGGAAGAAAAGTCATTCCCACTGGTAAAACAGGGTGGAAGGTAAACTGGAAGTTGTTTCTCCCTCCCCCTCCACAAATACAACATTGAGCAAACAAACACTTGAATGTATGTCTGTGATTCCAGTTGCACATCCCTGATGGCCAGGAGGAACCATTTCATTGCACAGTGAGATATGAAAATGTGGAGTTCACCGCCAGGGGATGTAGTGATAGCCAAAGGTTAGACAACCTTAAAGGGGATTAGACAGGTTCATGGAGAATAGGTCTATCAGTGACTATACGCCATGGTGCCTAAAAGAGGACCTCCACATTCAGAGGCAAGAAGCAATACCAGAGGAAAGATCCTGTATTTATGTTTTGTGTGGGCCCTGGAGAGTAACTGGTCGGCTGCTGTGTGAGACAGGGTGCTGGAACAGATGAAACGCTGGTCGAATCCACTGGTCGAATCCAGTAGGGCTCTTCCTGTGTTCTTAATCATACTAGGAGATGTTGAAAGTCCATTTGGCTAGAGTGAAATCAATGGACTGCAATTGAAGTAACTGCACAGGATTCCACTGCCAGTCCCACATCAGACAAACTATAATTTTCCATGGAAAGGAATGGCTTTGGCAATAAGGTTTTGATTTCCAGATGTTAGTGGTCTAAAGGTCAATTTTATTTGATTCTTTAAGACATTCCAAGTTGTGCCACTAAGTTTCAGGGGTATCAGTCTTCACTTCTGATGGAATTTAGTGTTTTTGTCCATTATTCACTGGTTATTATTCACTCTCTAGCCGGCTCTATCCTAAAGTAGTAGTTCAAAATATTCTAGTTGGGTTTCATTCGAAAAGCGTCTAATGTTAAACTTATATAGCTGAGCATTTAAAAATAGCATTTTAATATGGCTTGAATTATTGGGTAAATGGGAACATTAAGTTTAATAGGAATTGTAATCATAATACACGTTCAATTAGCTTCTTTGGTATGAAATACCTGGATGTTATATTGGTAACGATGTTATAAGAGGAAAGGTTTTTGACAGAAATGTACAAATGTATAGTATTTCCTGACATAAGTATGTGATAGGAACAACTGATACTTAAAAATTTAATTTTTTCATGTGGCAAATTGATCATTGATCCTAGAAGCAGTTCAGTGCAGACAATTCATAAATGAAAAACATGTTAAATAAAAAAACTGCAAATACAGAGACTGTAACTTCCTTCAGTTGCATAGTCAACAGATGACACAATTTTGTTATGTTATAGATATATTATTATATTGTTATTTAATACTGAGGTGTATTTATGCTACATGTTATGGTAGAACAGTCCCCCCCCCTCTGATATTTGTGTGAGTTGGTTTAGTCTCATGAGTTCTGATGGCTTCTGCCTTTTGTAGGCTGCATGATCTCCCTTGTCCTGAATCCAGTTGTCCCATTACTGTATCTCTTTGTTAATAAACTGATGTTGCTTAGAAAACACCCATCTTTGCTGTGGGAACCTGAGAGGAGAAACTTATTCCCTTTTAAATGGGATGTATCACCATCTTTTAATGGCCATCCTTTAATATTCTTTTAATAGCCATCTGTTCTAACTTCAAAATTTTTAAGGGGTTTTTAGAGAGTTATACTGGTTTTTATTGTTTTATTGTGAACCACCACGAGTTTGAATGGAGAGCCGCAGTATATAAATACAAGAATAAATAAATAATATTTTATTTTTCAAAGAAAAAATAGACAACAGGAAAGAAAAAAGAAATTGTACATAATCCCTGGCCCAAGGATGTCCATGAAGCCTCAACCAGAGCTAGAGCCTTTTTGGCCCTGGCTCCAGCATGGTGGAATGAGTTGCTCGCTGGGATCTGGGCCCTGACAGTGCTACCAGAGTTCTGCAAGGCCTGCAAAATGGCACCTTCACACCAGGCTTATGGTTGAGGCCATGGCAGCCTGAAATTACATGTGCCTCCCTCTTCTCCCTGGCTCCTCCTGTACCTTATATTATCCAATATGGTTGGCTGGTGAATGAGATTAAAGAGGTCAGGAAGAAGGGACAGGTTTTTAACTATGTTTTAACCATGGTTTTATCTTTTGTTATAAACTTCCCTGAGCCACAGTTGCGGCTATCATGGCAAATGTATGATATAAAGACTCCATCTCTTCCTTTCTGATTGTAAGATTATTTTAGATATATAGGGATGGAGGGGGATCACCTTCTCCTGAAAGATTCTCCCAGCACAACCTTCACTGTTGTTTTTAATTAATTGTTATATTCAACATGGCACTAAAATGTGTTTATATATATATATATATATATATATATATCCATTACATATATTAATGGTATACAAATGCACAGATCTGCTAATCTTATTTTATTAATTAAGAGCCATGTTCTGCTGATGTCCTTTTCTTTTTTCTGTTGAGAGATCGGAAATACGAAAGGCTATTATGTTGGTCTTTTTCCTTCTATGACTAACGTTTTCTCTTACAAAGATAATTGGCCTCTTCCTGTTGGCGTCCTGAGGCTAAATTTCTCCTTTTTAGGGGACAAGAATCAGAGCAGTGAAAAGTATAATGGATTTGTAGTGAAGCCATAGATCATATACACTTTTGCCTATCATTAGGATGAAAGAGAAAGTTAGGTAATTAAGATGTGGTTTTGTCTGCTAATCTAATTAAATGTAACTTGTTTTGCAATTTAGAACACTATGTGAGGCATAGTCTTGCAGACAATATATAAAACATACTGTGGGTCACAGCATGGAGCTACACTAGCTAATTAAATAGAGAAAAAGCAATAGAGAATATATATGTGCTTTATGCCATTAACATATTAAAGACATTTTCACATTAAATTACTTCTCCCTATCTATAATCGAAACAGCAGAACATAAGGTATTTTGGATAACCTTATTCTACAGTCTCTTTGAGGAGAGAGCAAGACAGTAACTGACTGAGTGAAGGTTTTGGATTATCCAAACACCATGCTAAATGCAATATAGAAATCTAAACATGTGTAACCACTTAGAGCTATACAACAAATAATGTATAGTGCACAAAATGTATAGTGCACATACAGGGAGAGCAGTTTCAACTTGGACTCTCTATGAATAAATTCACTCTATCTTTTTGTGAATACACCTACAGGGAGATAAGTTTGGAACTTTTAAAAATGCTCCTGTTCACCTAGGAATTTTCTCCCAGTTCCCATGTGAGCAGTAGTGGGCAATGAGACCAAGGTGTGGAAGATGTCCTTACTCAATGGGAAGCTGGCAACTGTAGCCTCAAATCAAAAGGTTAACCTTGAGTTGAACACTATAAAGACTTTTGAAATGAGTTGTCCTCCCCCCTAATTAAAATCATTTTTTTAAAGAACATGTTGTATTAAGCATTCTCTTAACTTTAAACAAGCACTGAAGTACAAAAGGCAAAGGCCAAAATTGAAAGCCCTGTCCCTGCCGGAAACCAATCAACAGATCAATTGACAAACAATGCCAGCTGGAGCTTCTGCTTCTCCACCCCCCACACACTTTAGTTAAAGGGCATCTACAGGCAT
This sequence comes from Paroedura picta, assembly GCF_049243985.1. NCBI lineage: Eukaryota > Metazoa > Chordata > Lepidosauria > Squamata > Gekkonidae > Paroedura > Paroedura picta. Next base: position 61,716,599 of record NC_135376.1, on the reverse strand, counting down.
TGGTTCATGGCTGCCCCACCTTCTCAATCAAGCAGGAAAGAGAGAGGAGACTGACAATTGGAACAATTCAAGTGCAGAACACAGCATCTGACTCAAAGCTGTTTTGAGTCAGAAAAAAGGAATGTTGCAGATTTATTGCAAGATCTGGGTTCAGATCAATCAGAATTCAGCAGGATCAAGAGCAGAAAAAAAATTGTGAGTGCAGGCAGTACCTAGGATACTAAATCAGTAGATACATGCCATGGTTTATTTTAACAATGGTTAATTTGAAAAAGCAGGAATCAACTTGAAGATGACTACTGAAATCCTAGTTTGCCTTATCAAATACTGCTTTTATTGTCTGTAGTCTGGGAGCGTGACATCAGAGAACTTGCCAGAATTAAACCAGCATTATCTAAGATTTTAGATTCAAACGTATATTGTATTTATTTATTTAAAATATTTCTATGCTGCCTTTCCATTCAGCATAGGTTCCCCAAGAAGTTAAACAATAAAAACCTGTTCAAAAATGTTATCAAAGTACATTAGATATATAAAATTTTACTTCATAGATGCCCAGAGGTAGGCAATGTCTTTCCAAATTTTTCTGTATTCCTGCTAGAACACTGCCCTGTGGTGTGTAACATAAAACAATTTCAAATAGAAATGAAAGAGGAATTTCACTTTTAAGAGTGAAAAAAGAGAGTAAGAGAAATCAAAGTGAGTTTCAGAAGAGTAAGAGGAATCAAATTAAATTTCAGGAATAGAAATTCCCATCCACATAAAAAACTAGTCTGAATAGGAGTCATGCATAGAGTTTGAGATATGGTTGTTTCCTTCTTCATTTACAACCAGAGTTGCAAACATATTTCTCAGTAATATTACTTAGTTTTAGTTCTGCTTTCTTCTTTTATTCTCAGATTTTAACATGTCAGTTAACAATGGCAAACAGATTCCAGTCCTTTGTAACAAAGCAAACATGATGCATGCCCCAGAACACAGCTTTGAGTAAAAGATTGCATGCGCCCCCAGGAGGAAAAATTGCTCGTGTTTGTTATGCTTTAATACTATGGCAAATAAACACCTTATCAGCATTGTAACAGCAGTCTGGGTAATTTTAAGCAGATGTCTTCCTTTCTTTAATCACAACATCAATTATTTCTTGGACAGCACTGATTAGCTGATGTGTACATAAAGAATACAAACAGCAAATGGCCTCTCTTAAGTGGGTAGGACAGGCTAAAAAAGAATAGCAAGTGTCTGGCGAGCCAATAAAACTGGGATAACTGGAATGAATCTTCATCATGAGTCATTAGAAAAGATGACACTTTGGCTTCAAAATGAAAAGTCTTGATGAAGGCCAGTTGTAAAAGCACAACCTAGTGCTTAATAAATGGATTGTGGTGACTCATAAATTTAGTACATACATTTGTTAGCTTGGAGTAAATGTCAAGCTTATGGAGACATTTCCTGTGCTGGATGTGCCCCCTCACCTCAGCTTGAGGTTCACTTTGAAGAGAGTCTTTAAAAATCATTGGCAGCAAGTATTTGTGCAACACCACAACCAGGCAGCTATCAAAAGCAAAAATAAAAATACATTCCAAATGTTCTGTCAGACTGAGAAAAGATATCGATTTGTTATGAACGTCAGGTTGCTATTATGTGCACATTTATTGGGAAGTACACTCCACTGAGTTCAATGGAACTTACATCTCCGTAAATGTGTGTAAGGATTATAGCATCTGTGCTTCATTGTGTGTTATCAACTGATCAACAATTTACAGGGATTTTAAGTGCTTAGGCTTTTTCAGGCAACATTCTATGCAAAATCAATGCATATGATGGGGGAACAGTAGGGTTGTACCAACAAACTCTGCTCTTTACTTATGCCTGCTCCTTAGAAGGAATTCATGTTTCAGTTGTTCTATATGAGTGGGAATGATGTGAATCTTCTATAATCTGACTTCATGAAAAATGAAAAGCATGCCTACTGGATGGGGGATACGCTTCTAGGTAACACTGTGTGTGAACGAGACCTTGGGGTACTTGTGGATTGTAAACTAAACATGAGCAGGCAGTGTGATGCAGCGGTAAAAAAGGCAAATGCCATTTTGGGCTGTATCAACAGAGGCATCACATCAAAATCACAAGATGTCATAGTCCCATTGTATATGGCACTGGTCAGACCACACCTGGAGTACTGTGTGCAGTTCTGGAGGCCTCACTTCAAGAAGGACGTAGATAAAATTGAAAGGGTACAGAGGAGAGCGACGAGGATGATCTGGGGCCAAGGGACCAAGCCCTACGAAGATAGGTTGAGGGACTTGGGAATGTTCAGCCTGGAGAAATGGAGGTTGAGAGGGGACATGATAGCCCTCTTTAAGTATTTGAAAGGTTGTCACTTGGAGGAGGGCAGGATGCTGTTTCTGTTGGCTGCAGAGGAGAGGACATGCAGTAATGGGTTTAAACTTCAAGTACAATGATATAGGCTAGATATCAGGAAAAAAAATTTCACAGTCAGAGTAGTTCAGCAGTGGAATAGGCTGCCTAAGGAGGTGGTGAGCTCCCTCTCACTGGCAGTCTTCAAGCAAAGGTTGGATACACACTTTTTTTGGATGCTTTAGGATGCTTAGGGCTAATCCTGCGTTGAGCAGGGGGTTGGACTAGATGGCCTGTATGGCCCCTTCCAACTCTATGATTCTATGATCACCGCCCTCCTTGAGGATAGTTGTGTAAAATCTGTTGGGGCAAAAACAACTAAAAGGAGTGTTTCATCATGTCTGATGTATTATTCTCAGTTGGCCTGAGTACTGTATGCACACATTTGTGGAAATAGAGAAAAAATGATTACAGAGGAGCCAAAGGCCTACGAAAAATATGCACATGGCATCTCTATGCAGAATCAAAATGCATTTAAGAACAGAGATCTGTTCGTTGCAGCACTGTTTGGTGATATTATCTTTCTAACCATGTTTTGCTAATACAATACCTGTAATGAGAAATAAATCTGAGATCTCAAAAGAGGTGTGACTTTGATTGAATCAAATTTGCTGATCAGTTCTAGTCCAAACAATTTCATGCTGAAATGTCTCGTTGAATTTGTTGTTCAGACCTGGAGATTTTGATGTGAGGTTTCTGAATAGTGATTTTGTGGCAGTGTGGTGGCCATTGATTCTCATGTGTAAAGACTGACCTGTATGACATACGACATTAGCCCAAGGGCAGTGCTGGGAAGTGACAGTGTATATCGCCTTGGAGAATGAGCAAATGTCTTTAAAGTGATACTGAATTCCTGTTTAATTTTATCATCATTCTATAGTCAGTCTTGAACAATGGTAGTATTCTCTCACGCTGTCTATGACCATTCCTGCACTAGCAATATTATTTGGATTTGCCTTTGTAAAGGGCTGAATTTTTCAACCATTTCCTTACTTAAATTTGCCTTTCCAGGCACAGATCTGAATTGCCCTCTCACTGACTGCACAATTAAGGAATTCTCAGTTACAGTGATTTCATTTTTCAAGGTCAACTCTAATTTGGGGCTGCCTAATGGAGAAATGCTTTCATTTGGGTTACCTCCCCTCATCCACCATTTTGAGTCGTTTATGCACAGACACTTCCTCATCAACATCCCCCTCCCCCATCCCTTGGTCCCAAAACATCTCACTTTTTTTTTTTAAAGGAGGAGAGTGTTATTGCATTGCAACACTGTCTCTAAGTATAAAAAAATTGCAGTAGTCTTATTCGGTGAAGAGCCTCTTGTGGCGCAGAGTGGTAAGACAGCAGACATGCAGTCTGAAAGCTCAGCCCATGAGGCTGGGAGTTCGATCCCAGCAGCCGGCTCAAGGTTGACTCAGCCTTCCATCCTTCCGAGGTCGGTAAAATGAGTACCCAGCTTGCTGGGGGGTAAACGGTAATGACTGGGGAAGGCACTGGCAAACCACCCCGTATTGAGTCTGCCATGAAAACGCTGGAGGGCGTCACCCCAAGGGTCAGACATGACCTGGTGCTTGCACAGGGGATACCTTTACCTTTACTTTTAAAAAATAACGTCAAGTAAAGGGGCGATGATCGAGGGCACAGAATGGTAGAATTAGGTGCAAGCAGGCACTATTTTGCAAAAAAAAGCTTTTTGGAAAGGAGGAAGGAAGGAAGCAAAGCATGCTGGAAGGCTGCCTCCTTCTGACTCAGATGTAGACAACATATGGTGAATTTCAGCCTGGGAAACGAGGATAGGAAAGCACAAGTGTGGAAATCTAGCATCAACTTGCAGCATCCAAAGGAAATCCAAAGTGAGGATAAAACAAGGTATGTCTCAGAACAAGTTATGTCTATCTTTGATTAAGGTAAAGGTAAAGGTATTCCCTGTGCAAGCATCGGATCATGTCTGACTCTTGGGGTGACGCCCTCCAGCATTTTCATACCAGGTGGTATGAAACAATCCAAACATGTTGATCACTCTCCAAAGGCCAATCTAAGCCATTTGGCCTTGCATGCCCTGCAAAAAGTCCTTCAGAGCATCATCCAAGTGTGTATTCCACAGGGTATGGGTGACAAATCAGAAGACCCTTCCCCTGGTGACAGCTAACTAAGCCATCCAAAGCCTGGGCACATGCAAGTGGCCCCTAGAGGATGACCATAGTGATTGTAGTGGGAGAGGAGGTCCCGTGCATTAAAAAGTTCCAGACCATTAAGGGTGTAAAGGTTAACCCCAACACCTTGAATTGGATCTGGGGACTAATTGGTAGCCAGTGAAGCTGCTGCAGAATTGGAGTAATATGAGCTGAATATGATGTTCCAATCAGCAACCTGGCAGCTACATTCTGGATCACCTGCAGCCTCTAAAGTGTTTTCAAGGGTAGCTCTACATAGAGTAAATTGCAGTAGTCCAAACTGAAGGTGACCTTTGCATGGTTCAATGTGTCAAGGTCTGATCTAGACAAATAGGGAACCAGCTGGTAGACCTAGGATTACCATGGACACTGGTAGCACAGAATTCAACCACATCCTGAGGCTTCTTACAAAGTCCAAGCTATCAGCTAGATAGCATCAAGTCTTGGGAATGACCCTCCAGCTAGCATCTCAGTTATTCTCAGCCACATAACCACTGCCTTGGATGAATGTAATTTCACTCAGCTCTCACTTAACCATTGGACTCCTGCATCCAGGTACTGAGATAGTCAGAGAGGCCTGCCATCAATTGCTTATCCAATAGGAGAAAGAGCTGAGTGTCATCAGCATATTGATGGCACCCAAATCCAAACCTCCTGACAATCTCAGCAAGAGGGGGCATATAAAAAATATCATCAGAGAAAAAATCAAACCCTTTGGGATCCCAGAATTTAGGTTTTGGTAGGAAGACTTCTCCTCCCCGATAACAATTCTCTGAGAGCATCCTGGGAAGGAAAAACAACAACTGAAGGTAGTGCTCTTCACCCCTGGGGAGGCAAGGTGATCAATTGGGAGGAAATGGTCAACTGTATTGCTGATAGATCCAGAAAGATCAACAGTGCCAGCATGCCTGTATCCAGATGTAAATAGAGATTGCCAGCAAAAAAACAACAAAACAGTATTGTCGCATCCCTAAAGCCAAACCTGAAACCCAACAGGTGTCTTATCCAGGTAAATTTGGAACTGCTTGACCACTCCTCACTCAATTACCTTCTGCACAAAAGGTAGACTAGAAGCACAGATCCAAATAATGGTTTCATATAACCATACCCAGAACACTTTAAAAGGATTCTAATGAGTTGCCTTGCATCACCAGTGTAAGGTCATATTTTGCAATGTTTTACAAGCTTCCCCATCAGTGTGCCTTATCCTGGACCATGCAGTGTAAGAAGAATGTTAGAAAAACAAAATAGAAATAATACTATTCATGCAAGGATTATTCCTTGTAATCTGGAAGGATTATTCCCTGTAGTCAGGCAACACCCTTGAATTGCTTATTGTGCTTTAAGGTTGCTTCTTTTAGTTTAATAGTTAGTGGATGATGTGATTCTGGTGTCCTTTGTGAGTGAATGTGGAATTCAAGCATCTGTCATTTATAAATGTTCAGTCTTTGGCAAAATTATGATATAGTCATGCAACCCTAAACTATGCCATGACTACATAAGTACTTGGAATGCTAGTGCTTGTTTGACAGCATGTTTTCTTATTCTTTCAACTTGGCCAGAGACTTAGAGACGACATTGGTTCACTGTATTCTGATATCTGGCATTCTTCAGGAAGAAGCCCTGTTTTCACTAGGCTGCCAATTGCAGAAACTCCCCACTTCTGTGGGTTTAGCCTGAATCTTATGTTACCTAAAAGACATCTTTAATTATCTTGACTTATACTTGTGGTTAAAATCCAAATGCGCTAACTGAGCATGAAACAAAAATGGGCAGGTGGTTGTGGATGAGGGAAGACAGACTATTTGTTTTATACCTATCCACATTTAACACTTGGAGGCAAATAAAAAATATACATGTATCACGGTCTCCTTTTTTCAGACAACAAATGTGGAAGAATCTATCAGAAGGCAATTTGCATGGACTTCTGTCCATGATAGCCCCTAGTGCAGTAGTTTTCAACCTTCCTAATGCTGCAACCCTTTAATACAGTTCCTCGTGTTGTGGTGACCCCCAACCATAAAATTATGCAAGTTTGGTGTAGTGGTTAGGAGTGCGGACTTCTAATCTGGCGAGCCGGGTTCGATTCTGCGCTCCCCCACATGCATCCAGCTGGGTGACCTTGGGCTCGCCACGGCACTGATAAAATTGTTCTGACCGAGCAGTGATATCAGGGCTCTCTCAGCCTCACCCACCCCACAGGGTGTCTGTTGTGGGGAGAGGAATGTGAAGGCGACTGTAAGCCGCTTTGAGCCTCCTTCGGGTAGGGAAAAGCGGCATATAAGAACCAACTCTTCTTCTTCTTCTTCTTCAAGTGTTCTTTCACAGGAATCAAACTGAAACTGACTAATGGTGTGGAGATCCATTGTTCATGATTGTATATAAACTGTTTTTTCCCCGGGGTTTCTCAGTTCAGTTCTGCCTCTTGTCCCGCCAAGCTGCGCCGCCACCTGGAGCACCTGGCAGGAGACTGCACTGTGCTGGAGGCACTGCTGGAGCGGCTGGTGGCTGAGTGCAGGCGCCTACAGGAGAAGCGGCAACAGTGGTACTGCCCCCCCCGCCAAGCTGCTCACCCTGCCGCAACCACTGTGAAACAGTCGTTCGACCCCCAAAGGGGTCCCGACCCCCAGGTTGAGAACCACTGCCCTAGTGTATTACCTGCACTACTTGCTATTATCCTTTGCCCACTTCTCAGAGGAAATCACACTCCAAGGTGCAAAGAACACTAGTAGCTGAACCCAAAGATCATAGCTACTCTGCAGGAACGTCTCCTTGTGAAAAGACACCAACTTATTCTAGATTTGTTTTACAAAGCCCAGCTCCAAAGTCTCCCTTTATATCAAGTCCTTCACATTACAGCTCATTAACCTTAATAGGATTGTGAGTGGAATAGAATGGTAGTCATCTGAAACAAGAGGATTACAACATCGGCTGTTGACAGAAGTAAGGTCAGGAAACAATGAAGTCATTTTGTTGAGGTTTTCCTAGAAAATGTGCTGATACAGCAGGTCTGTGTAACAGGGTGGGCTCTTCCTCTCCCCGGTGTGCATCCCAGAGGTTTCGTATAACTTACTAAGTGAATCTTTTAAATGAAGTCCAAGCCTCTTATTCTGGGAGTCAGGAAGTCCATGTTTTTAGATTTATGTTATGTACTCAGCAAAAGTATGAGTAAGGTCATTGTTTGAGAGGACGCTAGAGATTTATAGGCTTGTAAGAAATAAGGAAAAGACATTCAGCATTAAGCAGTGAAACAGCGGCATTCTAGCATATTATTTCAATACTAAATTCTGAAATTTAGCATGTGTGCTTTTTTCCTTCTTATAGGATAACTATTGTATGTGGATTTATCTCTGTGTTGCCAATAGATAGAGAAGAAATCTGATCCTTCAGGCCATGATCATTTCAAGAAATGGCCCAGTTTTAAGGGGCTTAAAGGTAAAGGTAAAGATATCCCCTGTGCAAGCACCGAGTCATGTCTGACCCTTGGGGTGACGCCCTCTAGCGTTTTCATGGCAGACTCAATACGGGGTGGTTTGCCAGTGCCTTCCCCAGTCATTAGCGTTTACCCCCCAGCAAGCTGGGTACTCATTTTACCGACCTCGGAAGGATGGAAGGCTGAGTCAACCTTGAGCCGGCTGCTGGGATTGAACTCCCAACCTCATGGGCAGACAGCTTCAGACAGCATATCGCTGCCTTACCACTCTGCGCCACAAGAGGCTCATTCTTTAAGGGGCTTGGAGGTGGTAAAAGATAAAGGTAAAGGTATCCCCTGTGCAAGCACCGGGTCATGTCTGACCCTCGGGGTGACGCCCTCCAGCGTTTTCATGGTAGACTCAATACGGGGTGGTTTGCCAGTGCCTTCCCCAGTCATTACCGTTTACCCCCCAGCAAGCTGGGTACTCATTTTACCGACCTCGGATGGATGGAATTGCCTTGCAAACTCCCAGCCTCATGGGCAGAGCTTTCAGACTGCATGTCTGCTGCCTTACCATTCTGCGCCACAAGAGGCTCTTTTTTGGAGGTGGTACATGCAATCTAATATCATTAAACAACTTCAGCGTCATTTGGCCAGCATTTCACAAATGAAAATAGTTAAAAATACCAACTGCATTTTTAATCTTTTAGTTTCTAGTGACACACCTGCACAGGTTTCTTTTTAATCCCATGCTCCCCCCCCTTTTTTTTTTGCACTGCAAATAGTTACAGAGAAGTAAATAACTATAACAAAATATACAGCCAATAATAATCTACCTGATGTGGTCCCAAAGTACTACTATTAAATGGATTAAGGCAGGGTTATCCAACTTTGACCTGGTGTGTTTTCACCTCATGGCATAACAAAATGTTTGCGCCTTACCAAAAAGTCAAGAAAACAAAGAAAGTGCTGTTGCAGCTGACCATGTTCACAACCAAAAGGGTAACTAAAAGAAGCAGAGGCACTTAGGGTAAAGAATGCCTTAATAGGTAAAAAGGAAGAATAGGTTGGGGGGGGGGGGATGATCCATGTGTCACAAGCTGTAATTTTACTTCTGGGTGATCACCTGGAAGTGGTTACAGGCCCGTAGTGCTCTAGAAATTGCAGCAATCTCTGTAGTACATATTATAAAGATTAACAAGATTAGGAATTGACACCTCAGTTTATCCAATATCCGCCCTCCCATATTTTTTCTCTCACTGCTCCATTGATCAAGTGGAGTGTATAAGCAGGAGTATGCCTACCACAGGCTGTCAAATAGTAAGCCTCGTCAAGAAAGTACATGCTTAAATAAATGTTGTTAGTCTTCCAGGTGGTACTAGAATTCAGTTTTGTTTTCTTCCATAAACCTGCCAAAAACCCTAGTCTTCCATGTTGGCAGTCTTGTATAGTGAGAAGATTACAACAATTGATGTTGCTGTCCAAAATGGTTAAGCATTTATTAACAAGAGGATCTATCTACAAAATCAAGGAAAAAATTAAATACATATTTAGGCCAATTTTCAAACTGGGTTTAATTTTTCAACAGTTCCCTCTGGTCAGCTGAAGCAACCAGAAAGCAGTGTGCTTCTGCTGAGTCATGTCATGGGGCTGCTCCTGATTTAGATTTGCCCAAAACAACATCAGCAATCATAGCAAAATGTGACAGGAAGTATGCAGTTAAATGTTTTAACAGCATTTTAGCAGCCCAAATAGTCTTGACTAGACCAATCTTTGTCAGAAGCTTGGAAGCTAAGCAGAGTTAGCCATGATTGGAACTTGAGCAGTTCAGGGAAGGGCGAGTTATAATAATGAAATGTATTATTGTTGTATGAGAGACCACCAAGGCAGACTGAGATTACTGTGCAGATGAAGGAAATGGCAAATCACCTGTGCTGATTTCTTGTCTTTAAAAGCCCATGGCCCTCGAGTCACCATGAGTCAATCAAGAGTTGAAGGCACAGAATTATGCTTTAACCTGGTCAGCCCTGCTTAGTATTTGGATGGGAGACCACCAAGGAAGTCCAGGGTCACAATGCAGAGGCAAGCAATGGAAAGCCATATCTGAATGTCTCTTGCCTTGCAAGCCCAATGAAGTCATCATAAATTGGCTGTGTCTTGACAACCAAAAAAGGGGAGATTTTAATTAACAAGACCTAATGCACGATTTCTCTGTCATACATGACATTCTGGAACAGTGTAGGCTGATCTAAAAAGGCATCTTAGATGGGTATGAAGGCTGTGGTGTTGCAGATTCCTTGAAGTAGATTTAATTAGTATTAAATATGTAATTCCATATGGTTTTAGCATTGTTGTGTTCTGCATTTTTGAAAGGCAATATGTTAGGTGTCAATTTTTTTTTGTCTGCGTTCTCTTCCCCAAATCTAAAGTTGTTGTCGGCGAGGATAAACTGGAAGATTTGGTGAAGATTTATTCATTGTATCTTTGTATCCTTTAAAGAATTCTTTACAAGACTCCTCCAACCTTCTGACTGGAATAAAAAGACTCAGTGTCATGTGTGATAAAGGGAGATTTGACTCTCGAAAGATTATATCACTGACGCCATTTGTGGTTTCTAAGGTGTGACTGAACTAGAATCTAATGCAGACCAATATGGATACCCGCTGGAACTATTGGAAAGAGACCTCCAAGGGTTTGGATGGAGTTCCTCAAAGGAACATTAGTGGTCAACATGACATGGAGAAAGGTTCTGTCAAACCACCTCTGAAGGTCCCTTTAGCGGCTGCCAGTCCTGGCTAAGAATACCTGGCCCACTACATATGCCATATGATAAATAAATAAATAAATCTCCCTCAGTTATATATGACATCGGGGTTTTTAAAAATTATTTTTAAGACTTGATACAATCAGAGAATCATGGAAGGGACCTTCGGGGCCATCTATCTCAACCCCCTGCACGACGCAGGAAACTCACAAGTGCATGCCCACCCACAGTGACCCCAATTCATGTCCAGATGTCCTCTCCGAAGAAACAGAATCTTTGGTCACTCTGGCCTGGATGAAATTCATCTCCCAAATTCAAAGTGGTGATCAGCATTTCTCTGGGCATGCAAAAATGGGCCACAGGAGTCAAGCCTTCCTGTTCACTCACTCATAATCTGCCTAAGTTTTCAGAATCATAAGGTAATTACACAAAAATTCTTTTTGCATGGCATTTAACGAATTTGTGTTGATACCAGCAGGTCTTGGTAAAACAGCACACTAAAATAATCCTGTTATAACAGTACATAAAAACACACTGGAAGTATGGAGGGGGGGGAGACAACATGAAATTGAAGGCTATGACAGAGCTCTGCATAAAACTGGAAAATGATGCTAAAAGCGTGGGGAATTCCTAATGCATTATGCATTGATTGAATCTGAGATGAGATTAGGAACATTTTTGAGCATCCTTACAGACAGTCTGAAAATGGAGTTCTGGGCCTCTGACCAAACCTAACATAGTTAACTCACTCAAACATGCAAAATGGTTTTTAAGTAGCTTGCCACAATGTAGGGCTTTTGTGTCTCTCTAGTGTTTATTCTTGTATTGCTAATACAGTGCAGAACTATATGTCTTCATATGTGTGACTCCATCAAAATTCTTTTTGTGCAGTGTTTCATTGATGCACATGTGTGGTCCTATACATTGGTGAAACATAGCACAAAAAGAGTCATGATGCTATGGTATGTACAATCACATCCGTATTGCTTTATGATTCTTGTGTGGTGTGTAGATGAACTGAAAGCTATAGAAAACTGTGTAGGCACAGTGTTATGTACATCTTTTGGAAATGTAGTATGAAACAATGGTGAACTCCTAATCCATCCATTCAAATTTTGAAACAAGACTGATTATTTCAGAACTCCCAAATCTGGAACGAAACTCAGATATGAAGAATATTTAAGGGACTCTTAATGGTGAGTTTGAAAAGTGGCATTGTGGACCTCATACCAAAATAATAGTTCTTCACCCTGCTCTATAAAACATGAAAAGGGTGTTTAAATTGCTCAATTATCTGTTAATTTCATGGTAATTCCTGCTCTTTTAATAAAAAGAATAAGGATATTAAGAAGTGTTGGTTCTTATGCCACTTTTCTCTACCAGAAAGTGTCTCAAAATGGCTTACAATTGTCTTCCCTTTTCTCTCCCCACAACAGACACCCTATGAGGTAGGTGAGCCTGATATTACTGCTCAATCAGAACAGCTTTATCAGTGCTGTGGTGAGCTCAAGATTACCCAGCTGATTGCATGTGGGGGAGCATGGAATCAAACCTGGCTTGCCAGTTTAGAAGTCCAAACTCCTAACCACTGCACCAATCTGGCTCATTATGCTTCAAAAATAATTAATGCAACAGATATGGTCATTGAATGAAAGAGACAAAGAGAGTGCTTGTCTTCTACCAGCTTGTTGTTATAAATTTCTTTTGCATGCTGTCACAAAAACCTGACTGCCACTCTCTTACTTATTTAATCACCAAAACACCAGCTGCTTTTCTCAGGGCAAGTAGACTTTTTGTTTCCTTTGCTCACTTCTCTTGGAAGTTTAGAAACTGAACCCAACATCAAAGGAGCCATATAAGATCTTCTGTGTGATGTTTAAATAAGCCACATGTGGTGATGATGGGTTTTTGTTGGGGCTTTTTGCCAGTAAAGCAAATACCAATCTCTTTGTCATTGTGCATTTAGATGTGGTGTGTAGCCCAAACAGTTCTGATGCCCAAAAAAGGAGTGCGGCAGTATTAATATTCTGTTTCATTTTATGTAGCAGCAGCAATCCATAGGATCTGATGTGAGGATCTCAGGACTGGCAAGAAAGTTATGCTTTTGTTCTGGATCTGAGGCACAATGCCCTTCCCTGCCCTGCTGAGGCATGGGAACTTCCTCAATTGTACTCTCCAAGTTTCTCTCTGAATTATTTCATCTTGCTTAGAAAGTGGAAAAAATGCATTAGTAATCCTTTATTTTTTCATTAAAAAAATGTTGCACATTTTTATTACATACTACTGTGCTCACACAGTTTTTCACAAGTGTCTCCCTCACAAACAAAACATTAATGTCATCATGTCAATTGCTATATTATGCTGATTGCTGTACCTAAATACCTGCTATATCTAAATACCTGGCCTCCCTCCTGGCCCCCCTCCCTCCCCTCCTCCACCTAGTCAACATCATAAATGGTTAACATCATCACCAATCTCAGGAACTATCACTGATTCTGGTAACAGTTTTAATCGTGTTTTTAAAATAGATGGTTGGATTTTAATGTTAATTGATCATCATTATTGATTTATGTTATAATTTAATTGCTGTTCACCACCGCAAGGCATCATGTCCAAGAGGGGTGGTATACAAAACCACTAATAAATAAATAAAAACACAACAACCTGGAAAAGTCCTCTTGTGGTGGGAGGAAATGGTGGTTGTGGGAAGGGATGGGTGGGAAAAAAATGGTGTTTTGGTAGGACCTGCAAAAATATCTCCCTTGTAAGGTTACCAGGTGGAATTGGGCTGGCAGCAGGGAGGATTGGGGGGGATCCAGAAGCTCTGCAATGACAAGAAAATGACTTCAGCACATCAGAGACATCAGGGGCATTGTTCTGGCTTTGGGGTAAAACTTTATGATAGAGCTTTACTGCAAAACTAGGGTGGGTGCTGTGCCTCTTGCCCACTTCCCTCCAAAATTTGCAGTGTCACTGTGGGTATGCAGCATCTGCAGCAGAGCTGAAACAGTGACTCCACAATTTTTGGGTGGGGGAGCAGCTGCGACAATGGTGGGCAGCATCTGCAGGTGACACAGCCACAAACAGAGGCTCTACAAGGTTCAGGTGGAGGAACTGGGAGTGAGAGGAGGCCTGCCACAGACCCAGATGCGGCCCGACACTAGGTCCAGCCAGGCGAACTCCCGGGCTTCTTGGGCAGCAGAGAGGCCTATCAGAGAGGTGTGGCACTTTCAGGGATATGGCAGGGAGGCATGGCCAGCCAGCATCACTTCTAGTGGGTCTCAAAGCCTGAAAATTCTTTGCAGGGGTACCTTCACAGTCAAAAGTTTGAAAAAGACTACTGCTCTAGGCAAGAGACATTCGGAGGTGATTGCCAGTGCCTGCCTCTGCCTAGCAACCCAATGTCAGAAGTACTACATTGTGTAGAATGTAGAGAATGTAGATTTAGTGATGTACTTTAATAGTGATGTATATTGCTTTAATTGCCTGCTCTGGTTCCTGTTTGCTTTCACACACTTCCCCCATAAGTCTTCCTGTGTTCCAAGAGTATAAACAAGCGTCCTTGACAGCTGCATGTTGATTCAAACTGCCCTATTTGTTCTGGCATTTGAAGATCTCCTGCCAACTCCTGGATTCCCATGGGGGTGGGGGTCTTAGTTAATGGGATAAACATAGAATCTGCATTGCTTTGGGCAAGTTCTGGAAAATGATTGTTCTGGTGACCTGCTTGCTTAATAAGCTTGATCTTTTGCACCAAGTCAGAGATCCGTCAATTGGGCAGTCTGCAGAAGCCTCACACCCTGGGCTTTCTTGGTGGCCTCCTAACCAAATGCTACCCAGGTCCAACCCCACTTAGCTTCCAAGATCTGAAGAGACTGGGCTAGCCTGGGTCCTCCAGGCAATTTAGCACTGGTGAAATACTGTAGCAAGTAGAATTTGAAAAGTTGTTAAAAGGCAAATGATGTCACTCCACGGTTTGCAGGTGATGAAGGAAGCAGCTGAATAAGAAAATTTAGACTAAAGGTCCTCTCCTAACCAGTAGTGTCTAGGCATCATAACTTGCAGCCCATCTCTTTAGTTATTGTGCAATCATATGTACACGTTGAATTTTGGAGCAAAACAATGCAAGCCTCCTACCAATGCTTTTCTCCCTGCTGGGCTTACTTTATAGAGGTCAGGAACAGGACAGGGTGTGGAGCCTAGTGGATTCCAGCAAGAGCAGAACTAATAGCAAATGTTCAAGCATAAGTGGAAATGATTTGGCTGACGCTTGCTACTCCTCAGTTATACTTTCCAAAAAAATGCCCCTGTAGTTGTCAGCCTCCACATCTAACTTTAACCCCCCAGCTCACCTCCTGCAGTGTCTCATATAGCTGGGCCACTTCCCCCCCCTCCCCCAGCCAGTTGGCCACACTAACTATGATAAAGGTCCAGCCAATGGCAAACCTCAATGCAAAGACAAGTGAGTATCAGGAGACCCTGGAGCTTTCAAATGAAAAGGAGGAGTAAGCCAAAAAGAGGCTCAGCAAGAGATTCATGATAGAGTTTGTTCCACCCAGATTCCTGTTAGGCCACATCTGATCTGCAGAGCAGCTGCTTTGCAGACTGTGGCATTCCAGGAGTAAACTGAACATCACCCCACCTGATAGTCTGTAATCAAGCCTTGACCCAATAGCATCCTTCTTGTTGAAGGAGGGCAGTTTTTAGATGCACTTCAGGATGTGAACAGATGGAAAAAAGGGAAATAACTTTCTTTGAGCAGTTCCCGGAGTGGTGACAAATAGAACCCACATGTCTAAACGTTCAGTGACCCGTCTGTCTCCACCACAAAGCACTCCATCTGAGTAGTCATTAGAGAAAAATACAGTGCTCCTGCAGCTTTCTGGAATTTAAAGTGTGCTCAGCATTGTTTCAACCATACTGAAGAATATCTGAGCCAAATAAAAAGTACCCGCATTTCCTTTCAATGTACTGTCAAGCCACCCTGTTAATAACTTCAAAAAGATATGAAGTGCTGGCAATAAAAGAAGAAAATTGGTAAAGAAAACTGTTTAGTATTTTCTGTGTGCTGTCAGTTAGGACATTTAATCTTCACTTTGTCTGAATCTGACTGATTTCTTAGTTGAAACATGTCGTTGCTAGGACACCACCACTCCAAGAGATACATCTATCACTGGCTCAGAAGATGAATTGTAGGAGGGATTGTTGTATTTATACTCAGAAAGTTATTTAGAGTGGCAGAATCCTAATACATATGAACATAGTTAACAATCTGATGCTCAAGTAAAGCCTGGAGGTAGCTCTCCGGTTTTCCTCGGAGAAATTGGAGGCATGCATATGATCCTTGTTTTCCATCATTTCTTTACCAGCTGTTTATGCATTGTGATTTAAGTTTTATTATTCTGAGTAATTAATCTGACGGTGTCTGGTTTTGTCCCACCATATCGAGAGGGCTCTCCCAGCACTATTCATATTTTCATCAGATCTTTTTCCTTTTTTGACAAGAAGTGGTTTATGTCCAAGCAATTGCTCATCTTCCTATAGTAAGCTACAAGTGAACTCATGCAGCCTCCTCCTTATGATGGGTTCATGACCCAGTGTTCTTCCCTAGATAGATATGAGCTGGAACATTTATTTAGCATGCATACAGCTCAGCTCATGATCTAGAATGCATTTTGTTGTATGGACCTCAAATAGACCTCATTGAAAATAATGGGCAGCTCTCAAATGGATGATATTTTGGAATGTGCCCTGGGGGAGAAAAGCCAATAAAATTCACATGTCAACATTAAGTACTTGTTAAGTATTTGCATCTTATCCTTCCCTCAATATACATATCTCATTCCTCCGCCATGGGGAATTTGGTGGGACCCCACTATTTGAGAGTGTTGTTTATTTTATTGTTACAATAACTATTTGAACAGCAGCAATCTGTTTCAGAAGGCACAAATACTTAGTTGCGTATTTTCACATAGCAACTATAGAGCCTTGATACTTGAAACTGTGTTTCTTTTTATGGGCCATTAGGGAACTAGACCCTTCCTTCCAGTTCTCTTTCGGACACCTGAAGTGCCAACCTACATTGTACCTTTTCTATTGCTATTTGTGTCAAGTGTATACTGTGTAAGTAGTCAGCAGTCAGATTGTTATAAAAGGTTGGGTTTTGCTAAGTGACTTCAATTACAAAGGGATATTGCTCAGATTTCACAGTAATGTTTGTGTAAGTGTGGCCTGGCTTTGGCAATCACAACAGTAAGTGGTAGGTTAGCCATACATGCACAAGAATTGCTGTGTCTTTTCAAAGTTCTGACTGCTGTGACCACTGAGGATTTTTACAAGAAAGATGAAACAAGAGTTAGAGTGCTGTAGTATGGTTCAGCACAAACCTTTCCAAATACCATATTTCCCCCCCTGCTGCCTGTAATTAAGATTTCCACCATAATTGCTAAGATGTAGCTAGTTGCACCAGAATACTATTTAGGGCTAGGCTCTTCATAACAATTTTTAGTGGATGAATTCTGGCCTTTGCAAGATGAAAAACTTTCCAACTGGGAAAACAATGGTTGTTAAATAGAAATAGATGTATAAGAATGAGTGACAAATGCTGAAAAGTTCCTGTGGAAAAGACAAAAATCATGCTTGCGTGTTCCGATTTTCTGCTATCTAGATGGATTCAGGTGGGTAGGTCTGAAGCAGCAGAACAAAGGGTGAGTCCCAGAGCACATTTAAGATCAACAAAATTTTATTCTGGGAATAAGCACTTGTGCATGCACTTTGACTCAAACTTTGTTCTGTTATTTAGATAGATGCAATGCTTTGTCATGACAAAGTATGCATAATGTAAATTATGTTTCATCGTCTTAATCTTGCAATAATGAGTTGAAGGAGTGTTTCCTGCTGAAGTTTGCCTGATCCCTTGAAGAGCCTCAGGATGTGGTCAAGGTAGAGGATGTGGTTGAGTTACCAACCACCAGGTAGGGCCTGGAGTTCTGCTGAAATGACAGCTGCCCTCCAGAATACAAAGATCACTTCCACTAGAGAAAACAGATGATTTGGAGGGTGTACCAGTGTAGTTTCCGCACCCCCCCTTTCCCCAAAGCATGCCCTTCCTAGACACCATTGCTAGATCTCCAGCAACTCCCAACCCCAAGTTGGAACTCTTGGTCAGGGGGCTCCTGTGAGAAGTGAATATCAGTAGAAATTGTACCCTTTGCAGCAGTGAAAACACCTTTCTGCTTATATTGGGATGGCGTAGAAAACCTAGATGTAAAGAGCCTGCTTTTGAGATTTACTTATCTGCATTTCAGAACTACATGTTCTTTTCTGGCCTGTTCTATATGAGCTTTGATGTATTATTTTTGATGCCAGAAATTCTTGAATGTAATCTCAGTTATTCCTGAAGCAGCCATTTTAGTATCCTGAACTCGCACTGCAAACCCCTATGCTATGTAAAATGATCTTCAAATTGGAGTGGGAAGAGTGATAAGGAAATACAAGCAAGATGAATAAGGTGTTTTTTTTAAAATTCTGTTGAATATGAAATTTTAAAGTTCAAGGTAATAACAGATAGTCTTTTAGTTCTAGAATAGAAAAGGGATACATGTTATATAAAGCATATTTGAAGGTTTAAAATATACTAATGGTATACTTTTTTCTCAGTGATGAACATTGTAAAATGATTCTGGGTTTTGTCTTAATATATATATTTATTCAAAATCCTGTAAAAATTCAATTTCCCCCCAAAAAAGTTGTGGCCATGATACCATGTTCTCAGAATATTATTATAAATGGCAAAACTGTGGGAAGATGGTTAGAGGCGTGAGTTGTAATCTGATTGGGCTGCCAATGGGTGGACGGCCAATCAGAGGCATACAAGTGCCAATGATGGACTGGATTGACCCATAACCCTTAACACCAAACTTGTTCCATGACCCCTTGCCCCTTTTATTTAGACACTCATGATTACAGATGTTCACTGGTTTCAGGTACAGCATGATGGGCTATAATCAAAATTGGCTGACTGCTGAATCCTTCCACTTTGGGATTTCCCTGTTTAGTTAACCACAAACGGCATCTACCCTGCTGGATTAATAATTAGCTTAGAATGAGCAGTGGAGATCAGATAGCACTTTTAGCAGCAATTTTGAGCAAATGTTTAAATAACATTAGCAATAGTTTATTTTGCCATTATTCACGGAACACTAATCATAATAAATTGATTTTCTGCTAGCGTTGTGATACTGTTTAACACAATTCTCATCTGTCTTTCTGTGTTTTACAAGTCATTTGGTTTCATGTATACCAAAGGCTTGGGAGGGGGGGATCTCATAGCAGTAAATATACATTGTGTGGTCTCTGTGGGCATTTCAAATGGCCATCAGAGGTGGAAAGTATAAAATTCAGTGGCATTCCTCTGTATAAATCACATTTAGATTGATTGATTCATGTGGGTAACCGTGTTGGTCTGAAGCAACAGAACAGACTAACGCAATCTCATCAGATCTCAGAAGCTACACCAAGGCAGCTGTAGTGAGTGTTTGAATGGGAGACACCAGGGTCACTACACAAAGGCAGGCAATGGCAGACCACTTTTGATGCCTCTTGACTTTAAAATCCTAGCTAGGCACCATAAATTGACTGCAACTTGATGGGGAAGAGAAAAGGGAAATATCAGTTGTAGATACTATTCTGGGAACTTTGTGAACTCCATTGGACTATCCAGGTCAAGGCAAAACAATAAGTAACCTTGTAACAAGGGTTGGTATTTTGACAAGCTCAACAGGGTGGGTGGTCATACATTGCACTCTGTGTATATCTCTGATGAGTATTGCATGCTTGATGCTCATATTTTAAAGATAAATCATGTGAAGAGGAAGACAAAAGTAAAGAAAATTGAGAAAACAGAGGGTATTGGTTGCCAGGCATGCAAACACCTGCCTCTGTCCTAAATTCCTCCATGGTCTATTGGTGGAGCAGCAATGATCATCCAGAATTGACTTCACCCCCAAAGGCTCCCAGGTTTGCCAAGTACAGGCTGGGAACTAGCCAACTCCAGGCTAAGAAATCCCTGTATATTTGAGGGTAGAGCCTGAGGAGGACAGGGCTTGGGGGAAGGAACCTTAATGGGGTATAATGCCATAGAGTCTGGTTTGCAAAGCAGTTATTACCCCCAGGGAAACTTCTGTTGATTGGATGTGATTTCTGGAGGTCTTCACTGGGGTGCCTGTTGGATCCCTAATAGCCTTAAGTGCTTAAGTAACGTTGCCCAACAGATGTTACTCTTTGACCCACCCAAGAATTCTTATTTATTTTTGGATTTATACCCCACCCTTCCCTGCAGGACCTTCTCATGCCTCTGTGTTAGCATTATGCAGAAAATGCTGGTTCTTATTTTTCCATCCTCTTGTCTCAGTCTTGTTACCTAATCTAGATTATCAGTCCCTTTTCCTATGCATGGTGTGCTTAATTTTATAGGTTTAATTTTGAATTCATATGTTTCTTAGTACCGAAAAGCCATAAAATACTATTTTCCTTGGCAGAGCAATAAACATTCCAAAAAGGGATTCCACAGCTGTGGCTTTTAGGAAGTACAGTCAGAATATAGGTTGCCTTAAAAGTGAACATAGCCATGGCTGAGATGTGGTTTCATCTCTTTATTTTAAATCTAAAATTATGTTATTGCTTTAGTGGCTTTCCCTCAGTAAAAAAAAGAAAAAGAAATGGCAATTAAGCTTCTTGCCATGTACAACAAGTAGACCAGTTTCTTACTGGAAACCCCTGCTGCTGCTATTATCATTCTATCACAAATTTAAACTATTTACAAACAGAAATCTGGAATGGGATGAGCTGCTTTGCACACTGCTGGACATGAACAAACTTTTATTGTTGCTCTTTAATTCCATTTTCAATGTTCATCATTTCTTTATATATTCTTGCTTATCACTTTGTGGCAGTATTTTGTAGGTGAAAGCTCTTAGAGCAGGGGTAGTCAATCTGTGGTCCTCCAGATGTTCATGAACTACAAATGCTGGCAGGGACTCATGGGAATTGTAGTCCATGAACATCTGGAGGACCACAGGTTGACTACCCGTGTCTTAGAGCATATTTGCTCAGTTAGGTGGCCTGGATGTGTTTTATATAAACATGCCCTTTGTCCTCCTGTGACATGGTGCTCTTTGATCAATGCTGTACTTTTTCTGCAGCATAGCCCATTCCAGCATGCATGATATGAGTTTGTTAAGACTCATTCTCATGATATGCAAGCTGTGTAGATGCCACTGCAGTGCAACTCCCATGTTCACAACTGGTAGGGAGATATCCAAGTCTCCCATACCATTGCCTGACAACCTGCTGAAGGCCAGAGAGAGGGCAATTTTTTTTTAATGGTGCCATGCCATTGATATACCATCTCAGAAAGTACTCAGATGTAACATCACATCTCTGGTATCATGTTGGTGTAATACTCTAGGTTTTAGTTTTTTTTCCAAATCCTAGAGAGTTGCATCAATATCACATTAGCTATGTGATGTCACTTCCTGGGATTCACTGGAAGGTATATTGGGGCTCTGTCATTCCCGCCTGCCTGTCCCACAGCTAGGGTCATGCCAGAAGCTGAAATCAGTATTGGAGGACATTATGGCTCTTTCTTCCATCTACATCAGTCTCCCTACAGCCAAATCTGTGGATACTTAAATCCAGAGTCATGAACACACAAGACAGATATTGTTTAACAGCAGGCACCCCCACATTTTTTGAAAAGGGGAAGAGAGCAAAGCATGATGGGATGTTGCCTCCATCAGATTCAGTGCAGAAAGCATGTCATGAATTTCAGCCTGGGAAATAAGGGGAGGAAAGCCAAAATGCCAAAATGCTAGAGTTGACTCATAGCTTCCAAAGGCAATCTAAAGCAAGGCTAAAACAAGATATGTCTCCTAATGCGGAAATAGTCCATGTGTGGTCTGACCAATGTGATATACTACAAGACTATGACATCTTGCAGTTTTGATGTGATGCCTCTGTTGATAAAGCCAAGACTGCATTCACCATTTTTACCACTGCATCATACTGGCTGTTCATATTTAGCTTATAGTCCACATATACCCCAATATCTCATTCACACACACTGCTATTGAAAAGTGTATCTCCCATCCAGTAAGCATGCTTCTCATTTTTGTGACTCCGATGTAGAACTCTGCACTTATCCTTATGGAATTTAATGAGTAGTCCCTCCACTCCCACATCCAGATCATTAACTGAATATGGAAATATACTGGACTCTGTACTGAGCCCGTAGCACCCCACTGCTCACCTCCCTCCAGTCCGATGAAACACCATTGACATGCCCCCAGGATCTTTATTATATTACAGCATTCTTGTCCAAATCCACAAGAAATGTACATGGATTCAGGCGCCTGTCCAGCCACTGTCAGACATACAAGCCATAGAGAAAGTAATGGCATCAGTATACTTCCTCAGAATCTTCTCCATTTCTTCAGCTCAGAAAGTGTCAACCAGAGGTTTCTATGTTGAAGTGCTCTAAAGATCAAGGGGCCTGAACTGTGGTGGTACAGTAGCCAAAATGTTGATCTACGCTTGAGAAGGCCCAGATTCAAGTGCCCACTCATTATGAAACTGACAGCTATCTTTGTACCAGTTATTCTCACACCATATCAACACCTCCCAGAGTTGTGGTGACAATAAAAGGGAGGGAGGATGAAGTATGCATACTGCCTTGAACTTCTGGGAGAAAACTGTGTGTTTAAAAAAGGTAATAAATAAAGAACTGTTCCCGTAGGCATGGATTGGTTTTCAGTGCTACTTTTTTTATATGTCTCACTCAAAATCACTGAGAGGAGCAATCTCCTGGGACACTTCTAAGCAGATAAGTTTGGAAATGGGTGCAAAGTTAACTACAAAATCTCTGCCGGGGGTTTCATATGTAGATAGATGTTCCAACCTCCAGCTAGCAAGTTAAGCACATGGGACCAAAGATCTTTTGACCCTTCCCAGGATAATTAACTGCTTTGGGGCATCTCGTTCTGGACTGCCTTTCTTAACCACATAACAAAAGAAACTTGGATTTACCATGAATTTCCCTTCTGTCTTAATGAAGGCATGGTAGTCAGCTTCCCCTGCTGATTTGTTACTAAGAGATTCTGGTCCCCTGACTGTTGCCTGCAGGAAGACCTGGGGATGTTGATTTGCATGCTTTAGAGGCTGCTGTTAGTTGTGGGCCTCCTGGCAATATGTTTTTCTCTTACTCTCACTTTTATTTCTCCCCTCTGTGTATTAATTCTTGGCTATCAGGCTGACTATGGGGGACATTTTACAGTTTCTTAAGAATTTTACAGGTCCCAAGGAGCTGACATTTCATCTTAATCTGGGGCATAGGTTTTCCCTCTCACTTCCTGATTTTAAGCCCTGCCTTTTGACACTGTAGCACGTTCACTGACTTTCCCCCCATCATTAGTACAGAATGAGAAATTCACAGTAAATTCCATTTTCTTCCCTATAATGCTAAAATGACAATCCTGGTAGAAACAATCACTTGTGCCTTTTTCAGCCAAGTGAATCACGAAATTGATGGAATATCATCATCATCATCATCATCATCATCATCATCATCATCATCATCATCATCATCATCATTATTATTATTATTATTATTATTATTAATTGGATTTATTTCCCGCCACTCCCCGTAGGCTCATGGCAGGTCACAACAGTCCTATCCCCATTAAAGTACCCATTAAAACACTTTAAAAACAATCCTAACATGGCGGAAGCTCTCATTATTCCCACCCCTGCTATCAGAGCGGCAGGGAGGGTGGGGAGGAGGTCTAACTTACTAGGTCCGGGGGGGGGGAATGCTGGCATTCGTTCGCTGACCCCGGCCTCAACCAAAAACCTGGTGGAAGAGCTCCAGCTTGAAGGCCCTGCGGAAAGCTGGTAAATCTTGAAGGGCCCGCAGCTCACCCGGGAGCTCATTCCACCAGGCAGGGGCCAGGACCAAAAAGGCCCTGGCCCTGGTCGAGGCCAGGCGCGCTTCTCTAGGGCCAGGAACAATCAGCAGATTCTCCCCCACTGAGCGTAAAGCCCTGCGGGGGATATAGGGCGGTAGGTGGTCCCTCAGGTATGTGGGTCCCAACCCACGTATAGCCTTAAAGGTCAAAACCAGAACCTTGAACCTGATCCGGGCAGCAATTGGCAACCAATGCAGCTGCCTCAGCACAGGCTGGATATGGGCCCTCCAAGGTGTACCAGTGAGGACCCGAGCAGCTGTGTTTTGCACTAGCTGGAGTTTCCGGATAGAGCGAGTTACAGAAATCTATTCTGGAGGTGACTGTCGCATGGATCACTGTAGCCAAGTGGTCAGGGGACAGGTAGGGCGCTAGTAGTCGGGCCTGGTGAAGATAGAAAAACGACTGACCCGCTACTCTCTTGACCTGAGCCTCCATAGTCAGGGAGGTATCAATGGTCACCCCCAAGTTCCTGGCCTGGGGCACAATAGTAAGTTGATAGTAAGATATAGAATGTACCGCTTCATTCGTTCTTAACCATGGACATGGTGCCCAGAAGAAAACTGAATTTTTGTTGTTAATCTACCCCTGAGCTCAAATTATACGCATTAAGGAGGCCACCAGTTCTATCAGTATTTATCTGAGGCCCAAGGCTTTCCTTGCATACCTACCACCAATCTGTAGTGGAATGTTATAGTTCACAAAACCTTTGCAAGAAATCAAATAAGAGTTGACACACAGGGGGTTCCTTTTTTAACAGTTTACCCCATCTTGACTTATAGAGAATGGTTTCAAAATGATATCTTTGTAGGAATATATGAAACTGAAGGCTTTCAGGGCTTGAGAAATTATGAAGTCATAAAACGTTATATTTCATGGATGACAAACTCTTGTGAAAAAGAAAATGTTCATATCTTTTAGAATGTACAAAATGAAATATATGCATTTATAACAGCCTCACCTTTTCACTCGAGGTTTCATGAAGATTTAAGTGCAATGCTGCTTTAGTTGTTTTCACTGAAACAATTTTCACAGCTAGTCCTGGAAGTTAACTAGTCTCATCCATAGTTACACCAAGTCTCTAGAGTTACATTTGTGAGCTATCCCAAGTGATAGGATGCAGTGCTTTAAAACAGGTTTTTAAAATTTCTAAGTCCCATATATACTCGCATATAAGCTAATCCACATATAAGCCGAGGCACCCACAAAATCTGGGCAAATTTATTGACTCGCATATAAGCCGAGGGTGGGAAATGCTCCATCATCACAGGTTCTCCCATCCAACTTCCCCCCCCCCAACAAATACAGAAAAGTCAAGAGGATTTATAGCTGCTGGTTTTGGCACCCCGCATTTCACCCAGAGAAACCAAAAGAATAGTTTGGAAGAAGTGATTAAGAAGAGGAAAAAGTGAAGGCAAAAGGGGAAAAAAATCAGAGTCCCTCAGTCAAACTGTTGATATCCTACAAGCTGCCAGAGCAATGATTGACTGGCTGGAGCAGGCTTTTATTTCAGTTACTATATATATCCGCATATAAGCTGAGGAGGGCTTTTCAGTGTGAAAAAGGTGCTGAAAAACTAGGCTTATACACAAGTATATAGGGTAAGTTTTTGTGGCTGTTGCAATTGTCTCATTATTCACCATCTGTGCTTGAGATATGCAACAAAATTAGAAAGCAGAGTGGAATATGTCGTAGAAGTGCTAAATGTTTTAAAATGCATCACTAAAATAAATCTCCCCAAACATAAATGCTGCCAGTTAACAGTGTGAGAGACATCCCTGAGGACTTTTAAAAACCCACAAATATCTGCTGCAGATGTTGTCACCAGGAGTGCTCCTAAATGTTTAAACCCCTGACCAGCACATTTGTAAGCCAAAAATCTGTATACTGTATTTTTCCTGGTTTGAAGTTTCACAATTGTTATATTAAAATAAATACACATTGCCCTGTATATTTTATGACTAAAGAAACCTCTGGCTTTTCAGCTGGGGGAAAAGTATGCTATTGTTTGCAATAGGAACTTCAAATACTGCATTCTTAAGCCTTCATATGTAGATAGCTGGGTGGCTAGAGCAGATGAGAAAAGATACAGGGCAAGGATATGCTCCAGAGATGGCACTGTCCTCAGACATCCTATGCAAATGCAGGTGGTCTAAAATATATAGTTCATGCATACTGAAGAGGCTTCCTCTTTACTAACTCTGATGCACATAGATTTGCCATTTCAGTGACGAGAAGAATAACCCATCTCTACTTGTACTGACTGCCTGAAGGCAGAAAAGCCACTTTGCAGTACAGCCCATAAAGGTGGTAGCAGCAGTTAAAGATCTTTCCCCTCACCCATCTAATGCAATCCTAAACACAGTAACATCGCTCTAAGTCAATGATAGCCCATGGTCTTAGAAAAGTGTCATGCTGCTTCATTCTGTATTGTTGTCTCCCTCAATGGGAAGTGGATGCTGGGAGGGATTCCCAGATGCCAGGCTTACTTCTTTTGACAGCATCTTCTAACTATGTCACTATTCTGGCAGAGGGGAGTTAGTTCATGTAGCTACAGTCAGAGGGGTAGTTTATAGGTAGGTAAACAAAAACAGCACCCTTTAGCATTGCATCAAATATTAATTTGATAAATACTACCTGACTGGAATGGACAATGGAACAGATGTCAGTTGCATTTCAAATACTACAATGTGCCGTCTACTTCCAAGCAGCTACAGAAAACATGGATGCCAGCCAGATGTTGATCTCCAGGACATTCCTGGACACTTGAGATTAGATTCTGTGAGGGGCTGTTACACTAATGGCGTTCTCTCCCCACCTTTTGGGACAATAGGCTCTCCAAGGAACGGGTACTAATCTCACCACTTTACAACTGCTTCCTTCCTCTCCCATCTACAGAACTCAATGAGCAATTTCTAACAGCTGCCCCATCTATACCATTTCCTATCCAGCAGTCAATTAATTCTGGTTCTTCCCTTTCATTATTGTAAAGCTTTTCCTTCATCATCGGAAAAAAGTTTATGGTGATATCACAGCTGCCTGTCCTGGCTAAAAGAAAGACAGCTGCTGGAAATGCAGACCAAGCTGACATGATCACAGCTTTTCCCTTGCTTCCCTCAGTGCTATTGTTGCTTGTCTTAGATGAGTGAACTAATGACTATCTGTAGCTCTGATTGATATGAGGTAGTTTATTAGAGGTAGTGGAGTTGGGAGATCCTTTCTGAATACAACCTTGTTTGTTTCAGAGAAAATCTGGTCCATTCTCATTTGTTATTTCTTTTAGAAGCTTGTGATGACTGGATGCTGTATGCGGCAGTATTTAATTTTGGCATGTAACAGGAAGCTGCTTAATCTTTTGAAATAATGACTGCTTTGTATCCTCTTCATCTAGTACAGAAACAGTACTGAAGAGGCAGCATTTTTAGCATTTCATTGTAGCTGTGAATAACATTCAGGACAATAGATTCAAGTGGGTAGCCGTGTTGGTCTGAAGCAGCAAAACATATTGGGAGTCCAGTGGCACCTTTAGGATCAACAAAGTTTTATTCAAGGTATGAGATTTTGTGTGCATGGTCTTAAAGGTGCCACTGGCCACTAAATTTGTTATCCAGGATAATATATATCTACAACTGCTTCTGTAGTATTTCTTTTTTAAAAAAAATGCTTAAACAGCCAATACATTTGTTTTCTTCCTTCTTAAAGAGAATTTTGTAATGCATACATCAAAAGTAAACACAAGCATGCAAGAGTATTTTAAATATAGTTTAGTCTGTTTTTGGAAAGAATGTGCTACTTCAGGCATGTACACTTATGCTTTATCCCTCCTCATGAAAGAACATCTTATGTATTTTTGAATGCAAGATATTCCCTTGTCCTGTAATATTAAATCCTAAGGATGGTTTATTCTTGCAGTGCTAGAAGTTTCCACATTCAGCTCAATGAAGGATTTTCCTGTTTGTTCATTTACTAGTTCCCACAGGGAGGAGGAAAGAGATGGCAGAGAAGCAATCATACAAACTCAGAGACACCTACCTCCGATTAAGTTTTAGGAGGCAAATTATTGAAACTAGCATCAGGCAATGATATTGTTGGTTTGGTGTCTGTGGCAGCTTCTAGGGGGTGATAATTCTCTATGTAGTTCTTGGTTTCCTTCAAATGCAAAGCCATTTGCAATGTAATGGAGTGACCACACAACCGTTTCCTGCACCCTTTCCTATCTCTGGCTTATTGGGATTACCATTTCCCACTGGAGCAGGGCTGTAGACTCCTCAATTTCCTGGGGGTGGGGGCAATGTTCTGAATCTAGTCCAGACCCCCTACTCAGTATCTATTTTGAAGTATTTAAATATGCCATCAACAATGAATCATATATGTGTATTAAAAAAAATAACTCATAATAGTCTGAATTTCAGTCAAAGAAACTCTGTAAGAGGAGAAGAAAGATGTTACAAACTCTGTTACAGAGACTATCAGGAGATATTTCATTTATGTATGAAAGGAAATACTTCCTCCCACTCTTTTCCTCACAACTACCCTCTGAGATAGGTTAGGCTGAGAGTCTGTGGCCCTTTCTGCACAGAGTTAACTTTTGTTGAGTAGTTGTCCCTTTAATTTCAATCCTGTGCCTGCACTCTGCTCCATTTTAAAAATCTGATTTTCTCTTTGGAACCACAAAGTATGTGTTCTGCATGCCAATGAGAAAAAAAAGCAGATAGTGTTGCAACATGTAAGGGGTATTTTTGTGTTGCATGGTTGACCTCTCCTGATTGGCATGTTTCCATCTCTCTTTAAATGGACTGTGCCAGTCAGGACAAAGGGAGATGGGATTGATAGGGAAGATGCTGCCCATGTTCCTCTCCCCTAACTGCTCAGCTCTCCCTACCAGCTCAGCAGTCTTGGGCTGAAAGAGGGAGCTCACAGCTGGGATGGTGGAAAGAGTTCTCCCCACCATCCTGGCTATGGACTCACCATAAGCAGTCTCAAAGCAGCTCACAATTGCCTTCACAAGTCACCTTGTTAACTAGGTAGGGCTGAGAGATTCCTGTGAGAATTGTGACTTACCCAAGGCTTGGTGTGGATGAGTGGGAAATTAAAAACAGTCCTTCATATTATTTTATTTGTTTGTTTTGTGTGAAACTGGCCAACATTGCACAATCTGGGTGGTGGAGGAGTGGCCTCTGAGTTGGAAAGGGTGGGGAGTGGAGTCTGAGGGAATCATTATGCTTTTGAATTATCTTTGCCATGGGAGTCAAGCAAGGGGAAAAACTGCCACAAAACTACTCTCAGAAAACACAGGAAAACAGTGACCAGAAAGCATACTGAGTGATTAATGGAGGGAAATGCATGCAGAACAAAAAAGAAAGCCCAACACTTAAATGCATTGAAAGCAGGGTGAAATGTAGAAGGAAAAAGAAAACTTGATGGGAGTGCAAGGTGAAAGCAAAATGCATGAAAGACCTGTGTCTCCTAGGAAATTCTTACATTGCTATCAAGACAAAGCAGACTGACTGACCTTGTAAAGGGGGAAAAACTGGAAAGTAGATTATTTGGGGGGTATTTGAACACATAAAGCTGCATTATACTGCGTCAAACTATGGATTTGTCCAACTATTGGTCTATCAAACTCAGTATTTACTCTGACTGGCAGGAGCTTTCCAGGGTTTCAGGTGGAACTCTTATCAGTGTCACCTGATCCTTTTAATGTGAGATGCAAGGGATTGTCCCTGGTCCTTCTGCATGGAAAGCAGATACTGCACCACTGAGCACTTCCATGATTAGAATAAAATCCCAAGTGCTCCAACAGGGATGCCAAATTGGAGCAAAACCTTCATGTGGTAGCAATCAGTGTGTCTTGAGTTGTATGTATGTATGTATGTATGTATGTATGTATGTATGTATGTATGTATGTATGTATGTATTTATTTATTTATTTATTTTCTAAGCTACTTGGAATCCCTGTGTATGGGGAAAAAGCAAGTTATAAATGCTTAAATAAGGAAATAAAGTCATACGATATTGCACTAGCTGTTTGGTTTCATAAGTGAAATTAATGTTGCTATAAACAGATGTGGAATACAAAATATGAGACTCCTAACCACAAGTCATTTTCTTAACTTTGTTTTTAAAAAACAAAACATGTGTTTTAGGAGAACCATATTAATAAATAAACTCAGCATGTTCTTTATATTTGGTGAAAATTGTCTTCTACTGAAATACTCATATTTTCCTAGCAGCATCTGTGACTTTTGCATATCTTAGGATAACGAAACAGAAATTTGGCAGTAATAGTTATTCATAAATATACATGAAATATATGGGGGGAAATACCTTTCAGAATTTGAAGGGCAGATTGTAACAAGCAAACGTATATACCTTGAGAATGAAACTGCAATTCATCACCTGCACATGAAATTGTTGCTTCAGATTGTTCCAGGTTCCATGTCATTAAGTTGCTGCAGATACAGCTTGTTTGAGATTTCTTCTTTTTTAAAAAAAAGTTTTAAATAATTGGGCCTCTGTTTACAAAGAATAGAGTAGGGTCTGTGCAATATGATTTTCTGTCTACATTCTATGGTCAAACATCTGCAACCGAAACCCACACAAACAAAAACAATAGTTTGAATATTCAAGAAGCAATTTGAAAGGCTTGTTATTTGGGGGGTTTTTTGGAGGGGGAGGAGAGAGTTGCTTATCTGCCCATATTTTCTTGACAAGCCAGATGGTGAGTGTTTCACTGAAAGAGCCACTATGAGACTGCCAGGAACATCTGGCCACTCCAATGTCCTCTTTGCAGAGACTGAAAAGAATGGCTCTTATGTTCAGGTCTTCAGTTGCAGCTCTTCTGGCTGCACTCCTGGTTTTATCGGATTTTCCACTCTGATACTTCATTGGGCAGATCTCCAGACAGTTTTTCACTTATTCTAATTTGTAGCAGGGCAGAGATTAAATCTTTGAAATTCATTTGTTGACACACTGTTTTCACATGGCATTTGCCAGCAGTGATTAACGCCGCTTAAGCCTGTGTTTGTAAATTATATTGAAATGAAAATTCCACAGTTTCATGCCTATCTGTGGGATTCTATTCTTCATTGCACGCATCAGCCATGATCTAAAACCAATGCTATTGTGCAAATAGGTGCTTACTCAGCATCTCCGGGCTTATTATGAAACAAGAATGCTTACTTTATTAATGGGTATCTGTGGAGATTTAAATCAAAATTGCATATTAAAAGTTACTTGCTGTTTACTGTGCACCATTCCAACTCGTTTAAACTATCTGGCTCAGACATTAAAAAGGGGAAACTTCATATCATTTATTCTTGACTACCCATGAACTTGAACCATTATCTTGTTGCGGTTGTCAATGATACCTCTCCTATTTGGGGGTATTTGTGCCCATTTGCATTGGTTTGATGCTGTTGTTTCAGTGTGACCTTCTTCCTCTTCATATTTTGTTGCCATTGTAACCCCCTCGTCTGCCCACTTTGCTATTTAGCCTATTGATGTGGGCAACCCACTGTGATTATGTCAGTGATACTCTGTCACTGGGTCTGATGTGATTATGTCAAGGATCCTTGTAAGTTTCATGACCCTGTGCCCAGTGGAAAATGGTAAGATTTTCTGGCAGCTATGGATTTAGACCCATTGAATTACATGAGATTTACTTCTGAGTGTTCTTAAGATAGTTGCTTTTATCATGCTTGAGCTTATAACTACTACCTCCAATCCACCAGTTCCTCTGGCCAAAGCAAAAGGAAAGTCATACAGCCTATAGAGTCTGTCTTAAGACACTACCATTGGATCAAGGTGCATTGGATTCATCACATTCAATCCAAAGCACAGTAAATAGCAAAGAGAGCAAATGAGGTCTCTGTTTCCACACTGGAGGCTTTGCGCTGGTCTGCAGGCTGGAGTTTGAGCCGGGTCAGGTTGTCCTGCCTCTTCCTGCTCCTGCATGGGGGAGCATTTGGCCCAGTGCACCTTGTCCACCCCAGATTTGTGCTCCCACATGGGAGCTGAGGCAGTGAAGTTCCCAGTATGGAAATGATCTTAGTGCTCACAGCAAAACAGCAATGAACACCACAATTAGTGAAGATCCAGGAGAACAAAAGTCTGCATCCAGTGGCACCTTTAAGACCAACAAAGTTTTATTCAAGGTTTAAGCTTCCATGTGCATGCACACTCTCAAATACAATGAACACAACATTTCATCAACCATTACATATAGGTAGCAAGAGGGTGAAGGGGGGTTAATTGCCAGGAAGGGCTAGTTGCATGCTTAAGACACTGGGTGATTGTAACTGAGATGGAATTAAGGCAGTAAATTAGCATACATATATATCGAGAATGTGAGAACGACATTTGAGGCCAGTGGCCCCTTGAAGACTA
Organism: Paroedura picta; assembly: GCF_049243985.1. Classification (NCBI taxonomy): domain Eukaryota; kingdom Metazoa; phylum Chordata; class Lepidosauria; order Squamata; family Gekkonidae; genus Paroedura; species Paroedura picta. The sequence goes on along the minus strand of NC_135376.1, from coordinate 61,684,421 downwards.
ACAAAGTTTAGTTTCTTAGTATAACTGAGAACCGAGTGACTTAGGAAGTGTATTGAGATAAGAAGCCAATATCTCCGTTAACCCATTGTCTTTGTTGTTTTTTTACTGATCTTCCCTACCCCAAGACCAATTTTGGATAGGGGCAAGCTAAAAATCACAAAATAAATAAATACATTCCAACAACCTCTCATTCTAGTCTGTTGATGCTCCCCCACTGAGTGTCTCAGGAGGCTGAAATGTTCTCCTAAAGGTTTTCCAGTTTTGTGATTCTTAAGCTCAGAGTTGTGTCCATTTATCCTTTGTCATTGGGTTTGACCTGTTTGCTCTTTTGTAGGGAATGGAAGGACACTGTTGGCATTTAATTGCATATACAGTGTTAGAAGATGAGCAAGTGAATGAGCCTGAGATAGTGTATTTGATGTTGTTAGGTCCACTGATTGTGCTGTCTGGGTGTATGTGTTAGCAAAGTAGGCATCTAGGTTTATTGCAAACGCTAGTATCATGTTCAAATTAGTTATATTATTGTGGGTGAGGAGTTGTTTGAGATTGGGAGGCTGTTTATAGGCAAGAAAAGGTCTGCCCCCTGTACCTGTGAAAAAGATTTGTCAATATTCACTAGTGGTTATGAATTGTTGATGATGTGTTGAACTGTTTTGCATTGAGGACTGTTGGTGACCACTAGTGATGTTGTGCTGTTGTTTTCTCTGGGCACTATCCTGGCTTTGTTAATCTGTTTCTTGACTCTGTTTCTTGGGTTCTTTATTTCCAAAAAGGTTTGTTGTAGATCCTTTAGGTAAGAATCTCCGTATGTTTGTTTGGAACAGATGCGTCTGTATACAACAGATCATTTGGTATGCTTAGAACTGTAGTGTCACCTAAAATAGATGCGATAGACCTTAAAATACGGTGACCAGATTTTAGCATTAATAAAGTGGGACACTTTGCTGTCCGGGGGGGGGGGCGCTGGCCAGAGTGGTTGCTGCCATTTCTAGTCTGGGGCGGAAACAGCATGCTGCCATGGATGATAGAGGCACCAAGGGGTAGAGTGGGCTTCCCCACCACCACCACCACCCGGAGCCAGACTCAGGACTCAAGGATCGACTCACACCTATCTTGGGGGATGAAGGTGTGATCCAGATTCTATTGAAAGCATGGGAGCTCAAGGCACCCTAAATTGGCATTACTGCATGGAGTCCAGCCACCCCATTCACACATGCCTGAAGGAAGCCCAAACAGACAGCTGCCCCCCACAGGGAACGACGTCAGCGATGCACACACCTGTGTAAACCAGCCAGTGCCCAGTTCACACATGTCGACACAGGTCACCAAGGAAGTCATCCACGTGCAATGAGACTGGCCCCGCATTTCCATGGTGGTCCTTGGACTCCCTTCAGGTGTGGATAATCCCACATGGATCCACCACCAGGGCGAGTGTGAGGAGAAGGAGGATATCAGCAGGAGGTGGGGCCAGCTCCGCTTGCCGGCTCTGAGCCGTTGCAGGGCCTGGCAAGACTTTTTAAAAAAGACCCAGGATGCACGACATTTCTTTAGAAGGCATGATTATCCCACGAGATGCAGGACAAATGGTCACCATAACCTAAAATAGACCTAAAATGAGTGATTTTAGGAGACTTGCTGAGCTACAGGCCTAACAAGTGAGATTTTGCACATGTATATACAGGGGAAGTATATCAGGCAACGGCATACTTCGAGATTAGCCAAAAAGAGATTATTGAAAAACAAAACAAAAACTCCCTAAGACAGTTCCACACTGCTTAAACCAGCAAGCATACAAAAAGTAAGATAATGGGGTTGAGATGGTGCTATAGAGGTAGAATATTTTGGGTCAGGAAAAGAGTAATAGCTACCTTCTGCAACAAGGAGAAATTTGTGAGGAGAGAAACAGCAAAACATACCAGCATACAAGTTGGTTTCTGTTATGGATCCAGGAACAGTATGCGCAGGTCTAGTGTGGCATGTTTTAAGTTTCCTAAGGCAGGGTTTGGGCAATTAGACCCTTAAATAAAGCATCTGAATTAATTATCAGTATGAAATAAAGAAATGGAGATGTGCTAATGGTGTAGCAAGTCTGTGCAAAGAAGCCTTGGTTGAGTTAAAGGGAAACATCCAGAGTGTGGAATGTCAAAAGGATCACAACCTTTCAAAAATGTAGGCATATAGAATGCAAGTATATTCTATACTCTGTGTGTGTGCTATGTCAGGTAGGGGGGAAATGAAGCTTAGCAGGCCTTAAGCATAGCCGGCTTATTCATTCCAAAAACAACCAACAACAGAGAATGGGAACTCTCACCCACTTCAGTAGATCCCTGAACTACAGTGACTGAAGAAGTCCATACAAACCCAAGTAAAAGGCACAATTTCCCCCCTGAGATACATAACAATGTGTGTATTCTCTAAATAAATGCCACTTCCCTAATATAATGCTGGTGAGGAATTTTGCTATGAGGTTATTGTAGTATGCCTTCTGGTTACTTAGAGCACTAAGAGAGGCATACTTTCTGTGTCAAATTCCTCATTTCTGTCTGTTTTCCGGAAATGCAAAAGGAAGCTAAAGGCCTTCCTTGGATAAGTGAGTTCAGCTTCATTGACTTCAGTGGCTTGTTGATTTATCCTTTCTTTAAAGCTGGCCCATGGAATCTGTGAGAACAACCAAAGAACCTCCCATACACCAGTGAGAGCAGCCTGCAATTTCCCTTTCCAATTTTATCCTGCTGGTTCTCTTTTTGCACACAGCATGTTAATGATGAAAAGTGAAAATTATTTGGGTGGAAGGGACGGGAAAGCTATGTCACTTTCCCCTAAGGAATCTTTTCATTTTATTAGCAATTGTCTACTCTGCTAAAAGGCTTTGCTAAGCTTTGTAATATCATATTATGGGGAAATTATATCTGTAAAAATAATCACTAAGCCAATACGGTGTAATTATATACACTCTGCCTTGTTCAACAGATGCAAATGTGCAAACATATGAAACTGATACAATAGAACCAAAATTTAAGAGTAGTTCAATTGAGAATTCTTACACCTACATATTTTTAAGATCTCAGGTTGGTAACATCAATGGTTAACAAGGGGGAGGGGGTTGGATCACGAAAATGAATACTGCAAGGTACAATTTTACCATGGAAAAACACAAAAATATGTATTACAGGAAAAAGTTGCCTACAACTTCTACCTACATTCTGCTTAATATGCAAAATTCTTTAAAGATAACACAATTATATTTTTCAGTAATGTCTTTTGGGTGTCTTGTTCTTTGTCCATCTTGGTTTCTGGGTGGTTGTGATATATTGTAACCACTATTTGCAAGCATCTCTTAGTAGTTTTGTACATTCCTACTTCAAGTTAGTTATTCTTAGTGTGTCAGTATGGTGTAAAAGTCAAGAGCACTGGACTAGTATGCAGGCCCTGGTTCAGAGTCCCATTCTGTAATGAAGCTCACCTTTGAACAGTGGCTGTCTCTCAATTTATTTCAACAGGGTTGTTGTGAAGACACAACAGAGGATAGGAAGGCCAATTCTACTGAGTTTCTTAGAGAAAGGTGAATGAACATGTGACATAGATGAAGAAGTACTTTGAGAAAATAGTCACAGTTCATTATGTGTCTTGTTTTCCTGACATGATTCCTTTAAAACATAATAATAACCCTACTAATAATCATAAGATTGATATCTAACAAGGAAGTTATACTAGTCTCATGCTAATTTCTGAGTGTAATGTGAGAAAGCATGGGCTAATAGGAGACGCAAATCTTTGGGCAGCAAGTCTGTTTTCAGTTTTTGTCAAACACTGACCTATTTCCCTCTTGGGGGAGCAAATGTCCCTGTTCATTTCAGGGAGGCGGGGGAACAAATGTGCATGTACAAAGGAATCCACTCATCAGTTGTATTTTCCACTGGAAGGCTCTTTTCCTGTCTCCACTGGGCCTTCCAGTAATGTTAGGCACCTCTAGACTGGAGAGACTCGTTGCTGTCTTCAGACTGAACTCTAGCTAAGTCCCATTAGCTTCCAGAGTACCGGTCACTTTTAAATTATTTCAGGATCCTAGCCAAAAATAGCTTAACTCTTCATTAAACAACCATCTAATTATGAGAATGCTAATTACGTTTCAAAACGTAACCTTGGATTAAAAACTCCAAACAGAACTGTGCTTGCTTTGGCATATCGACTCTTCCAAGAAGCCATCAGCAGATATAATTTTTTTGTACTGTTAAAATCTTTCCTACTGATAGCTGTGGTGATAGAAATCCTTTCTGGAAGCCCGCGCTCAAAGCTCTTATCTTGAATTATCTATGCAATGTTTGTTGCATCCTGCATGGGGTAAGAGCAAGTATTAGATGAAGCCTAATGGAAACTGAGGCAATATGCTGATCCTTTCACTGAGAGAGAAGTGTAAAGTCATTATTGGAGTTCTGTGTTTCAGTGGCTGCCTGTTCAATGTAACAAAGAAAGAACAGAGCTAAGTAAAGTGTACCCAGCAAATAAAAGAAAGCCCACTTAGTAGTCATGATGAACTGCAGGGATGGAGTGGAAATAAAAACGTAATCAGTTGTAGAAATTAGGACTATTTCGCAGCATAATTGTTACCATACATATCTTTATATTCTGATTTATCATAAAGAGAAAGTGCATTATATAGACTGAATACAGAAGTCTAGAAGAAATTCTACTGGGAAAGTTTCAGTTTCTATTAAATGTGCCTCTCCATTACTACAGTACCTTATCTATGATGAGAAGATTTTTAGCATTAATGGCGTACTTATTTAAAAGCTGTCCAGTGAATGTTGGAAGTACATATCTTGGATGCACATTTATTTTCTAACATGTCAGTGTTATATAAGAATGCCACGATTTAGAAACTGCAGATGCTGGGTCATTTTGCTGTATGTTCAAAGGCCTCTTTTGATGATCAGTCTTGGGGGGGGGGGAGTGGAATGGAAAAAATAGCCCCTATTTGCCCCACTTTATTTCTGATGTTTAAAAGAATTTAAAATGTTGGGGAACACAAAATCTGTTTGCCATTCATTCTTCTGAAGGCCAGTAATCTGGTTGACAGAGTTTAAGGAGGGAATGGAATAGAGCCTGAAGAGAGGAAGTCAACATCGTAGTCAAACAGATTTCGTGGCATAAGAGAACATGGGCTGACAAACCTTTCTTTGCACAGTCTTTCCACCAATCACGCTGCTGGCTGAATGGTTTTCTTAATATTTTTAAATTAAATCTTTATAGTTAGGTTCTAATGAATTACGAATTCTGAGTCCAAAATTTGGTGGAGTTTCCATCCTCTAGAGAAATTAGGTTCTGACAATCTTCCATCCATTAATCTCACTAGTTCTGTTAATTAGGCTAGTTTTGAAGTGAATATTACAGTGGTTTGGCTTTCTTTATCCCATAGAAGCTACTCTCCCTTTCTCTAGTTCACTGTCTGAAATACTTGATTACTGTTGAGCCTTTTCAGGTTTCTCCTGATGATTTGCTGAAGACTTTTTCTATTTCCCTCTTTTCTTTAATATAGTAGTTGGTTAGTTGAAGTCCACGCTCCTCTTTTTGAGACTGGTACCAGTGGGCTTTTCTGTCTTTTGTATGGTGGCAGTGCAGGGACAGTGAATTTGTCTCTGTGGCTGGGATCCATTGGAGCATTTCTGCCCACCTTCTTGCCAGCTGCAGCCCAAGATGTCACCCAAAATGTTCTCCCAAAGCAGCATTTAGTGGGGATTTGGGATTGCAGCTGGAGAGAGGAGATGAGAAATTTTTGTTGAGAGGTCAAAACTCCATGGAAGTGCTTTGGTGGAACCAAGCCTACATGTTAGTGTGCTTCATGCTGTACATTCCAATTCAAGTGATGTTCACCACACACTGACATTTAGCATGCCTTGTGTGCACAGAGAGTCTGAGACAGAAGTGGCACTTGTTTCTGCGGCAGAAGTGAAGTTCAGGTTGACAAGAATGGTGGGCCTGTCAGTCTGGGGGAGAGACAGAGAGGGCACAATCAGTGAGGAGACAGTCTTGCTGGCATCCATGGCTATGGCCAACCTCTGAGATCAAGAGCATGGCTTATATGAAGGAGCTGAAAAAGCTGAGTCAGAGTACTGCAGCATCGGGCAAGTACAATGAAAAGTCAGCCTCTGTTTCCTACTGTGTTACACAGTCTTGCTTTCTAGGAATGCTGCCAAATATTTGACTATGTCTGCTTTTCTTGGCTAAACAAAACCCTCTCTCTTCCCCCTTCGATAACACTCCCTTCCTTGGGGCACCAGATGTCTTTCTATGCCCTGTGTATAGGGTTGCTTACTTTCTTGGGATTCCCCATGCTGTCTTCTGCCTGCTCTGCCATATAAGAATTTTAATTGTCTGTGAACTGGCAGCCTTTCTCCAGTCTCTCTGAAATTTGGCAGGGGTAATTCCTTGTGCAAAGGGATACAGTCCATGAGAATTTCCTTCAAATTTAATCAAAAACAAAGGTAACAGTCTAGCTGTATGTGTTTCCCGTGGAATATGTTTTCCATGAAGCTAATGGAAACAAAGGATGAATTAATGTAATAAACTAATTAAAGGGGGGAATGACCATTTTAAAAACAAAGTTAAAAACTAAATAGCATATTTCTTGTTCAAACGTTCTTTAATGAAAATAGGGCAGGTCTCAACTCACCTCTAAGTTCATTTTGGAAAAAACACTAGAGTATCAATGTGAGTGGTAACTCAACTAGAAAGGTTTGTTTATTAAGAGAAGTCTAAGCTATGCTGTGTACATAAATGATATATGTGACAAAAGCCATGACTTGGAATGCCAGAGGAGCCTAGAAAAACAACTAGTTCAAAAAGAACTTGTCTGCCTGCAATATTTTGAAAACCATAACAAACCATAAAATGCCATTGCTTTTGCTGTTAGGGCTTTGTGTCAAATCTGTTTGTGTTACATAAGCCTCCATTTCTGTGGCTGCAACTATTTCCCCACTATAGAACAATGGTAAAGTTGTAATCATGGTGCTATTTCTTGCATTTTAATTTGTGTTTTACTTGTTTGTACTCTTAGTGATTATTCTATATTGAATTGCTTCTTTGTAGAGTTGATGTGTCTTGTTATTTCCAGCAACAAGGTCAGATTAAATATATGAGGTCAATGTCAGTCTCACAGATATCATTTATTCTGAATGTTTAAAACCTTGATCCTAGGAAGTAGGCTCTGACACATCATCACATAATCAGTGATCCATTGGGAACGATGTAACTTCTGCCATCATAACAAATATTTACTTCACACTGAGGATTCATGGGTCTGTTTAAGCCTCCCAGACTTTGCCCCTCATTTGCCAAATTATATCAGTCTTGGTTAATCCAATTTTGAAAGAAATCTATCACTTTTCCCATCCCTACCAAAGGTGAGATACTGGAGGAAACTTTTCCATCAGCATGTAGTGGTAATTCCAACATACATCCACCCACCTAACCTTTCAGGGGTAGCATGGGCAGTTTCTTTTCATAGTTTTTCTTAAAAGTGGTGTGAAGCAGTGGTTTCAGACCAGCTCATAAAGTTCCAGTCCGTGAGAAGATGGAGAAGCAGATAGTGATCTAGCCAGCTATGCAAGCCCATTCAAAGTCACAGAATATTTAAGTAATTTCAGGGCACCTATGCTAGTGCGTATTTCCATTGCATCATGGTCCCATAACTCAAGAAGGACATTAGTGTATGCAGAGCTTTCTGTCATTGGTATAGCACTTCATGGACTGCTGCATGGATTTTAAGGGCCTTTCCGTACAAGGACGAATGTTGCCAAATGTTTTCAGTCTGCGGAAACCCTATATTTAATAGTGGAATTTCATCATTCCACATACCTTTAATTTTAGTGGAATATTGAAGTCCCAGTAGCGTTGTATTCATTCCTCACAGGTTTCCGATCTCACTGGAATTGCAACAAAGGAAGCAATATTTTTCTGCATTTCTTCCCACCCCTGGCTGTCAATCAAACAGAACAGCCAACGGACTGTTGTGTTCATGCTCCCGAAAAGCCCCTTTCCCCTTAAAAACTGTTTTTTTTTGTAAACGCAAACACACCAATTGCAACGAATATTTGTTCAATCATTGTCTCAGAAAGTCCTTTTTTGCTGGCGTAGGAGCTGGCGCTTAATCGTTTACACGCTGTTCAAGTAAAAAAAAAATCCCCCCCAATGGGTGTGATTTGTGGCCGAAATTACGGGCAGTGTCGAACAGGGAGCTGTATTGTGCTTGGGAACGTCCATTGTGCTTGGGAACGTTCAATTGCGCTACCTGCCTGTAGGCCAGACTGGACCAGGTCCTGTGCTTGGTGGTTCCTGCTGCAGAGTTGAGCCTACTTACTCAGTGGCCAGTAGACCAAGTATGGCTACATAGTGGACTGGCCCTTGGACTTGGCCAGGGTTGTAGAGGGGCCACCAGGCTAAGTCCAGTTTTCTGGTGACTGGCTTCTGTAGGCTGGGCAATAGTTAGTGCTGGTGGGCCAGGCCCAGTAGTTTGGTTAGAGAATCCTGAGAAATAGCCTGTCTCTGGTTAGTCTCTCTCCATCAGGCAACATGACAAGGGAGCTGGACCCTTTCCTGGGCTGTTTTGGCTTTCAAGTCTATCTCTGCTTACTCCTCTCTCATGCTTTACTTTATAGAAAATAATATTGTTGTCACCTTTCCAAATGGCCACTGAGCCTTGCTGGCATGCTTTTCTTAAAGCTACAGTCATTTTATTTTGGGCATTTTAACCCTCCAATGTATTTTTTAAAGAGTGCAGATGTTTCTTCCAACTTAGGACTTCTTTCAAATTTATAGAGAAATCCCCCCAATATGTTCCTAGCTCCATTTTGCAGCTGTATTCATCCATGCTCAATGGCCTGGTTCCAAATTAGATAAACGATAATTAAAACATCACCTAAAGCATTTCCCACTATTTCTAAACCAAAAGAACATTTCTCCCTCCCACTGCTGTACTATGGTACAATGTTAATAATCTGAACATTAAAGTAATTTGAAAATGCCTTCTTGCCCTTGAATATTTTCATTCAAAATGAAGCGATGCTTGTTATTTTTTCAGTAAGTTGATATTTCATCCTGTAAAAATTGAGATCTGATGGGGGAAGAGCAGGAAGGGATATGGGAAATCAAAAGTATAAAGAGTTTTTGAGAAAGACAGCATAATAAACTTAAAAATTCCTCTGACAAATTTAGGCACTCAACAGACATTGAAAATAAAATGTTGCATGAATGTTGCCAGCTCTTTGTGTCTAGGTGCTGACTTGGGGTATGCATTCAGTTTATCTGAGCTGAATTTTTAAAAAGCTGAATACAGATTCAGTTTAAGTTTAGAGAATCTTTTTGGCTACCAATATAGTTTATACCAAATAAACCTAAAAAATATTTAACTTTAATTCAGTTATATTCAGCTATACTGAACAGCTGCTGGTAGAGATGTTGAAACTTTAAAAGGCTACAAAATTAACTTTCAATTCTTTCCCCTTTTGCTCTTCTTTCCAGGACAACAGGAGGGAGGGTCAGGAGGCATCTCTGCAGCCCAATGGCAAAACCACCTTGTGGGAGCTGAAGCCAGTCATTGAAATGTTTTAGCAAATGACATGGCATTGCAAGTTTGCAACTTGCAAGGTTGTTGGTTTAAAATATGAAGTCCAATAACTGCCTTGCTTTCCTCCCCAGGGAACAGAAGGAAGGAAGAAGGAGCATTTGGCAAATAGGATTTCATGTTAGGGGGGAAACTGGTTTTTAGCCACTTGCAACAACTTTTTTGAAATTCTTCTGTTCATGGACAAAGTATAAATAGTATAAATTGGCAATTGGCTCAAAGTTTCATGGAGGAAACTCTAGGGCAGTGGTTCTCAACCTTCCTAATGGTGCAACCCTTTAATATAGTTTCTCATGTTGTGGTGACCCCCAACCATAACATTATGCAAGTGTTCTTTCACAGAAATTAAACCAAAACTGACCAATGGTGTGAAGATCCATTGTTTATGATTGTATATACATTGGTTTTTTCCCGGGGTTTCTCAGATCAGTTCTGCCTCTTGTCCCACTATACCAATCTTGTTCTTTTCCGCTGCTCCAGACAGATGAACAGTGTATCTCAATCTACCCCACAAGGCTTTTGTGTGGATAGCGCTCCCCCCCCCCGGCCAAGCTGCTTGCCCTGCCGCGACCCCTGTGAAAGGGTTGTTCGAGCCCCAAAGAGGTCCCGACCCCCAGGTTGAGAACTACTGCTCTAGGGTCTCACAACTGGGGAATTGTTCCTTGTAAACCCCTAGAGATTCCTCCATGAAATTTTGGGCTGACCGCCAATTTATACAATGAGATAGAGGAAGATTTTCTGATGTAAAACACAAAGAGGATTCAGCTACCCCCCCTTTGGGTTGATTTTTAGCTTTTAGTTCCTTGTGGTTTTGTGACTTTATTTTTTATGAAGTTTAGTTGTTTGGGCCCTCTTCATTGAGGGTGCTGCTGGGTTCACCCTGCACAAGTGTCCATAGGTGCCCGCACTGGACAAGGGTCTGCTGTTTAGGCAGCCCTCCTCCAGCTGTTGTTTCTGAGAGTCAGCAATAGGAGAAAGAGCTGTCTGAGCTGCCTTTTGGAGTGATATATGTGGATGAGAGTGTTCTGGCTGCTTTCCAGATGCTGCTCCAGGATGCCTATCCCTAGTTTCAACACCCTGCTCACACCATACTGAGAAATAACAGCCTTCATTCTACAGGGCTGCCAGGGACCACATGAAGACATACTTGTTCTGAACTTGCAAAAGAACTGTACACTTCATGTCTGACAAATGGACCTCAGCTCAGGCACACAACATGTATCTGTCACTGATTGCACTGGCGACCAACCAGTGACGTTGTAAGTAGGGATGGGGAAGAGGACAGTGATATAGGCATTGGGCCATAGTGCATTTACCTGGTGGTTACAGATGCCTTGGGGCTGGGTTATGCAGAGAATCACAGTTTGGATGCTGCGTCACATGAGTTTAGGCATCTCCTCTAGAAATACTGGCATATCACATGTCACTTCTGTTACAGTGTGAAGAATGGCCAACTACAGCATAAGAAACAGGCTTGTTGACGTACCATCTCATCAGTGACATGAGCATTTGCTGAAACTCCTTGTGCCATGCTCAAGTCCTTGGTGGAGCAGAAGAAAGCCCTGACTGACTAGTGGCACTAGTTCTATTGGGCATATTTAAGTGGTTATTTTAAGGAGAGGCTCCATCAGCTATGCCATATATTTGGGGTGTTTTCCCCAGGTTAGATTTGCCAATAGCTTTAGTCTTCCCCATAGGTTATAATGAACCCTCTCAAATTCAGGATTCCCGAATATTTACCAAATATTGGGAATATTGGGGAAATACTAGTATTGTTTTGGTCCAATATACCTGAATCCAAAACAAGCCAGTTTCTTTTCTTGTACACCCCAAGTGCTGATTTGTCCAGCTTTTGTTCTTTTTATTGGCCAAGACTACACGTTCCCAAACAAAATGAAGTTTCAAACAGCGTGTTCTGTGATAGCTCTTATTGGGTTAGAGAGCAGTTTGAAGATTGCGGCTGAGCTTTTGGACTCTGGTGTGGTGCATATGACTCTCTAATAGGTAATGGCTGCTAATTATTTGAATGGAGTATCATAAGCCCAAAGGAATTATGTAAAGTTACTGTGGCATGAACAGCTGACATTTTAATATTGCACACTGTAATGCTGTTTGAAGATAAAGGTCAAAGAAAGTGTCTGAGTGAAGTTTACTGATGTAAACTTAAAAGCCATTCATTGGAGAAAGAATATGACGGAGGGGGAACAGCCATGGCATTGTGCTTTCAGTGCACTAATTCACAATTCCAGACACACATTTGAGTAATTATTTAGCCAGCAATGTCTTCGTTCTCACTTCACTCATTACCTTAGTTGGCCATCTGGTGCTAATGCCTCATAATGGGAATTTCTTTATTCAGAATTTGGGAAAGATAAAAGGTCTCTCTATTAACTTGTATAATATAGCTGGATAATAATGATGTGTTTTGTGTTGCTAGCAAGTACTAATCATGTTTAATATTTTAATAACTCCTTATAGCCTCAAAGTATTTTATCATTATTTCCCAAATCGTTTAACCCTATCAAGTGCAAATGTTGAGGCAGACTGGATTTGTGACAGTCCTATGACTGTGCTAGAATTTTTGTACATATTGTGGATTTGTTTTGTAATGTTTTGCAATGGCCTGAGGCTATAAGCAATAAAATTCAAGAGTGACTGACATCTGTACACTAGATGGGGCATTTCCAGCAGTTTTAGTCACCTCAGATTTCCTCAGGTTGAAAAGTTTAGGTCCACCCTCCTCAAGTCTAGGCTATATGTTCCTGTTGTAAGAGATAAATTCTAGCTTTTCTTACATGAATTGAGGAAGAGCAAAGGGACAGATAAATAAAATTATATCAGTTATGTCTTTCACCACAGAAGTTGGTTAAGAGGTGGTGGGTTCTCCATCTTTGGAAATTTTTTAACAGAGGCTAGATAGCCATCTGACAGAGAGGCTAATTCTGTGAAGGCTCAATGGGGTGGCAGGTTACAGTGGATGAACGATAGGATTGTGAGTGTCCTGCATAGTGCAGGGGGTTGGACTAGATGACCCATGAGATCCCTTCCAACGCTATGATTCTAAGATATGATGGTCCCAGCTGTGGGAGCAGGTGGTTCTATGATACAGGTATCAGTCGGATACCTTGAAGGATTCCATGTGAGTTTTGTTAGGCAGACAAGGAGCAGATGGTGTGTCATGAGACAACAGATGAAGAACTGTGGGATTTGTCACTTTTCACATCACTGGGAAAAGAACTCTATAGTTCTTGATTCTCTGCTGAACCCTTTTCACCTTTCTTTATCACTACAGATTCTCCCACTGTTTTGCTATTTCACACATCTAACATCCACATCCTTCAACTTTCTCTGTTGACTGAAGCCTTGGATCAGCTAATAAATATTGAAAAGTCAGTAGCTATGATTTTGCTTCCCCTACTCATGTACATCCAGGAAGCTGTGGTGTGCTCAAAACTAATGGAAAAGAGAGAAAGTCAGTTCTGGTACTTCCCAGCATGCCAACTTTTGACCAGGAGCTGGTTATTGCATCAGAAGACAAATGCACTGATTTGCACTGCATGCTTCAGGTAGACTAATAAATTAACCCTCTTTTGAAGTCTAAAGGTACAGTCCGAGTGTGATTCCACAAATGAAAACAGCTCATGAGTGCTTATTCTTTAATTTTTTTTGACTTGGTTCATTTTTATGAGGCAAAGTGATATATTTTCAAAAGCTGATCCTCACATAAAACCCATCTGAAGCCTTTAAAACTTACTAGATGACTATTTTTATTGTACTTTCTTCAACTAGGACATAATTTTGTTTCCTGCCTAGCTACAGTTTAATCAAAATAACATAGTATTTTTAAAAGAACTGGACAAAGAACATTAATGTGTGCATAGAGTGTCTGAGAAGCTATTCTCAGAACTCTTGATTTGAATGCCTAAATTTACAGCTTAGAAATTAAATCAACAGTCTTGGTTACATTATTGTATCTCATGCTGGTTGATTGCTAGGTACTGGGCCATTTGGTAGCGCAACATGAATCAAACTAGCACTTCATATTGAGTGAAAATCTTGCTTATACATTCTTGCTTTCACAAAACAGCTAGGAACTAAAACTAAAAGAGAACCAGCATGGAGAAGATGGGCTTGATTCCCCACTCCTCCACATGCAGCTAGCTGGGTGACCTTGGGTTGGTCACAGTTCTTGCAGAGCAGTTCTCTTAGAGCTCTTTCAGCCTGATCTACTTCACAGGGTGTCTGTTGTGGGGAGAAGAAGGGAAAGGTGTTTGTAAGACACTTTGAGTCTCCTTCAGGTAGGCAAAAGTGGGACCTAAAAAAACAGCTCTATCTCTCTGCTTCTATCAAATTAAGTGCAAGATAATTTAAGCATTTAAGGTGGTAATGCTGGGTTGCTATTTGAGCTTCCTACATATGTAAGTACCCAATTTGCTGTCTAGAATTTGATTTTGAAGCTGTGCTGTATTTGTGCATGAACTTGTGTGAGGCCCAGACCATCCTAACTCAGGTCAGAGGTTTCAGGAGCTTTATTTTTTTTTTTCCTGGTGCTCAGTCCAGCTTTTTAGGTGTATTTATGTGTGTTCCACTTGCACACTGTTTTGACCTGCGTCACTCAGGCTGATTCCGCTCGGGGATGATGCCCCAACATACCGTTCATCCGGAGGTGGGGAAAACTCCTGACACCACATGATGTCGACACCAGCCAGAGTCTGCCCCACCACCAGCCCAACCCAGGCACCCGGAAGCTGTGGAACAAGGGAACATGGATATCTCCATCATTCCAGTAGGCAGCCAGGGCACTAACGGGGCCCCTGCCAACGCATGGCCATGTGATGGCAGACAATCTGGGTTCCACAGCAGGAACCGTGACGGGCCGTCCCAATGTACCATCATGTGGCTGCAGTGCTCTAGGCTGCATGGGGAAAACATAAGTGGGATGGTGGCAATATGAAACTCTGGACCTCCTCCTCCTCCCAGCAGAAATGCCAGGGGGCAGTCCGACACTACTCCCTCAATGCAGAATCGGACTCATTGTGTTTTGTGCACAGAAATGGTATGTGGCAGTCCTGACTGACATTTCTTCCAGGCTGTTTTCAAGGGCATTTCTAAGCAGAACGATTTTCAAAATTCCAGTCTGTAGATGACACAGACATGGATAACCCTTCTCTTTTTATAACTCTTAGTTAATTATAAGCCATATTAGCAAGGTTCATTAAGTTCATTAGGAAACCTTAAGGGATGAATCCCAGGTGGAAAATCTGGTTAAAGCATAACTAAAATGAAGATGAATAGATTAATTTCATTGTGATAGGAAAAGATGCTAAAAAAACATTGTACAAGTATTCAATGTAAATCCATGAGGAGGGAGAAAAACTTTCCCGAAGTGTGGAAGATTAATTTGTCCAGTCCACTTCTGAATCATAAAGAAACTGTATTATCGCAAGGCTAAGTGGGAAATACATCTACTGAATTCTTCCCTGTTTTTCACCGTTTCAGTAAGGTAACTTTATTGTGCCTTCAGATATAGTTTTTCCTTAATGGCATCTGATATTTCTATTCATAAGGTTAAACACTGGGGCATACCTATATTATACACTTGTATCAGTTTTGTTATCTGTAAACACCCAGCCTCTTTTTTTTTTTTAGCACAACATGTTTTAAAGCAATCTATCTGATTATTAAGCATGATCAAGTCAGTAATGGGCTCTGACCTGGATTGCCCAGGCTAGTCTGAACTTACAAACTAAGTAGAGTTGTCTCTGGTTAGTATTTGGGAGACCACAATAGAGGTCGAGGGTTGGGACACAGAAGCTGGCCACCTCTGAATGTCCCTTGCCTTGAAAACTCCAAGGGATCCCTGTATGTCACTTGGCTGCCCCCCCCCCCCCCAGCCAAGTGACTTACAGGGATCCCTTGGAGTTTTCAAGGCAAGGGCGTGATCAGCAGTGTAGATTAGTGCAAGCAATGTTTTAAACGTTTCCTAGTTCAGATAGACCTGTTTATGTACAAAAATGGTATGTAATAATTTTGAACTGAGAGTTTGAGCCAGGTGTTAAAGTCTAGATCAAAACATCATCAGACTTTCCTGAGAGGAATGGAAGCAAAGAGAAATGTGGAGCAAAAAAAATTTAGACAGGCTGCTAGCAATACAAATGTACAGACTCATTCTGAAAATTATTTACAGTAAGAATATACTTTGGAAGATAAACAGCCATAACAGAGATAGAGAAAGATTGTGCCTTCTAGGGCAAGAGAGGACTGGTTGGCTATTTGTTTTTGCATTCATGATAATGGGATCGTTTTCTAATTAGATCCTAGTAACTTATTGCTTATTATCTATTGCCGATTCATTTATAGACCATATAAATGTGGTCAGAGATATTGGGGGGTGGGGTGGAGCAATTTCCATAAATATATAAAAGCTTCCCATTCTCCTCCCAGTTCTATGCACCACAGTTATGAGTAGTCTGTTCACACTTTTTTGTTATACGAATTGTAGTTTATAATGGCTGCAAACCAAAACAGAAGGCAAGTGCATGGGCTGTGTTAACCTATTCCCTATGTGGGAACTTCCTGATAAAAATTGCCCTGTCTCCAAACTATTTTTTGCATCTCAAAGCATGTAGATTCATATCACCTTCTGACTAAGCATGATATGTAGTTTATCCCTAGATGCCCAGTTTCTTTCTGTGGTTTTTAGTTAGTGTTGGTCTTTCTGTTTTTTTCTGCCTCTCACAATTGGATTTAAAGATATTTTTTTCCCCCTAATCATATGAGGAGCTCCTTGGCAACTCAGCATCCATTTCTATAGAGGATTTTCTCTTATACTTTGTATTAGAGGTTGTCGTCACACTCAACTTCAAATGGATCTGTTTTTATTTCATTTGTACATCACTTTTTTCTCCAATAGGGACTCTCTCTGATGGAGAACTCCTTTTCCATTAACAATTGTTAGAACACACGTTTGGTATGTGCTTAATTCTTTGGGACACTTGCTATGGTGATAAAATACTCTCTACTGTATTTTCCCAAAGTGTATAATGTATTGTAGTTCCTGAAGTTCATCACTGTATCACATGCCTGTCCTAATCGACAAAGATTTGGGTACGTAGTCATTTATGCACTCTCACAAAAGTACATTGTATATTTTTGTGTGTAGGTACTGTACATGTAATATTGACATTTCAAAGTCTCCATGTGGTAGACTTACATTGCAATACTGTGTAGAGTTACTGCAGCTTGAGCCAATTAAAATGCAAACTTATGTAGAATTACTTCAGTCTAAGCCCACTGAAATGAATTATCTTAGATCAGAATAACTCTGCACTGGAATACGCTGTTAATTTATATTTCAGAAGAAGGGTCCCCCCCCCCATTCGACAGTTTCCTGATGCAGAGAAAACTAATTAGCTCTTCGCTCTTTCATATTTATAGCTCAAAACAACTTTTAATATAAATCATGTTGAACTCAGCTGTGAAAGAATGATGAGGCTGGTGGATAAATATACTGAAGGCACTGATTCTCCACAGCCATTACATGTATCCATGCAAACTGCATATTTTACATTCATTCAAATGAAATCATGTTGAGTAACTATTTTAGTCAAGCCAAATGTTTACCGATCTGTTTATTGTATGTCCAAGAACCTCAGGATGGTATTCAACCACCATTTTATCCTCAGAGTAAGCTTGACTGTACATTGAACTGAGTAATTTTTTCTCATCATGGGTGCTATTTTGACTGTGCAGATAACTAGGAAATAGTGAGTTAAACGGGCTTCTTTCTTTCTCTCCCCCTTGTGATTCTTAGTTCAGTTTGAAGGTACCCTCAGCTGTTCTGCCTGATAAACAAAAAATAATGCCTATGAAGGAAGGAATAATCTTTAGCTTTGTCCTTAATGGGCTTTCAAGTTGTAGTGTGAATTCTAGGATTACATTCCTGTCTGTATGACAGAAAGTGAAGATGGTTGGACAGTTTCAAATTTGGGCTGAAAGAGAAGCAGGCAGAGAACTGCAATTAAACAGAAATTGGACTGCAGTTATGGGATGAGTTTGTGCAAATACTGCTCTTGGGGTATTTGTAGGTAATTTACTTATTAGAACATTATTCCTCACCATTCTTCAAAGATTCTAAGTGGCTAGCAAAATGCCACACAGGCAAAGATTACCATTAGCTGTGCTTCTTATTAGAACATACTGCTGGGTTCTATGTTCAGTGTGCATTTTGTAGATAGACATTCCTAAAACATTATGAATGCCCACTGCTTTCTCTGATCACAAGGCAAAGACCCGGTAAAGAGACCCTTTGTTCAAATAAGCCCTTGAATGTATATTCAACTGTGTGCTGTTGTGGCTGCCCATCTATTTCTGGACTTGATCTTACCTTTAAAGCCCTAAATGATGTGGAGCCAGGATACCTGAAAGACCACATAGCCAGTGGTCCCCAACCCACGGTCCAGAGATCAGTACCAGTCCATAGATCAGTTGATACCGCGCCGTGGCTCCTCCTTGTCCTTCTCCATGGCTGCTGCCTCGGGGACTGCACTGCCACTCTGCTGCTGGTGTGGCCGCTGGAGCTCCCCCTCAGCGTGGCACTGCGCAGCTCTGCTGGCAGCGTCCCCCAGCAGGTGGCAGGAAGTCAGGGGCGCTGGTGGGAAAGCAAGCAGAGCGGGGGCTCAGGCAGCAGCAACATCCATCAGCAAAAGACTACCCCCTCCCCTGGGCCTCAGTAAAATTGTCAAGCATTGACTGGTCCCCGGTGATAAAAAGGTTGGGTACCATTGGTCTAGCCTACAAGCATGATCCTCTTCTGAAGCTCTGCCCTTGGTGGCTCAGCTCTATCTTTAGAAGTGACCAGAGGCAGGACTTTCCATCTGTGGTACTTTGCAGTTGGAATGCCCTTCCTTGTGAGCCTCACTTTACTTCCTTTAAGGCACAAGTAAAACATGTCTTTGTTGCCCAGGCTGTGATCTAAGGGGTTGGATGCACTTGAGAGGCTGCCTGACTATATGCCCCAGAGAGCTGTTTGCTCTAACATTGTGAACAGGCTGGAGATCCCTTGCCCAAGAGTTGTGCACTTGGGCTCAACCAGGGGCAGGGCTTTTTCAGTCCTGGCCCCAACGTGGTGTGATGAAGTCCCAGAAGAGCTGTGAGCCTTACAGGAACTCCCTGAGTTCTGATGGGCCTGCAAAACAGACCTTTTCTGCCAGGCGTTGGGTTAAGTCTAGTGAGCTGATAGAACACCATCAAAAGGCCCATCTTCCATAATTCTATCCCACTCTAAACCAAGAAGGGAATTGTTTAATTGACAGATATATTTTAATGGTTTTAATGTTGTTAAATGGTTTGATTGAAAATTGTATGTCATATTTTGTTGTAAACCACCCCGAGATGGCTGTGCTGAGGGGAGGAGTTACAGAAATCTAATAAATATATATCTGAAATGTTTTATGGTGTGCTTCTGATCTGAGGATCATTTTGCCTACATCATTTTAGGCTGCTTATTGTCCTGCCCTGGCTTGTTTTAACGACATTGGTTGGTTTGTTGCTTTTTAGTGGCTTATTTTAATTGTGTAAGCTTGTTTTAATTTGTTTTTTTTAATGGTTTTGCTTTATTGTTCTCCGCTGCAAGGCGGCATACAAATTTTCTAGGCTGGCCGTATATTTACACAATGACTTCCCAGGTATCCCATTCTGATGGGCCTCTCAGACAGTCTTCTGTATGGGTCCTGTCCACTGTGTTTTTCTAAATGAAAACAAAATTAGGCAAGGGAGACTGTGAGATGGAGCACTGCAAATATAAGACTATTATCTTCAACAGGACATTGTTGAATTCTCTGCCCCAAATGTTGATTGCTGTGTTAAGACACCCCCCTCCCCATATATCTTTACACTGCTATTCTGTACTGTACTCTTCAGGAGGAGTGAAAATTACAGGCATTCAAGTCTCTGTTTGATATCTTAATTGTATTTGAATAAAAACTATATCTTTAATGGCACGAAGCATATCTGATTTGACAGCTTTTCAGCCCACTCTCTCAGTATGTAGCGCAAGTTCCTCATCTCAAGAGTGCAGCATAATTATTAAGGGGGAGGAGACATTTACAAGGAAGGTCAAAACAAATTATGTTTTGAAAAAATGTATTCAAGTATTACGTGCGCTCATGATGACGTCTTTCCTTCCATTTTCTCAAGTAAGATTTTTTTCCTGATGAATTATTTTAAACTAAGAATCATAAGGTCTGAGAATCCTTATGATTCTCATGTTGATTCTTATGATTCTCATAAGAATCATATTGACGGATCTCATTTATAGCCTACATTCGTAGCCCTCTTACATCCTCCTCCTCTCCTATGTTTTATCCTCACAACAACCCTGTGACGAAGGTTAGTGAGAGAGTCTGTGAGCGGCCCAAGATCCACCCAGAAAGTTTTCATAGCAGAATGGGGATTCAAACCTGGGCCTGCCAGACTGGGTACAACACTCAAACCATTAAGCCATGTTGGATTTCACTTCAGAGCCATCTATATGCATTGCTCTGAAAATTTATTCAGTATTTATACTGGAATACCCTGAACTAACCAGAAATCTACTAAGATATCATGTGTGCAAGTTAATAGATGTCTCTAAGCAGAACATAAGTAATTTGTAATTTTCTTGTATACCAAATAGGATTCTGGTTACTAACTGATCATCATGGTCTGTTCAAGTCATTTTTTTTATCCCACTGTGTTAGTTCCGAAGCAGTTCCTTGAGGCTCTTAGAAAATAACTTGCCGTTTTCTTTTCTTTTTAATTTGTTTAACACTAAATATATAATAACTATCAGTTTCTTGCAAGGGATTGAAACTCCATGGCAGCCTGCATTTTTTCGTGGTACAATAGCATAGTCATAAACAAAAATGCATTTTGTGGTACCTCAGAGACTAAAAGATTTATGGTAGCATAAACAAGTGTCAACTTAGATAAGTGGTTATCAACTTAACTAATGCCGCGACCCCCAGCCACCGCCTTCAATGGTGGCAGCAACCATTTTCTCTGGGGAATGCCAGGTGGTACATTGCTTCCTGGTCTCCCCCACCCTTCTCCCATCTCCCAAGTTAACTGAGGTTTGTCTGCTAGGATCTCGTCGTTCATCTATTGTAAGGCTCATGATTTCCCCCTTCACCCAGCTCCCGCTTTCCTCCCTCTCACAGTCTCCCTCTCCCAGCCCCCAGTTTGAGGGTGACCATGGGGCTCTGACCATCCCCTTCCCCCGCAGTCTTCCCCCTCCAGCCTGTCTCCTCCCAGGTCTCCTCCCAGGCCTCGGAGAGGCCCATTAGCGTGGGGGGTCTGTGGTGCCCAGAGAACAGGGTGGATGAGGCCAGTGCTATGGTGCCACTGGCACCGCTCACCACCGCCCACCAGGGGGATGTGCCAGGCAGGCAGGTGGCAAGGCTGGAGGGCGGCCTCACCGAGGTTAGGCACAGGCAGGGAAGGGGCCAGGAAGCCCCCGTCTCTTTCCTCAGAAGCTACACGTACAGGCAGCTGGGCGTGCGTACATGCAAGCAAAAAACCACTGCAATAAATGTCATTGCATTAAGCAGAATTTAAACAGAATATGTTAAACCGTTGTTAATGGTCACCATATTTGTCTTGTACCTTGGAAATACGCATACAAGTGGCACAAAGTGCACTTTTTGCATTTCATTGGGTTTTCCCCTTGTATATGTGCTGGCTGAGGATTCATTTGATACATCTGATCCTGTAGTGTCTAGCCATGAAGCTTATGCTATGGTAAATCAAATAGTCTGTAAGCTTGCATAAGACTCCTGTCTGGACTTTCTGCAAGTGGCTACAATGGCTAACATCTTCAAATTGGTCTCTGGAATGAATTGCTTAATTTGGGCCAAGAGTTCACCAGTCCTTATCCCAACTCCAAGGCTGAGTCCTAGAAGAAAGAGTACCTGTGAACATGCACAAGGGTACTTTTTCCACACCACTGAATAACTGCACTCTCTTCGGGATTTTGTTGTGCGTGTTTTTTTGCCATCATCACAGCTGACTTTGGGTGACCCTTGTTACTCTGTGCTTGTTTGTGCAAATAACTGAATTTACCAAAATGGGTAGCCATGTTAGTGTGTCTATAGCTGTAGAAAAGAGTCCCGGGGTATCTTAAAGACTAGCAAAAAGGCTGGCAGGTTATGAGTTTTCATGCTGACTTCTTCAGCTATAACTAGAACATACTAGAAACAGCCAAATGCAGCTGTATCTGAAGAAGTGAACGGTGAGTCATGGAAGCTCATACCCTGTCCCCTGCCACAAATTTTGCTAGTCTTTAAGGTGCCACTAGATTCTTGCTCTTTATTGCTGCTACAGATAGACTAATACAGCTGGGACTCACAAAAGTTCATACCCTGCCACAAATTTTCGTAGTCTTTAAGGTGCTACCATACTATTGCTCCTTTATACTGAATTTACCAAGGATAGACATGGGATAAAGGAGTCAAGAACTTAAAAATAGTATAGAATAACCAAAGCTAGTAGAAAGAGCTGGAATGTTACTTTGGATTTGACTCTAAGGTGCAGTAAAAAATCAAATAATACCTTCAGATTTTATCCAATGGAGGTAGCAGATATTGGCCACAGTCCAATTCAGAGCCAAGAATTATATCTTTTTAAGTACATGAAAAGCGATAAGCTTAGAAGCATGTAACTTTGTTTAGGATTTACTGTTAATCCCACTGAAACCACATTAGCTCTGAGTCTTATTTATTTATATTTATATTTATTTTATGCTCTCTCTCCGCAGACTCTGTTGGATTGTTCCTACTGTCTGGAACTGTGGGGAGGGGGAACGAGGTGCAGAAAGAATAGGCAAGAGGTGCAGATAACTCATTCCCCTCTCTATATATGAGCCTTTCCTGGCCCTGGGGTCTCGACTGGAACCGCAGAGATATATAGGGAGCACGCAAGCAGTCACCGACCCTCTGGATTCCCACAATGTATTAGGTTTTTCAAAAATATTCTTTTACATTACGATTATGTTGTGCAAAAATATCTTAATTAGCTTAATCATTAAAATAACTTCCCAAGCAAGCAAGAGGCCTTTCAGCTTTATCTAAAACTGTGACATTATCTGTTGAGTCAACTACAATTTGGGAATGTTACTTCTTATCGTCCTTTGTAATGAACTTTTACAATTTGTGGGGGGAAAGTTTTACAGACAGATTGAAGGCTGCTAATTTACATGGTATACTGTGATATTCTTTTATAATGCAATTTATACAGGGCTATTATGGAAAGAGCAAAGAAGCATGATAAAACATCCTTAAGCAGCAGTTTGAAGAGGATAATTTGCTATCAGAAATATGGCCAAAATTAGTTGGTTAATTCTGGTAAAATTGTCCCAAGATCTGGGCTCTTTCTGAGGGAACAGTTACTCCTATTTTCCTCATTAAGATGTAATAGCAGATGCTGAGTTCAGCAGAGAAATCCAAGATGCCTAAGTCAATATGCTTACCCACCACTGTTTTGCTGAAAACTCCTTCAACTAGGGGTGTACAAAAAAAAAAGGGGGGGTATTTTTCAGGTTTGGATATATTGAACCAGATAAGTATCAGTATTTCCCCGTATTCCCAAATCCCAGTTCTGGTATTTGGATTTGGTAAATATTCAAGAATGCCTAATTTTTTTTTGGTACATTATAGTCTACGGGTACCATTATAGTCAAGGGTCCTTATAGGATATAATGAAGAATTGATCCAGGGGTATCTGGGACTCGTGGGGGGGGGATGCTATTTTTTGAGGTAGAGTCACCACATTTGTAACAAAGCTGCTGGTGCCTCTCCTCAAAAACAAACCTCCAAATCTAAAAAAGATTGGTCCAGGGGGTCCAATTCATTGGGCCCCCAAAAAGGTGCCCTGTCTTCCATTGTGTCCAATGGAGGCAGGAAAGGAATTTAAATTTTAAAAGAAACGCAGTTCCTTTACATTTTAAATATCTTTTACAAGAGACAATGGTGGCTCTCTGAAGGCTCACAGTCTCTTTAAGTGCCTTCAAGCTGAGAATTTACAAGAGATGACTGAAGATGGTGCCATGATAGCCCATTCTGTAATGAGCTCTTGTGCCAAGCAGAGAGCCAGGAGCAGAAGCACCTGGCTGACCTGAGCAGGATGCGCAAATCTCGCTCGCTGGTTGCCCCAGAGACCGGGAATGGCATCCTGAGGGTCCTACAGATCCGTGGAGACTAAGTTCTCCGGATTATCGCTGCCTGTGCTCGAGGCCATAATGGTGTCCTTGTCGTAAACAAATTTCCAAGCTTGAAATGACCAGCCACATAAAATCCTGCATTCTTCCCAGATTATCTCTTTACAGCTTAAGAGCCAAAGTCTGATGAATTAACAATGCAAAGACTGTGAGTTTTCTGTTTGCTTTCCTCTTTCATAAAGCCAGGCACTGCCCCCCTTCTTCCCCCCTAACCAGTTTACAAGGGAATTCTTTCTTCGGACGGGAGGCAAGCCAGCTAAATACACTCGTTAAAACAAACAAAAGAAAGAACTTTAGAATTTGTTAAGGAGAGCTAAGCAGGTGATGTTGACAGAATATGGAGATAGACTAACTGATAATTTCTGATCGCCCGAACTCTCACGAGACGCGTCTGTGATCTGTGACTGTTTACGGCAATGAAAAATTTAACTAATGCACAGATCTTTCGTTTGTTATACAAAGACAACTCAGAGATACTGAAAGTAGTCAAAAAGGTTGAAAAGGAAATACAAGATACCAAGAAAGAGCTCTCAGACAGAATCGACGGTTTGAAAAAAACAGCTGATGAAAACACAACTCAGCTGGCAACACCCCAAACAAGAATCCAATGTCTGGAAGTTAATCAACAGGAGTGGGAGAGAGTGGTAGAAGATAAACCCAAGGCCCTA
Organism: Paroedura picta; assembly: GCF_049243985.1. Lineage (NCBI taxonomy): Eukaryota > Metazoa > Chordata > Lepidosauria > Squamata > Gekkonidae > Paroedura > Paroedura picta. The sequence continues at coordinate 61,659,883 of NC_135376.1, read as the reverse complement.
GAAGCAGAATCTAAAGCTAGGAGCGTAAAAATCAAAGGCGTCTTGGAAGAATTTGGGAAAACAGACCTAAGGAAGGAAATCACTGAAAACCTGGAAGACTACTTAGAGGAGGTAGAGATTCGGATTGACAAAGTATACAGAGTCTACTCAAAGGCGACTGCACACAAGAAGTAACCAAGAGACATCTTTGTGGGCTCTGACAGTGAGGCTGCAAGAAATACTCCACTCAAAAAGCTTCAGGCGATGCTGCTGAGTTTGGTGGATCAAGAAGCACAAAAATTCCAAGACCTGCCAGCAGATACATCATGGAAAAGAGCACAATTCCATCTTTTGCGACCACCTGAAGAAAGTGACGAATAGTGGAGCAATTACCTGGTCTTTCTTGGGAAAGACAGCAGCAACTTTTAGGATAGGGCCAACATACGATGGGAACTGACTATATATTACTTAAGATAATAACAGATTATATTCTCATATGTATCAACAATTACTTTGCTAAGAAAGACAGCAGAAACTTTTAGGTTAGGACTAACATGCGATGGAAACTGAATATGTACTTTTAAAGATAATAACAGACTATACTCTCACATGTATCAACTATTATTTTGCTAGCTGGTTGTTGTTGTTTTTTCCCTTAAAAATCTGAGAATTTACCCTGAAAGCCTTTAAAGGGACTGAGAGCCCTTTAAAGGCACTTCATCTGTAGCTATCCAGCAGTCTCTAAAAATCCCATAAATATGGCTCAGCTATTTAGGATGGATGAAAAATGACAAAAAATAATCCAGCTAAATTAATTCCTGAAACATACCAATGACATATTTGAGGGGTATTTTTTTCAGTTTAGATTACCCAAAGGTTCCCTCCATCTCCAAGGCTGACTAAGAAGATGTGCAAAAGGGCCTTGACAAGTTGTGTGAATGAGCAAAATTGTGTCAAATGAAGTTCAGTGTTATTAAGTGCACATAGGGACAAAAACAAAAACAAAACCTCAGCACAGGGTCAAAATAAATCTCAACTTCAAGTATAAAGTCAGAATTTGCAAAGGGTTAGGGAGAAAAAGATCTTGGGGGTCATCGTGGACTGTTCAATGAAAGTTGCAACCCAGTGTGCTGCAGCAGTGAAAAAGGGGTATCTCTATGTTAGGGATTATTAGGACAGTGACTGTGAATAAAATGACTGATATTTTAATTCTACTACATAGGTCTATGGTGTGACCTCATTTGGAATACTATGCATAGTTCTAGCCACTGTATCTCAAAAAGGACATTGCAGAGCTGGAAAAAGTACAGAATAGGGCAACCTTGATGGTTAGGGGGTTGGATCATCCTCCATATGTTGGAAGGGTGGACAGTTTGGGAGTTTTCAAGTATAGAAAAGAGACCACTAAAGAGGGACATGATAGAGGTTTATAAAATTATGCATGGGGTGAAGAAGAGGAAGAGGAAGAGGAAGAAGAGGAAGAAGAAGAGGAAGAGGAAGAAGAAGAAGAAGAAGAAGAGAGTTGGTTCTTATATACTGCTTTTCCCTAACCGAAGGAGGCTCAAAGTGGTTTACAGTCGTCTTCCCATTCCTCTGCAGAGAGAGAGTTGATAAAGATAAAATTTTTACACTCTCCCAAAATACTCAATCTGGAGGACATTCAAAATCAGAGTCCAGTAGCATTCAATGAAGCTGATGGACCATATTTTTGGGATGGAAAAACAAAATACTTCTTTACACAGAGAGTAATTATAATGTGGAATTAGCTGCCATATGATATCGTGATAGCTATAGGAATAAGCAGCTTTAAAAGGCAATAGATTAGATTAGATAGATTCATCTAAGTCTATCATAAATTTACTAATGGTTGCTAGCCACGATGACTGATGGGAAACTCAACATTGACCAATTATGCACAGACCAGAAAGCCCGACATGGCGGCCATCCGAGGACTAGCCCGACCCAGGCTGTTGGAAGACACGCGTTAAAGGTACGCGGGTTCTTCCACAGGCTGGGGAGCGTAGCAGGCACAGGCAAGGGCTGGCTCGGGCCAGCCCCGTGCATAATCGGAGGAGCCGGGCCCGGCTCCTCCCCTGACCTACGGCATCCCTGTGGGGACGCCTCTCACTCCTGCCAGCTCCGCGGCGCTGACAGGGGCATCCTACCATGCCCACCATGGTGCAGCAGGGGGGCTATGTCCCCGATCCCCCCTCTGCTGCTGTTGCTGGCGCTTCAGCTCGAACACAGTGCTTCTGGCTCCACAGGAATGGCGTGAGGCCATTGTGCCGGGGCAGCCAGCATGGGCCCCAGAAGCTCTGCCCCCCGGTATAATCGGGGGGGGGTGCGGGGCTTTCAGCTCCGGTGCAATGGCATGGTGGAAGCTCAGCATAGCTGACGCCATGCATAATCGGTCATTCAGAGACTCTAAACCCCTGAAGCCCAAAGCTGAGATGCTATATCAGGAGAAAGCCTTGGCCTCTATGCTTCTTTTTGGTTTTCAGTGGAACTAGTTGACCACTGTGTGAGACAAGATGCTAGACTAAACTGACTATTGGCCTGATCCAGCAGGTTTCTTCTTATGTTCTTAAGTCTACAAGCCATTGCTACTAGCCTGAAATAAATAGCTGCACTGTGCACCATGACTGTCACTAATCTTCCAGTATTAACTTCCATCTCTTTTTCAGAGGACTTAGGCATTCTGACTTAAGGGGCATCTACTCCTCAGCATATTGTTGGTTGCATCTAGCATCATGTTACTCATTCAACCTCTCCTAATCTTATTGCCAGTTGCTTCCTTCTCTATTTCATTTTCTTTCTCCATTGTGAACTACTAAACCCTCTCCCAAACAGCATTAATATTTCATGTCTTTTCTCTGTCCATCAGTTTCTCTACATTAAGACATTACTTCCCATCATCCGATATAGACCCTGTTGCTACAATCTTCTTGTTTATGTTTCATCTGAAAGATACTGGGAGTATTGACCTTTTCATTTCCAGATAATGAAGATGCATGAACCTCACTTTTCTAGTCTGTTTATATTTACCTAGAAGCAAATTAAATATGCTTAGGAGTGGTTTAAGAACTGCATCCTTTAAGTTAATGTTAATATTCTTGAATGACTTCTAGTTTGGTTATACAAAAAGCTTCGGCTCAGATTTCATGAATAGCTGAAAGGCATCATTAAAACAACATGGACTGTCCACTTTGTAATAATAATGAACCTGCTGTTTGAAACAGAATTGAGTAAAAAATACTTTAAAAATATGGGAGTCAGCATCATTTTAAGGTGCCAAACCAGTGGTTCTCAACCTTCCTGATGCCATGACCTTTTAATACAGTTCCTCATGTTGTGGTGACCCCATCCATAAAATTAAGCAAGTGTTCTTTCACAGAAATTTAACTGAAAGTAACCAATTGCATGAAGATCCATTATTCATGATTGTATATAAATTGGTGGGCACCTTCATCAGGAGCAGCAACAGTGGCGGTGCCCCCCCCCCTTCCTGGCCAAGCTGCTTGCTCTGCCGAGACCCCTGTGAAAGGGTCATTAGAGCCTTTGCATTAATTTAGTGTTATGCCTTTCTTGTATGGTGACCTTTTAAGTTTGTCCATTTCTGGCAAGGCTGTGTCTCCAGCAGTATTAGGCAGGACGTCCTGGAAATGACACTCAGGGCTGCTGTCACTAGTAGAAAGAATGTTGGTTCAGACCCAAGTCAAGATTTAAGGGTTTCTCCCCGTGAAGGAACAAGGTTGGTCTGAGAGTGGCACTTCAGCACTCTGGACAGATCATAGGGAGCAAGCATCTTGCTCTGGCAAATTCCTGGGTTTAGCTGTGCTTTTTTCATCTTCCGTTGGCCTCTTTACCTCTTTCCGAATCTGTCCCTTTTATATAGAGGGGAAATCATTGACATAATAAGCCTCTTTCTTTAATTCTTGTTATGATAATAGTCTCTGTTGGTGAGTAGACTTGAGAAATCATCACGGCCTTGAATCATCATGACCTTGATAATGTAGTTGATGTCTTCTTGGAAGGATCTAGTTCTGAAGGATCCTGGTTAATGGAAGTTGGGGTGCCTCTACAGTTCCTTCCATTGTCTCTTAAATTTCTGCAGCCTCTTCTCTGTGTTGGTTTCTGGGTTGCAGCTTGGGGCCTGGATCACGAGAATGCCCAAACACTATGGGAGGATGGTATAAATATCTAAGAAAATGAATAAATAAATGTCTTCCCAGCTGTACAGAGAATTTCCAAACTATTAACATAACTGTCCATGAACAGCTGGTAGTGCTGTAGTAATTTTCCTTACAACATAAATAATCTCTGTGACAAATTGGGTGTGGAGCTGGAAGAAATCTGACAAAGATAAACAAACTCCTGAGCCTGTTTCAATGCACTTTCCCCTCAAAATCCAACAATGCTTCATCATAATAGATTTTAGAGTGCTCTAGGGCTTTATTGTCAATGTAATGGCTAGGAGAATTTGAGGGGGAGGAAGCTGGTGATACTTCTGTACATTGCCAGCAGTAGAGGAAAAAGCACCTATATATGACAGGTATGTGTGTATGTGTAAGGCAGGGAAGATCTTTTTTCTTCATGAGAACTAAGTCTTCATCTCTACAAGGCATTCCCCCTCCCTTCTTTAATATCCTTGGTACACAAATGTGCCAGTAGGCTAGTAGGGACATAACACGGCAAGGGACTAAGATGGTAGGATCCAATTTAAAATGGTTATTTCTAAGCAAATCAGAGAATTGGGGATATAAAGCAGAACACTTTTTCAAAAACAGTTTTTCTACAAAGTTCCCTCCCTTTAAGGAAGTGGGTCAGACAGTGCATTTACTAGAACTGAAAGCTTTCATAGCTGACCAAAGCAGCCCAGTTCTGACAACATTTGGGTGCTGATGGTTAGCTACCAGCACCCTCCTTACTAGATCTAGTCACATTTGACCAATCCAAAAGTGGGGGCTTTTGTAAATATTTCTCCAAAAAGGTACAGATCAACAAACTATTCCCCCAGAATCAGGTGTGTTTTGTACTTGGCACTTTCAGAAAATTCTCTGGGCTGGGGTGCCAGATCAGGAAAAAAATTAATTTCTTGTCCCCTGGGATGATGTTTGCCAGATCGCTGTGATAGCTGGCCATGTCATGATTTTCCAAGTGTCAATATTTTGATTCAGCAAAGATCTTAACACAGGTTTTGGCCTTTTCCACAAATTTCCCACCACCAAATAGCAGTGTGCTCATGAAAATAAGAGCTTAACTTCTAAAATACAGTTTCTGTGTTTGAAAGTCTTGTTTTCAGTTGTGAAAGGCATAGGGAAGTCTGGGAAATGGCTGCCTCAGTCCATTCTGCATTGCAGTGTAAGAAGAATCGTTGATTTGTTGCCTCCTTTATGAAGTTTTATTTTTTCCCCCGGGGTCATAGTTCTATTAAGTTTGGATACCTGACTTGGGGTGGGTGGAAGTTGTTGTTAAATTTTTTCATTACAACATTATAGAACCTCTGTGGAAATCCACCAGAGTATTACAGGTAGAATATTATAAAAGTGGCCACATTCAGAGGGAAAATGTCTAAAAGCACTTTGAATCACTTTAGATAATGAAACAGAGGGGGAAAGTATGAGGCATTTAAAGATTATGCAACAATGGTCTGAATTCAGAGGTGCTTGATGCGGGTGCATGAGTAACTCATCCATATGCTTGCCTGATACTTTACGTCATAATGAGAAAACCAGGCTGAACAATGCCATCACCTGAACATTCACCAATAGGGAAGCTTTTGGATGCACCGTAGTGCAGCCATTCCGTTGGGAAGGGGGATGAGAATTTTTGTACTGCCAATTTGTGTTGGTATTAATGTAAAGAGGTTTTCATGGGATATATCTTTTATGTTTTATGTGGGCATTTTAATGGTGTGACCCGCTACGAGACAACTTGCTGTGGGGGGCGAGATATAAATTTGATGGTGATGGTGATGATGATGATGATGATGATGATGATGATCTTAGCTAGCTAATTATGCGAACAGCAGAACATTTCAGAGACTTGTTTATTCCTCTCAATCCACATAAGAGAACAGCTAGAAGATGAATAAAGGACAGCCATTTCCAATTTGAATGTCAAGGTGTCCTAAATGAAGATGCAATGACATGAGTGATAGTTTCAACAGGCTGCAATTTCAATATTTTTTCCCGTTTGCCTCCCCAGTGAGAATGATGCATGAGTATGTTGTAGGATCTTTGTTGCAGCTTTGGTCAAGAGAAAGGAAATTCTGTCTGTGAACCTGAAAAATGTTCTTTCCTGCCAATGGGATGTGTTTCATGCTTTCCAAGTGATAGTAGGTGCAGCTGGCTAAGAAAGAGGTGGCGTGTGATGTTAAGGAATATAGAGGGCAGCAAAGGATTGATACTATCATGTACTGGCAAATGCCTTTAGTACTCTGTAGTAGGAATAGGTCCCAAAACTTCATTGCTCTTTTGTATTCAAACATACTTGGCATCGAATCCATAAACCTGCTGCTCAGAACCGGTACCATTTTTGGTGTTAGAAATACGGTCTGGTTTCTTTGTTTGAGGAAGCAGTAGAAAATCTGAATTTAAAAACAGCTGGTCTGTCTGCAGTACAGTATATTAGACCAAGATTTTCTGGTAGCAGCTGCTTATCTACCAGTACAGCACAAATTCAGATTGGATTTAAGTATATAGAGATTCTGAACACATATTTAAAACATTTAACTACTGAGGAGCTTTATATCTTTGCTTCCTCTCAGAGATGAATCATGACATCCGTATCATATCTGGAAAGTTGAAGATATTTTGGCAAAAATGGAACAATTGTGGGGAACTGGTAAAGGCACCATGGCCTGCTTTGCTTTGGATGGTGCAGATGTAACTAAAAATATTTTTGGATTTGTTTCCACAGTCATGACTCCCAGAGGCCTTTATAAGTTTCTTTTTTAATGAAAAGAGGTGGTTTCCACACCAAGGGCTTTCTTTGTATTGGCATCCAAAGTGGAGTCCTTGGAGCATCCACACAGTATAGTGTTCCCATCCTTGGCCCTCAACGTGCTTTCCCCCAAACCTACTTTGTAGGGGGGGGGGGTTGTGACAACTCTGGTAATTTATATAGCCATCTGTATACCATAAACAATAAACAATTAAGTGTTTGTGTGGATGCTCAGCTGCTGGTGCACATGCCTCTGTCTTCACAGCAGCACTAACAAAACACAGAACCTTTGTCATGTGGATGCAATCCAAGAATCATGGCGCAATGCCTGGCAGCAGTCCGGTGTGGCTGTTGCCATGCATAATGGGTCCCACTCACTTTAGATCATCATTGCTGGTGATAACCAGGATTCTGGACCCCCTGGACACTAGATGACAGCCCAGAGGTTATGAGATTTGGTTTTGTTGCCTCAGGGGAGCTTTAATTGGGGTTTTATATTGATGTTTTATGTGGGATTTTATCTGTAACCTGCCACGAGACAGCTTGCTGGGAGCAGCGGGATATAAATCAAATAATAAATAAATAGTCTCAGTCTAACCCAATTGTGAGGATTATTGTTAGGATGATGATGAAATGAAGAACTATTCATGCCATCCCCAGTTCTGAGAGAGAATATACTGGTGAGAGAGCATATACAAGAAAGAGGAGGCGTCTTCCCAGGTATCATACTGCAGATCATGAAACATGATTCGTTATTGTCGTTTTGATCCATGTCCTGTCTCAGTTGCACTGATTCAATTATGTTAAGCAGATAACTAATTTAGGTAGCATCCTTTCCAGTATTTATCTCCTTTACCATGGAGGAGGAAGAAATGTAAATCAGTCTGGAAAACTGCATTGCTTTCCAAAAGGAGGCAGATTGTCTAATGGCCACATGTATCAGCTGTGGACTTCCTCGGGTACCCGAGAGTTGCTTTTCTTCTTGTCAATCACGATTGCTTATATTACCCATATTATTGATAACCTTTCAAAGAAGGGCTCCCCACCTACGTTGCAGCCTCCTGGTATTCAGCACATATCATTTATTCCACTAGGCAGCCTTTAAAGTATTAGGCATTTTCAGCAGGGAAGACAACAGCCGGTACTGCCAAAAATATTGGCTCCCCTATAGGCATGTGTTGTACAGGACCCAACCTTTTCATTTAGCTGTCACAACAATATCAACAAGCCATCGAACAAGAATGAAAAGGAAAATTCATGGCTTTGGGGGAGGAAGGGGAGGAGGGAAGTTCTCACACTAGAAGCTTAATTCTTGCTCAGGTTCAAAACAAAATAAAACAATACCTTCTGCGTATATAGTACCAAAGAAAGCTTTTATTGTCTTTATTTAATCTTTGTGTCATCATATTTTTGGGAGGAAAATCTATTTGCTGACTAAACTATAGATGATGAAATTTTATGTCTACAAAGAATTGTTCATTAACATTGCAATCACAGTGTGCGATAAAATCACAGACATTTAGTTGACTTGGATGGGTCTAAGTAATGCTGAGTGCTGCAACTCTAGAACAATGCATTCACAAGTTTCTCACATGCCATGAAATCTGATGGTGGATACCTAGCCTATCTGAAATGCTTTTCTAGCACTGGCCACCAATATTCTAATTTTCACTCGCATCCCTCTGAAGCCACAGTGGCAGGAGCACTAATGGGAATTGCTTTTGCATGGACAGGCCTATGAGAACAGGCAGATAAAAGCAGTCTGGCTGAGGGGGTGGGAAGGAGAGAAGGAAGCAAGCCCAGCAGCAGCAGGCACTGGACCCTGCCTGGTGCTAGCAAAAGCCACTGGGGCTGGCCTGGTCCAGGAGCCACCACTGAACTGGGACCAGCCCAGTACTAGAGACTACCATGTAACTGGACTGGGCCATACACTGGTAACCATCACAGAATTCTGCCAGACCTTGTTCTGGGGGAAGGAAGCCAGGGATAGGGAAGGAGGAGAGCTGAAGAGGAATGTTGTTGGCTGGTGGCTGGATGGGAAAGAGAAGAAAGTTGGAAAAGGGAGAAGATATGGGGGCTTTCAGGGAAGGGAAATAGTGCAGGAGGGGACTATGGGGTAAATGAGATTGCACAGTGAAAAATGGGAGGGGGGAGTGTGGCACTGTGTGAAATGGCTAGGATGCTTCAGAGACAACTCATTAAAGGAATGAAATTTGCTGTATGAAACCTCTATCCCTGTATTGCTTTATTCAGAACTGGGTTAATAATGGACAATGTCTGGTTTAGAATGGTAAGATGAAAGGGGCCACAGAATGCAGGTCTTACCTTTAACTGAAATATTTAAGGAAACAATGTCCTTAAGTTATGTTTAATGGTTAAACCAGCAGGAAGCCTATAAAGGGGTTTTTGAAGGCTTCAGTTTTCTCTCCTTTATTTTGAAATGTTACTCCTATGTCCAGTTGATTTAAACCACCAGGGTCTTCATTCCTATGGAGGTTCACTCCAGTGGGGTTCATTCCAGTGGAGTAATGCCCATTACAGAAATCCTGATTTTCTCTACCCTGTGAGGTAGGCTGCTTGCGGAGGGGCAGGGAATAAAACCCAGATAACCAGGTAGAAGTCAGCACTCCTAACCACTACACCAAACTGGCTCGCAACCAAGAAGTTGCAGTCCAAACTAGAGAAGAACTGGATTGGTGTCAGATTAACAAAGTTTTGAGCATTATAAAGTTGGGAAGTACATAATCAAAACTAAATACAGATTTCAGAAGGATCACTGTTTTCTGTACACATACTTTTGCAGTGAGACAGGCAAATTTACTGACACCTTCTTGACACTCTTTTTAAAATATTCACACTGCCCTGACTGTTAACTTTCTGTTTCATTTTCTAAATAAAATTATATACATTTATACTGGCATTTGACCTTGGAATTAAAGATGTGTTTTCAATTTCTTTTCAGTGGCCTGTTTGCCGGTAACTTCACGGAAACACACTATTTGGAAGATGGTACCAGTGCAGTTCTCATGCGTAATGACACGGTGAGATTTGTGACTTCTTGCTATCAGGAGGTGAAATGATACTTTATAATTAAAAGGAAACCATGTTCATACCATGGATGAGTCTATATTGAGCTTTAGAGGACTCTTTAGGTAGTTTCTGGGCCTTTTGTTGCAAAAATCATATCTGGAGCTTTTGGGGATGGGATCTGGGGAGGTGGGTTGGGGTGGGAAGGGGAAGGTTTTTAGTGGGGTTAAATGCCATAGAGTCCACCTTCCAAACTGGCCATTTTGTTCAGGGGAACTATCTGTTTTGCCTGGAATCACTTGTAATCCCTGGAGATCTCCAGACACCACCTGGAGGCTGTCAAGCCTACATCTGTAGGGGGAAATTTCCTACGAGGTACATGAGGTACATGAGGTTTTAATGGTTATAAGATCTGAGAACTTGACTAATTTTTTTTTAAATGTGCCCATTAGAGCTTTTCAACATGCTTCAAGCAGCATTTTTTGCAAAGGTAAAGCATGAGAAATAAGGCTTCAGCAATTCATCACATGAGAATCAGTTTCTACAGAACAGAAGCTCTCAAAAAGAGACCCTAAGGCCTTTCTGGCCTTCTACAGTGCAGAAGCCAGATGTTATTTTCATCTCTTCTTTCATCTCTTCTTTGTTTACATTGAATCAGACCCTAAGAAAGATGGGGGGGGGGGGACTGGGGTGAAAAAGGATTCTTATATTAACAGATAGTTAAGACTTCCTTTTATAAATACAGAAGTGTTTTGTAGAAAGAACATTTTTGTTTTCTGGCTGTAAGTAAAACATCTTAATTAAAACAGCATACTGGCTGATCTTAATTATGTTGTTTATCTTTTATCTTTTGATTAGATCCAGCTTAACTAGAGTTGTTAAAAAAAACCTTTAAATGCTGTGTGTTTGGTATACCAGGAGAAGTGTTGTGTTTCATGTTGTTTCCCACAATGAAAATTGTAGATTGTAGTAAATTGGCTTACATGATACCCTTCTCATATAGGAGTCGTTGCTATGAATGCATTTAAACTGGTATTTAAAGTGAATGGTATATAAACAACAATCTGTGTATGTGATACAGTAAATGGTTAAAATGTTTCATGCTTTTTTGGGAAACCCCCCCCCCCATTGTCATGCTATCTAAAATAGTTATGTATGCCACTCAAGTGAAGATTTTAAAATCTACATAATAGGCTGCAGAATAGTTTTATGCATAGTTTCACTTACGGTTTCATTTATGGTAGTTTCATTCATTATACTTTCGTTATAGAAAAGTAAGAACAGTTTGGAAAGGGTGCAGTTTAATCTCTCAGATGTTAATACTGATGCCTGTACATGTCACAAAGGAAAAACATCAGACAGCATTTTACTCTGCCAAAGCATTAGAAAATGATAAAAGAGTAGATGGGGGGAGCAGGGGAATGGAAGCCTGGGGGGGGGTGTTTGGATAAAGGGAATGTAGGGGGAAAGATCACAAAGAAGAAGGAGTTGATGGGGCAAAACGAGATTTCCCCTCCCCTTGAGAGTTCTCATGGGCCCCATACCTGGTATATAGCATATTTTCTTCCACATATATAAAAATTGTCTCTCCTGCACCTGTGTGTGGTTAGGACCATTAGCTCCGTCACTGCCTGGCAGGAGCAGCAGAGATAAAGGACTCACACAGAAGCTACCCATTACAGAGACAGTGCTTGGCCAGCTCTTTGGCCAGACCATGGTTCCAGCGTTGACAAGATGAATACTAGGTGCCACCTCTAAAGTCCATTGAAGGCTGGGAACTATGAATGAGTGCAAATGGCACAGTTAGCTAGCAGGAATGTTGCACCAAATGCAGCATATTATGTTATCCCCTTATAAACTTCTGCTCCTTCTTCAGATTTGGATTAGTATGGAAAGAGCAATCCCGCAAACACTGGATGGTCCCTTCTTGAACAATCTCTGAGTGTGATTTTGTTTTTTGCAGAGGTAGAAACGTGCCCAAACAAGCAATCCCTTGCTTTGACCTTTTGCAAATAGCTATTTAATATATTTAATAAAACTTGGTATCTAGATAGCAGTAGAAATAAAAATACACAATGTACTAATATTCAGATAGATTGTATTGGTCAAACCATTGGCCATCGCAGCAGGAGCAACAAAAACAGCCCCCCCACACACACACAAATGTACATCAGACAAATGGTACAAATTGACACAGTCAGCCAAATGGTACAATACAATAACTATAGGAAATATGATCAATCCAAAAAGCCATCCAAGACCTGTTCATCCATGAAAAGTGCAACACAAAAACAGAGAGTGGCTGCAGGCTGAATAGCATCTGGAGCCCAGGTCAGAAGCAACTGGGATATTCAGTTTCTGTGCTGTGCCATCCCATCAGTATTTGGGGAGGGAACCATAATAAAGTTGTGGCCTTATACTTGCCCAACAAAGACATATCGTGCCTTCCTTTACTGGTGCCCTCCTGCTAGTCAGCTGCTTTTAAACAAACTGGGGGAGTGTGTTAGCAAATAAAAATATGTTTTTAAATTAAACCGGCATTAATCTTACCATAACTGGGGATTAAACCTTTCTTGGGTGTCAGGATATGGAATAAATAATGGCATAATTCTTTGGTGTCATCTCTATAACACAATGATACAATTAGAAGAAGAAGAAGAGCTGGTTCTTATGTGCCAATTAGTAGTTTGTTTGTTTTGAAGTCTTTGGTCTAAAAAAATCATCAGATGGCCTTAACTAATAACTTGAGTGATAAATATGTTTTGCCAAGGGTTATTTTCACCCTTCCTGTGTCAGTGTTTGAATCTAGGTACCAGAGAGCAACCTTGGCTGAGGTTAAAAGTGATAACAGTTGGTGAACCTATTAAATACTTAAAAAAAAATTTCCAGCTGTCATGGATGCTCTCCTGCTCTCAACAAACCAATGACAGCCAGAGTGCAAGGTCTTCCTAAGGAATTTGGCAGTGTCCAGCTTCCCCTCAGTCTGTTCTGTCTGCTCCCTTGACTCCAAGAGATCTCTCCATTTCCTGTCTTCTCCTCTAAGGGGGAGATGAGCAAAAGGGAAGAAATGTGTTGTTTGTACATGGTCCAAATTATATCTCAAAGCTTTCTGCTTCCAATTATAATTGTGTGTGCGCGCGTGTGTGTATGCATGCAGTCATTCATACATATATGAAACATATCCAAGATAGCATAATTTACTGTTCTGGACTTTCTTCATTTAGTTTAGAAGATTTTATTTTGTTCTGAATCCTTCCAGTATTGGTGAAGATTTAAAAAGATGATTCAGAAACAGCCTGAGAGATGTAAAAGTTGTTTTTATCCAAGCATGTGAACTGCAAGTAGATTATAGATCTTTCATTTTGTGCACAGTTAGATCCCCACCTAAGAGTGGAGAGATACTCTTGTGCACAACTAATATTTTCTTTACTGTATAATCCAATTTGCCAAGAAATCAGACTCCTGAACTATTAAAACTCAACCCTGGTCTTTTCATTGTTATTGCTTTCTCTAACGAAATCAAGGTGGTCTTTAGAAGTCTGCTGTCTGAGGCTGTGTAATTGAAAACCATGCCCCGATACTGGAAAGGTTAATTAATGCAGCTTAGATATGAATGAACCAAAGTAATAAGAGGCAGAGCGGGATGACTGCCAGGCTGAAATATGAGTGATAACTTTCCTTGTCTCTAATAAAATAGCAACCTTTAACAGGGTGGCTTTGGGCTTCCGCGGGGCTTTCAGAGGTGCTATTTAAAAAAAGAAAGAAATAAATAAATGCTGAACATGATATAATCATTATGTTCTAGCCAGGTCCTTAATTGGGAAGATGCTGTTACTTTAGTCAACAATGGCATTAACCTTCGTTCCAGACAAATGTGCATCTTTACAGTATGTATCTTCTGTTGCGGTTGTCTTTTGTAAGCAGCTGGATTTATTAAAGAAATATAATAACCAAGCCACAAAATGAAACAAGCCTATTGCTCCTGAAAATGGAACTCCCTTTTATTTCTGCTCCTAATAACATCCTGTTGCTGAGTCGGTATAATTTAATAAAATACTCTTTCTTTCCCCACCCCTTTTCACATGTTTTTCATGCGTTTCTAAAGGCAGGGAAACAGGGAATTACCTTGCACAATATGCTTAGATGTACATATTATAACTCTGCCTCACATTAATAAAGATGTATCTATACGGAAAGCCTAAAGGTAAATGGTGATGTAATTAGCCCTGCTGTTTAATTTCACACTGTGCCAAGCAGCATAGTTTCCCAGTAAACATAAGCTACTTCCACATGGAGACAATTTTCTATGTGGCTCTGCTGAGAATGCAGAGGCTTTTGCAGTGGCAAAAGGACACTCACACAGCCGTTTTCTCCAGCTCAGCCTCCCATGCCCATTATTTAACCTCCCTTCCCAGGAGGGCTTTGTTTTTGTTTTTTCTTAATCAGGCATTTTTAGCCTAGTTGCTAACCTCAATGGTGGCTGGAGATCTCCTGGGATTATACCTGTTTTCCTTTGAACAGAGACCAGGGCCTATTCTGCACATATATGATGATGCATTTTCATTGTGCGTTGGCAGCTGGATTTTCCTGTGCAGAACAGGATAATCTACTTCTAAAGTGCATTGAAATTGCATTATCTATTGTGTGCAGAATAAGCCCAGTTCACCTGGAGAAAATGGTGGCTTTCAAATGTGGACTGTATGTCATTATATCCTCTTGAAATGCCTTCCCTCTGCACTACCAGAAGGACTATGAATAGAGGATTATCATGTAGACGACTTCAAAACACGACTGCTTGAAGATAGCCAAGACAGTGGAAACTGTGGAAATAGTGAAGAAAAGTTGGTCTCTTCATTAATGAATGTTTTAAATTATTATTTGAACCTTACTGACAAAAAAGAGAGCCAATTTAGTGTAGTGGTTAAAAGCGGCAGCTTCTAATCTGGAGGGTCGAGTTTAATTCCATGATTCCCCACATGCAGCCAGCTGAGTGACCTTGGGCTTGCCACAACACTGATAAAACTGTTCTGACCAAGCTGTAATCTCAGGGCTCTCTCAGCCTCACCCACTTCACAGGGTGTCTGTTGTGGGGAGAGGATAAGGGAAGGTGATTGTAAGCTGCTTTGAGCCTCCTCTGGGTAGAGAAAAGCAGCATATAAGAACCAACTCTTCTTTGGGACACCATAGATATTATTGTCAGCAACTAGTTTTAATCTAGCACTAAGCCCTGGGAAGATTCTCCTTCTTTCATACAGGCAGAAAGAAACTTGGTGGCATTCAGCCCTTAATTTAAGGGGAGCCTTTAACACAAAGAACTATGTAACAACAAGAAGCAATAAACTTTATATAACAACAATATACCAATATGGAAAATGTGAAGGTACTGAATTTCCCCACTGTTCTCTGTTTAATTAGGATCACTGCTACTACCATGGCCATGTGCAAGGTTATGCTGAGTCTGCAGTCAGTCTGAGTGCATGTTCTGGACTCAGGTAAGTGGAAATACTGATGGCAGCAACTTGGTCTGCTATGAGTGTGGCTCATATTTAAATTGCTCTGGGCGTGAGACTCTTGCTTAATCAGCTATTAGAAAGCACTGGTGGAGAGCTAGCTCTGTTAGCTATATAGTAACGCCTCAAAATAAGAAGAGCCTCCAATAAATCAGAAACTTAAAACAGTTTCATTTGGGCATCTTAAGGCTTCTTTGTGCTTGCTTTATCTGTCCTGAGAAGCCCATGTGGACAGGTGACCATACATACATACATACATACATACATACATACATACATACATACATACATACATACATACATACATACATACATACATACATACATATCATATGATATTTTTGAACTTTTAGTATCTGCTATGACCTCCTCATAGGGTTGCCAGCTATGGACCTGGGGACTTTGGGAGTGGAGCCCGGAGTTGGCAGGGTTTGGGGCAGAGAGGGACCTCAGTGGAATATAATGCTATGAAGCCACCCTTTAAAGCAGCTATTTTCTCCAGCGGAACTGATCACTTTAGTCTGGAGATGAGCTATAATTCCAGGGGATCCCCAGTCCCACCTGGGGACTGGCCTCCCTACCTCCACAGGAACCCTCCTGTTGTGTCTGCCATGTCAAATTATTTGATCCATTAACAATATTAGCTAAAAATAAAAGCATTATTTCCGTAGTATCCTCTTGTTTACCAAATGTTGGGAACATACAATGTGAGTACTGTGACCTGTATTTGGGGGAGGAAAGGGAATGAAAAATAACCCTGGAACAGAGGTGAGGAGGAAACAATGCAAGTGGTCGAGTGAAAAGACATGCCTGCCTGCCAAATGGTAACACAGAACCAAACTGAATTAGAAGCATTTAATATTGTCCAGTCATTTGTAAAAAGCACAGCCAAGCAAGATAGGACATCGATGCAATGGACATGAATTTACACTATAGATCAGACTTTCTCAGGCAGGGATTCTTAAAACCGTGAGGTTTCTTAAAACCATGGGGTTTCTTGGTGGCCCTGGAAGGATTTCCTGAGTGAGTGGAGGTTAATGATAGGCCTGGAGGGAGTGGGAAAAGGAGGGGGCCTCAGGTGGGCTTGTACACAGCTTCCTGAGTATATTCTACATCAGTGGTTCCCAACCCTTTTATTACCGGGGACCACTCAACGCTTGACAATTTTACGAGGCCCGGTGGGGGGGGGGGGTAGTTTACTCCTCTACTCTCAACCACTGCCCTAACGCTCTCTGATGGCTATGGTAATGTTTTAACATCCCTTGAAAATTAGATATAGACATGCCACAACAATGAACATAAGGAACATTTTATTTTCATGGAAATTTTAACTCATGACAATGACAAATCAATGGGAACCCTGAGCTTGTTTCTCTGCAATGAGATAGTCCCATCTGGGAGTGATGGGAGACAATGACACCCGAAGTGTGTTGTAAAGGGCCGGGGGGTGAAGTAAAGGGCTGGGAGGGGGGAGAAGGCGTCCTTCGCGGCCGACCTCCAATTAGTCGATGGACCACATGTGGTCTGTGGCCCACAGGTTGGGGATCGCTATTCTACATGATCACACCACTTCTGGGGTTTCTCGAAGCCTGAGGAATGTTTCAGGGGTTTCTTAATGGTAAAAAAGTTGAGAAGGGCTGCTATAGATAGACTTGAAGGTTGCAGTGTTCTCACAAAGCCGTTCCAAATTACCATCCTGTAATATTCTGTACATCCCCAATACGTGCTTCATAGATACAGAAACATGATAGATATACAGTGTTTTCACTGGGCTTTGATGCTTTCCAGCTGTTTGCTGATAATTTATATCAACCTTGTGATGTGATGTTGTCATGCAACATAATAACAAAATTGGGATCGCAGGCAAATATATTCAGCGTGCTCTGTGACAGGGTGAATTCTCCTAGCTTAAGCAGGTCATGTGCTTGAGCCTTGAGGTAAAGGAGCAATACTTAGGGACAGGATATTTAACTCTGTCTTTAGGCTGCTTCACATCCCTGTCTTGGCAACTGAAACTGGCCAAAGTGAAAGCCCATAGTGATGGTGGCTTCCAGATAACAGCCTGTGTTGCTTTAGCCGGCCAAACTCATTTCACAGCTTGATAGCACTATCTAGCAAATAACCTGCGGTCATTATCAGGGTATAACCTGAACCTGAACTAAAAGCATATTACTGCAAAGCTTTTCTGCTGCAAAAAAATAGATGTCATGAACCATGCAACCTCTTCCTGAAGGTACAATGAAGCAGTGAACTGTCTGAAGGAGCAGCATCCCTTCCTTTCCCCATGTATGGGTGTCTGAAAAAAATAATGCACAAGATAATATTATTATATACATAATATTCCTGAAAAACAATTTTGCTAAGTTGCTGGCCTTCTCTTTTGTCTATATGGAATGATTTCAGAAAATATGGAAGTTACCTATAAGAATGACATTACTGAAATCACCCTCAAAGCTTTTGCTGACTATGTACCGGATGGCAGAAGCCATACAAATATTGCTATGATATTTAAGCAGTTGCAACATGGGCCTGTATTTTGTGAATGTTCCCTTTTCTCTTTACCCAGGCAGTATGGGGTTGATCACACCACTAGATAACATAATGGGGGGAGGGGCTGAGGACGGAAAAAAGCCCATCTGAGGACAGAAAGAAGTGTTAGAATGGGAGCATGCCAGTATCAAAACATAAGCTTTGTCAATCCTCTTCTTAGATTCTGAGGCACATGGTAGAGTTGGGACCAATTTCTCCAAACCAGAAAGCAAACCTTTATCTGCAATCCCTTCACTGTGTGAATGTGTGTGTGTGTGTGGGGGGTATTTTTATGTTGTTGCTGAACTCAGTGATGAGTAACAGAAGTGAGAGAATAGGGGGGCATTCTGCACAAGCTAAATGAAACAGGAGTGTGGCAAATTGTAAATGCTACTAATTTGAAGTTATGCACGATGTCGCACACAATCTGCCACACTCCTGAAACAGACCCGTGAAAAGCGCTTCGTTGTAGCGCTTCCAGGGAAATCCCCAAAAGTGGATTCACCCACTGGAAAGCACTATACTCTTGCAAACAATCTGCAACACTAGCATAAAAGTTCTGTGTGTTACCATTGTTGCGGTTTCAGCAAAGTCCCTCCCCCTGGCTCTCTCCTCTGAACTTCCGGCAAAGCGGTCACCATTTTTTTTTCTCGGAGCGAGCGGAGAGCAATAAGCCGGTGAGCCTTCATTCACCCAGCGAGGCTTCTCCAGCTGCAGTCCCCCCACAGAGCTGCTTTAAAGCTCCCCTCAAGTCACCAAGCACAACACAACCCCATTTGCTAGTTCCCTTTATTTTCGGCTGAAAATCGCGCCCATGCACGGGGGGGGGATTTTCTTTTCACTCGGAGGAGCATGGCAATGATGAAATGGCAGCTCACACACCAGCTGCCAGCTAGATGGGTCTCTACGTTAGGAGGAAGCAAGGAACGAGCGGAGAGCAACGAGCCGGTGAGCCTTCATTCACCCAGCGAGTCTTCTCCAGCTGCAGTCCCTCCACAGAGCTGCTTTAAAGCTCCCCTCAAGTCACCAAGCACAACACAGCCCCATTTGCTAGTTCCCTTTATTTTCGGCTGAAAATCACGCCCATGCACGGGGGGGGGTTTCACTCGGGGGAGCATGGCAACGATGAAATGGCAGCTCACACACCAACTGCCAGCTAGATGGGTCTCTACGTTAGGAGGAAGCAAGGAACGAGCGGAGAGCAACAAGCCGGTGAGCCTTCATTCACCCAGCGAGGCTTCTCCAGCTGCAGTCCCTCCACAGAGCTGCTTTAAAGCTCCCCTCAAGTCACCAAGCACAACACAGCCCCATTTGCTAGTTCCCTTTATTTTCGGCTGAAAATCACGCCCATGCACGGGGGGGGGATTTTTTTTTCTCTCGGGGGAGTATGGCAATGGTGAAATGGCAGCTCACACGCCAGCTGCCAGCTAGATGGGTCTCTACATTAGGAGGAAGCAAGGAATCAAGGAATCAAGGCATATTCGTTGCAACGTGTGATTTTCTTTTTTTAAAAAAAACTGTTCTTAAAGGGAAAGGGGCTTTTCCGGAGCATGGTAACAACCGCCCATTGACTTCTTGTTTGATTGACGGCCAGGGGTGGGACAAAGCACGGAAAAAATCGCTTCCTTTCTCGCGATTTTTGGTGAGACCGGAAACCTGTGTGGAATGATTGAAACGCAACTGGATTCCACTACAAAGGCAGTTATGCGTTACACTGAATTCCACTATTTTAAATTCCGTTTTTTCTTTCTGTAAGCAATTTGCAACATTGATCCTTGTGCAGAATGGGCCTGGGGACAGAACAGGGACTTAAAAAAAAACCCTGAGAGACTGTGAAGATCTTCTCCCCACTGCTTTAGTCTCCACGGAAAGTGGGATTGCTGCTTACCCTACTGGCCCTGGGGGATGACTTTCCATTGTTCCCCACAGGGGCCTCCCCAAGACTTTAGCATTGGCAGGGAAGGAGATTGTGAGCACCTGTTTCCTTCACCTACTGACAGACATTTCCTGCACAGCCTGGGAAACTCTGTTCTACCCAGGACCGGGCTTCGGTTCTCCCTTTTGTCCTCCTCCCTATTAGCCTACACTCACCCTGTGAGCAGCAGTGGCTTCTTCAGCCAGTGGGCCTCAACTCTTTTGGACCACTGCCTCCAGTTAAATTTGACTGGCTCTGGCCTTCCCTGTTTATCTTTCACTCCTCCCACTGGGTGATTGTGCTGTAATTTCTCCCTTGCCCAGGGTTGCCAGCTCCAGGAGGAGAAATTCCTGGAGATTTGAGGCAGGTGTTTGGGGAGGGGGGACCTCAGTAGGGTGTAATGCCTTAAAACAAATCCTTCAAGCTGCTTTTTTTCTCCAGGTGAACTGATTGCTATAGTTTGGTGAGCAGTTATAATTCCAAGATATCTTTAGACCTCACCTGGAGGTTGGCAAACCTGCCCTTGTTTCTCTCCCCCCCAAACTAGCTAGATAGTGTCCAGTGATAGAGGACATACATAGTGGGGAAAACAGCAGCACCCCAGGTCCCTATGGAGATAGCAGCAGTGTCTGATGTGTTTGGGACTGGGGGAAAACATTGCAGCATGGGCACAGAAAAAGAAAGGAGGGAGGAAGGAAGGGAGGTTCAGAGAAACTTCTGGTAGTGCAGAGGGAAGAGAGAACATTTTGAGGTAGAGATAGTAAACAGGATGAAAAGAGACATGATAAAGAAGATGTGATTAGGATTTCCTACTTATATTTAATTAGCTAATTAACTGAGTGACTTTTTTAGAGACCAAGAAAGTGGCAGTGAGTAAAGGAATGTCTAACCTTTCCCTTCCATGCCATTTACTTGATGAAAATCCACCTCTTCCCTGCTCTCAAAGCTTCAGTTAGCTCTATTTGTGGGGAAAAGATGGATATAGTTCTTCTGCCAGCTCTGCTTCCCTGATGTTCACAGCAGCCATGTGAGTATGCTGGTTAAGTTTTTTTTAAAAGGAAATGAGCTGATTTGAGCCTGCAAGATGAGCTGGGGGGTGGGGGAAGGGCAGTCAACCAAAAGATAGATAGTAGAGACTGACCTATAGTGATGTAAAAGGAAAGTAAAAAATGCCATGAGGTACAGAGAGAAGGGGGGGGAGCTTAACCGTAAAGCTCAAAGAGATGAGTAGCGGTGCATTGAGAGACGAGAAAGTATATTTTGGAGTTCAGAGAAAAAAAGATATTTCACAGTAATGGATTAGAAAAAAAATATGTTTTTTAAGGTTACGACAGTAACGCTTCCCTCAAGGAAGTCTTAAAAATATAAAAATTGCCTTTAGATTGTGCAGCTGCATTGGATTCACATGCCTGCTTACATAGTATGTATAATTAAACTTTTAGAGGAATTCTCCCCCTTGATTAACAGTGGGATCCAATTTGGTTCAGGATGTCCACTATCTGTTTGTGGTTGTGTCAGACTGGAGACAAGCCATCTTGGGGACTTGGCATGATGGAGTCCAGATTTCAAACTTTAAAAAGCCACCTGTCAAGAAAGATAGAGCGGTTCTAATATTGTTGTTTTTTTAACTGGTTCTTCTTTAGTGTCTTGAACAGCAGCCTGAAATGCAGAAATCAAGCAGGTGAAATTCCTCCTGGAATGGAGGTATAAAACTCACAGACTATGTATAAATTATAGAGAAAAAAGGTGTCCTGGTAGTGAAAAAAGCAATACAATGATGGGGCTCAGATTATCTATAAATCCTCTTGGTACCTTATATGTAACTTTATCATAAATAGAATGTTGAGGGATTTATATGGCACTTTCCATTTTCTCAGGCCAGGACTTATTCTTTCGTAACTGTTCACACATCCTCTTGTCCTTTCTCTCTTACTCTTCCTAATTATTTCCCAATCTCAGTCTTTTCAAATGTTTCATCATCTGAATTTTGCAAAACAATTTAAAGCTACATACTAAATATCAGATTGTATATCTGTCTCTTAAAGGATGGCAAAACCTAGGCTGCCTACCAGCACTGCCATATGGACAACTTCATGTTCTGTGCACCATAACAAAATTGTGTGTCGACATGGGCTGTCATTAACCAACAAGGAAGCATTTCAATTATGAATTTCCAATGTAGATATTGTCTACCACAAGAACCATGACCATCTCTGTGCCACAGCCAGTCTTGAAATCAGGCTGAAAAGGGTCACAGGGAGATATCCTGGGAGATATCTATTTCACCACATGCTCAACAGGCCTATCTACCAAAACAAGTGGTGTGTGTATATAAGCATATAGGTGACAGCAGTGAGTAGCTTGAGAGCCAGCTTGGTGTAGTGGTTAAGAACGCAGACTTCTAATCTGGCAAGCCGGGTTTGTTTCTGCACTGCCTGACACGCAACCAGCTGGGTGACCTTGGACTCGCCACAGCACTGATAAAACTGTTCTGACTGAGCAGTAATATCAGGGCTCTCTCAGCCTCACCCACCTCACAGGGTGTCTGTTGTGGGGAGAGGAAAAGGAGGGTGACTGTAAGCCACTTTGAGACTCCTTCAGGTAGAGAAAAGTGGCATATGCGAACCAACTGTTCTTCTTCTTCTAGTGTGACACTCCACAGATCCCAAAATGCTGATTCCACTTCTCCGACAGAAGCTCTTTGTATCTGTTCAGACAAACAGAACTGGAGCCACTAGATAGCTGTTCCTTTCATCAACCTACTCTCAATTTAATTTAACAGAATAGAACAGCTCACAGTGTTGAAAGCTGCAGATAAATACAAAAGGACAAAAAGAGTGGGATAGCTATAAACTGAGATTGTTCTACCACAGCAACTAAAGCGGTCTCTCTCACAACACCAGGCATGAAAGCGATTTTATAGCTTTGAAGATCTTCATTACAGAAATTACTGATTCACACTAGTTAACCCTTTGGACTCTACTGGAAAATAAGTCTAAAAGATGTATTTTTTGGCCCGCAGTTTGCTTCAAAGATTGTTTTTTTAAAAAACATAAATAGGATAAGTTGAGCTAACATGAAAACATTTCTACAAACATTTTCTCTGCTGACTTATTTGAAAAAGCCACTTATATATAATTGTTGTCAAGCTCTTCTTTTGGCTCTGCTTCTTTCCACCTCATCTGTGCAGGAAAGCTGTACATAAAGCTCTCCCTGATAACACAATTACAGCACCTTGACTTCCAAGTGCAGAACATATAATCGTATTAGCATTATCACTCTTCAGCCTTTGCTTCTGGACAGCAGATACCCAGCATAAGCAGTTATGCTGGATAAATATGACTTGCCATGTCAAAGGATTAACCTGCCTAACTAGGACTCTCTGAAAGTGAGTGATATATACGTTCTCTAACAAATCTTCATCCTGTCAGTTGTGCTATTGTGTATTTGCTAGGGTGAAGTGCATTAATTTTAACAGGACACATTTGAAATAGGAACACCACTGTGCTGTTATTTTCTATACAAGGTTCTTAGTGATCACCTTGAATGCTATCTCCTTTGGTCACTGTAGATAAAAGTGGCCCCACTCCTTAAAGAAGTTAAAGCATAGTTGGGAGTGTATAAACAACAAAACTATGCTAGGAAACTGGAAAAGAGGGCTTATAAGGGATACCCAGAAACTCACCTGGGATTTTCAGCGGTGCTGTATAAATATATATTTATTATTTGTACAACACATCAGTCGTGCTATATAAATAACAGTTATAATAATGTGTGGTGCGGACTTACCCGTGCCGCCATTTGGCGAGGCGGAGGGCGAGCGGAAGAAGACACAGTGGCTGGGGCTGGGGCTGGGGCTGGGGCTCGGCAAGTGGAGGCGGGGCCAGGAGCGTTGGTGTTGGATGATGCCTGGAGCTTTCCCGCCTCTCTGCTGGCTGTCAGGCAAGTCACTAACACTCCCATTCCCATTTGGACGTTTATTGTTAAAAAAAATTTTTTTTTATGCTTGTTTGTATGCCCATGAGCGGGGTATGCCCATGAGAGGAGCCGATTTCAAGGGGAGCTGGTGTGTGATCGGACTCCCCTTAAAGGGGTTGGTAACGAGCAGTGGAATGCCCAGCGCGGTGGGCAGTGCTGCTTGTCAATGACCGGACAACTAAAAAGATGCAGCCAAGGAGGTTTGCGCCCTTTGACTGTCTTTACGGGTTGTCTCCCATCTTAGGGTCCCAAGTAGAGGATCACATATTCCCAGCGGGGATCATTCTTACTGCCTACACTGGCCTCCTGCCTGCCAATGCATTTTTATTCAAGAAAAGTTCATTATGGGTCCTACAAATGAACAGGATTTGATCTTGCTTTTAAAAGACAACATCATGAAAAAAAGGGGACGGTTCAAAATTATTGCAACAGAAAACAGAACCTATCCCGGGCTATATTAAACAATTTCACAATGAATACAAATAAACATTTCTTATCTCTTCTATTTTTATATATATATGTATATAAACACAATGAGCCTCTTGTGGCGCAGAGTGGTAAGGCAGCGATATGCTGTCTGGAGCTGTCTGCCCATGAGGTTGGGAGTTCGATCCCAGCAGCCGGCTCAAGGTTGACTCAGCCTTCCATCCTTCCGAGGTCGGTAAAATGAGTACCCAGCTTGCTGGGGGGTAAGCGGTAATGACTGGGGAAGGCACTGGCAAACCACCCCGTATTGAGTCTGCCATGAAAATGCTAGAGGGCGTCACCCCAAGGGTCAGACATGACTCGGTGCTTGCACAGGGGATACCTTTACCTTATATAAACACAACCAGAACGGCCTCCAGATTGAACCGTTTTCAGTTGGGTTTTCCTCAGTGGTTGTCAACTTTTTTGTATAGTTAATGAAGTCCTGCAACAGGATCAAGTTTTCCTTTTAAATTATATATATGCGGCCTTTGGCTCCCAGGTATGGGGAGGTCTAGTCAAAAGACTCTTCCTCTAGTCAAAAGACTCTTCCTCTAGTCAAAAGACTCTTCTTTTGACTAGACCTCCCCATACCTGGGAGCCAAAGGCCACATATATATAATTTAAAAGGAAAACTTGATCCTGTTGCAGGACTTCATTAACTATACAAAAAAGTTGACAACCACTGAGGAAAACCCAATTGAAAACGGTTCAATCTGGAGGCCGTTCTGGTTGTGTTTATATACATATATATATATATATATATATATATATATATATATATATATATATATATATATATATATATATATATATATATATATATATATATATATATATATATATATATATATATATATATATAAAAAGAAAGAGAGAGAGAGAGAGAGAGAGAGAGAGAGAGAGAGAGAGAGAGAGAGAG
Organism: Paroedura picta; assembly: GCF_049243985.1. Taxonomy (NCBI): domain Eukaryota; kingdom Metazoa; phylum Chordata; class Lepidosauria; order Squamata; family Gekkonidae; genus Paroedura; species Paroedura picta. The sequence goes on along the minus strand of NC_135376.1, from coordinate 61,634,613 downwards.
AGAGAGAGAGAGAGAGAGAGAGAGAGAGAGAGCCTCTTGTGGCGCAGAGTGGTAAGGCAGCCGCCTGAAAGCTTTGCCCATGAGGTTGGGAGTTCAATCCCAGCAGCCGGCTCAAGGTTGACTCAGCCTTCCATCCTTCCGAGGTCGGTAAAATGAGTACCCAGCTTGCTGCTGGGGGGTAAACGGTCATGACTGGGGAAGGCACTGGCAAACCACCCCGTATTGAGTCTGCCATGAAAACGCTAGAGGGCGTCACCCCAAGGGTCAGACATGACTCGGTGCTTGCACAGGGGATACCTTTACCTTTACCTTTACCTTTACCTTTACCTTTTATATATATATATATATATATATATATATATATATATATATATATATATATATATATATATATATATATATATATATATATATATATATATATATATAAAAATAGAAGAGATAAGAAATGTTTATTTGTATTCATTGTGAAATTGTTTAATATAGCCCGGGATAGGTTCTGTTTAAAAGACAACATGGCAACCTTCATTCATGATCTTTTCTGTATGTGTTATTTTGTCTCTTGGGTGCCTGTATTGTATTGTGTTGGCTCAACCCCTCCCCCCCCCATTCCACACATGTCTTCTTCCTCTTGTGGTTGCCTCGCTATTTCATCACTATCTCACTGGCTTATTGCCAAGCATTTTAAAAGTGTGGGGAAATAAGCTGGAGGTAGAGCAGTGCAATATGAAAGCTACCACTGGAGGAAACAAAAAAGATGTGGTAAGGCTGGGAGAGGTGATGCAGTATAAGAATACAAGTCATGGAAAATGATACACATGGAAATGCCACACTAGGAATATTTAGTGCTGTTTTACACATTCTCCACATAGTTTGACTAGTTCATGCTGCTGCACCACAGGATGGTACAGTACAGTTGTCAGTTCTTCTGCATTATCAGTGAGTGGTTCAGGGATGGGATGTGGGAATGCTGCTCTTATCTTGCAGAGAGGGATAGGCATGAACTGCTGAGAAGGATAGGAAGAACTGGCTTACAAACTAAAGTTCATAACACATTTTGGCTGGTTCATGCTTTGTGAAATCCAGTTTTGGCAGGTCACCCAGTATGAACTTTCCATGAGCTTTCAAGTTCTTCATGGAGGTTAATGCCAGTTTGTGAGCAGAGACATTCCCAAAGAGATTGCACAATGTTTACAGAACTTCAAAGCAACAACTTGGAGGACATGTATAGAAGCATCCAAGGGAAACCGTCTTCAACTCTGATTCCTCCAACTTGCACTGGATCCATTCTGTATGCTCCTTAACTGCACTCAATTTCACAGGTTCAGAAATGTATAGAACAGATCCTGAGCAAGCTAGAGGCACCAAATTCTCAGCAGACCTCTTCTGGGTGTTCTTCTATTTATCTTCCAAGTTTTGTGTCACTAGCTTACACAGGTTCTGTGTCACTAGCTTACACAGCCAGTCATGTTGACAGATGCAGGTCCAAGCAGCTCAGGAATGGATAGAATGGATTCTGTGCAAGCTAGGCATGAAACTCACAGGATATCTCTGGCTGACTTTCCTCTACTTGCTCTCTTAAAAAACAAAAGTTCCAAATTTTTAGGCAGTCCCAAATTTGGGACAGTCCCTGGTTTATGAGTTTATGTACCACCTTCCCTTGTGACTCAGGGTAGTTTACATTGGGAATTTTCATAAAATAGGACGGTGTAATAAGCATCTTGATTTGAATATGTAACATTTTTAATAATAGGAACTTCTATTAAAATAAAACAGTTTACAATTTAACATTCAACAATGCACTGTAGTTCAGTTCTTCTGATGTGGGTGTGATTGATGGTGGGAGGGACCTCTGTGCTCTGATTGATAGTTGGTTCACTTGTCTATCATGAACCAGAAACCAAGCCAAACCAAATTGCAGTTTCCTACTTCATGCCCTTCCCTACTTGCTGATGTCTGCTGCTTCCATAGTGAAGGCGGACCCTATATGGGGGTGACATTTTGGAGGGCATTTTAGGCTGTAGTAGGAGAAGGAATGTAAAAAAGTTGTGTTCCGTTAACAGGAAATCCTTCCACTCCTATGATATCTAATCAATGTGGCATAGGGAAAATGTTAGTAAAGCTGAAGTCCATTCCTAGCTTTTTCTTGCATAGCTAAATCATGGTGTGTTGGTTTGCCTTTAAAACCTGATCTATACTGTCTTCATTCTTAATATACCAATTTGACCTACTTTAGGATGTTTAGTAACTTAACATTAATTCTAGTTTGCTATTTTTATTGATGTTTATTCAGATAACTAGCTTCAAAGCCTATTCCTAAGAATGGCCCATGGCCAGGCAGCTTAAGGTGGCTTTGGGCTGCAGCTCACAGCCAGATCAAGTGGGGCGGGTGGGGGCTGGCCCGGGACAGAGCTCCTTAGCAGGCAGTCAGCAGGCTGGGAGACCCTCGTTAGCAGGCCCTGCTTAGCTGGCCAACAGGCCCTCGTTAGCAGGCCCTCTACCACAACCCTGTGCCCAAGGCCCTCTCCCCTTACCTGCTTCTGGCTCCAGGCACTGAGTTGTGTCTGAGAGCAAAGAGGCTAGAGTCCAGGGAGAGAGGGTGGGAGCTGCAGGGGCAGGGCCTATTCCAACTTGGACAGCCAGACACATTCCACCCCCAGGCTGTTTCACAAATATATAGAGGAATCATGGATAATGGTAAACTTAAGTGCACTCATATTTCATTCATTTTCCAATTAAGAATTGTCAACAGAACCATTTTTGTTAATTTTGCAAGGCCATGGCAGATATTATAAACAATGGTAATGCATCTGTATAAAATGCAAATATAGTTTAGCTTGGCACTAGACTCCAGAGCTTAAGCAGAGATAAATTGAATCTACAGAGTAGTGTATAGTACCTAGGGGAGAGCGGTATACAAATGTAATGAATAAATAAATATGATCATTATGAACATACACAATTTACAGGTTGTGCCCCATGGCATGGTTTGATATTCTGATCATTTGTTCCTCTTTCATATTTGTTAAAAATCTGTCACTTGATTAGATAAGGTATATCTCAGCATTGTAAAGATATACATAATTTTATATTTTTATAACACAGGGGATATATTTTATTTGAAGATAAAGTCTATATATTGGAGCCATTGGGAAGTGCTATAAGTGAACACATAATCTATCAAGCAGAGAACCTAAAACTATCCCTGGGTTCTTGTGGTCATCATCTCAACATCTCAGGTATCAAATGGGAAGATGCTGCACCATCTAATCAGATGTTTATTAGCAGGGTAAGTAGAAATCACAATTTTGTACTTCAAGTGTCTTAAATCTAATCAAATCCAAAAAAGGGGGGTCCTGATCAAATTATAATGCATTTTAGGGTAACTATCCTGCAGTTATTGTAACAACAGTTTCAAATTCATATTATAGATCTCAAATGTCTGAGCCAGTTTGTTCAGAATTTAGTAGAACCTCTGACAAATATTATCATAATCCAAAGATTTAGAAGCATCCGCATCCTTTTAATGTAAGTCTACATGGTCAGATTTATTTATTTTCATTTATAGTACACCTTTATCACTGCTTGAGTTGGATTACAACCATTATACAACTACTTATTTATTATTTTTATTTATTCATTAGACTTCTAGCCTGCCGCTCCCAGAATGGTCAGATGAAATCCCTGATAAAATCCACAGTAAAAATCCAGTATGCCAAAACCACAAATTGGTGGTGAATAATAACCCTCCCCCCACCCCAGTCCGGCAGCCTGCTCTCTGCCATGGGGAAGCAGTGGTGACTCACCTGATGGACTGGCGTAGTCTGTTGTACTAGCCCAGCCTGAGGAGGTGCCCCTGATCTTACCTTGCTCTGGGCTCAACCAAATCAGGAAGCTGATTACTCTGGATGATTTGAATGATAACATTTCAGGCTAACACTTTATCCCTAGCAAAACAACATGATGCAGTGGAATATCGCTTGTAATTTGCTGTTATTTTTTTAAAGAGGAAGTATACCTGGATCAAAATATGTATCTAGATAATAAGAATTTGATACAATTAAATAGAAGGGAGCTTGAGCAGATGGAACAAATTCAACAATAAATCTATACATAGTCTGGAAAGTGCTTCTGGACTTTTCAACTTTCCATTAAGCCTCTATTAAAGGGACAAAAGATTTGTTATCCAAGCCAGTCAAGTGGAGATGAAAATTACCACTTCATGTAAGCATTCTTCAACACAGACATTTTTTAAAAAATCATAAATGTGCCTATTCTAAAATCAAGTTCTCATTTTTTAAAAAAATTAGAAACAATTCAGACTCAAATGACTCTAGAGCCGGTTTCCCCAAAAATTATCAGGAGTGAGCCAATCCTTCTTGCCATGGAGCAGAACAGCCACTGACCTTATCCTGTCTAAAGTCCTGGGTTCATATGCGCTTTTATGCCATCAAGACTTTTCTGTTCATGTTACTGGAGTAACCAGATCTGTACACATATTAATTTGTTTGTGCCTATTCATTTCCCCCAAATAAATGAATGGAATACTAAGACTAATCAACAGAAATTTGCAACAAGACCACATAGTAAATCCAGCATTAGTATCCCTTCCTTGCAACTTCTCTTAGAAATTGAAAGAGGCAGCAATCAGTATGCAAAATATAAGTTTACCATGTAGCCAGAATTCTGTATGTGATTTCTGCCACCCTGCAATACAATTCTCAACAGTTGCCTTATACTTCCTGCCCAATCATTTCAATTTAAAAATGATCTTGGATAGACTGTGAAAGAAAGGCATAGTGAAAAGAAGACTGGAAATTAAAAGGTGTAATTTTTTCTGTTTTCATTAACATAATTTGTAAATTTCTTCTGTAGCTTAATTATTTCTTTTTAAAATGGCAATCTTAGATGAATGAGGAAGTTGATTGTGCTAAGACAGAGATTAGCTGCACTATGCAAGCAAAGAGAAATGATAATTAGAGGCGTTTTAGAAACAAATGGCCTATTCAGGAAACACCTCCCCCTCCCTCAGCAAGTAATGGAACAGATTAATAATAATAATCAGGCACAACATGCTTTCAAACTTAAACTACTACTATATCTTGTAGACCTCAGTTGTTTTATTCCTTTGTTTTTATTCCTTTGTAATTTACACTTTAGGGAACAAGCAAAATACTTCTCATTATTTTGTTTGGTGTATTAGAAACTCATAATGAATTAACAGTGTTGTGAAGACTTCACATATGGAAAGCATTCATTTTTTAAAGATTGGCTTTTAAAAAGGGATTAGACAAATGCATGGAGGATCGGTCCATCAATGGCTATTAACCGTGATGGCAAATGGAAATGTCATATTCAGAAGTAATCAAGTTCTGACTACCCGTGGCAGCAGCACCTTCCAGGTCATCTGGCTGCCTTTCAAATTTCTGTAATCCATAACCTGTTGCATTGTTTATACAATGTCCCAGCCTGTTCATCACACAGACTTACACTATGTAATCTTCCTTGAGTCTCAGCAAGAAAAGCAAACTATGAATGATGCAAACAAATAATTATCTTAGAAACAGGATGCTGGATGAGGTTGACCATTTTATTATAAACCCTCCTCCCAAATGTTTCAAGACTTGTAGTGCAGAATTCACTGAGGGCATTCAACAACAGACAGCTTAGAAACTTTAAATAAAGTTTAATAATGGCACAATAAAGCAATGTGGTCTGTTCTGCATTCTGACCTTATTCTTCTTTTTGCTTGATCTCCAAGTTCTGAAATTTATATACAAGGAGGAGGTTCAAGGGGGGTATAGATCATCTCACAAAAATAACAAAGCATTTGATATGTGAAATCAAGATGATGTGCAATTGACTTGAAAATTAAATTGCCCTAGAAGTTATGAAATTTGGACATTGACCTAAAATGGATAAAATAAACCGGAGAATAAAAAATTAGAAACATTATAACACAATTATATATACACATGTGGAATTGGTCTTAGGTAGCAAAAGTGCATTTATTGTTAAGAGTCCAGCACCACATATAAAATAAAATCAAGCAGATGATGATGATGATGATGATTTACATTTGTAGCCCACCTTCCTCTGAAGACTCAATGCAGGTTACATAAAATATAAATTCTATAAAAACCCCTAACCCATATAACTCCCAAGGTACTGAGATGGCCAGGTCCCTCTTACCTCCCACAGACATCTAACAAGGGGTGCGCAAAAGGTTGTATAGTGGAGCCAGAGAGGAAGCCATTGCTCTATCAGGACTAGCCTCAACCAGTCTTGGCAGAAGAGCTCTATTTTGCAGGCCCTGCAGAACTTTGTCAATTCTGATATATTAGTTTTGCATTTTCTAGATTGCACTCTTGTGATTCTGCCCTCCTTCCCATTGCACCAGTAGTGTGATACAGTCCAAGGGATCACTGAACAATGGGTTTCCATATTAGACCAACACTATCACATAAAATGTCACCTCATTCCATCACATCCATTCTAGTACTCCACTTCAGTTCTTGGATCTGCTGTGACAATACTTTTGTTTCAAATAGATGTTGGAATTCACTGCCATAAATACACTAGTGATGATGATCTGTTCTTAAAATACCAGCAGAGACCTGTAAAAAGTTCATAGCTAAATTCTCTCATTGTCTTCTGACTTTTGACACCAACCTCAACAACATATCTATTCCCTTTCTTCCAAGTCACACTTCCTCCCATCTTTTCCCTTCTGCACCCTACTTCTGTCTATATGGCCCCAATCTGCAGATTTAAGTATCAGATTGTAACAGCCTTTGGCCACATACAATACATTTGATCACATAGGAGTATGTATCCACAGATGGAGCCAGCTTTACTATTAGAACTATTGATGATATAGGATGGCCTAGTGACTATCTCCACTATAGTATCATGTGCATAATATTATAGATATTATAAGTTTTGTGTCATGCCAGTTGTGCACCAGCTGAGTTTCCTTTCATATGTGCATGCAAATAATTCACTGCCTTGCTTTCTTTACACCTTTATGCAAACACTGCCACAGTATTGGGCAGCCCAGCAATTCTAATCCATTGTAGAAATGTTGTTGTACCAGCACGGCTGTGCCAACAAATACTGCTGCATTCCTGTGGCATCCTGTGTCTAACTCTATGGGATTTGTTGGGCCCATTCCTGAGTGCTGATGCAGGACCTTGCAGTGGCATGCCCATCACCTTCAAAATATAAAACTTATTAGACAGGATGTACTCTTGCAAATAAGGTTCCTCTTCATTTTCAAAAGGAGGAGTTGTGGGGGGCTTTTTGCATGATGTGAATATTTAGAAGCTGGGCAATGTAGTATTTCAGCAATGCACAAAAATGTCCCTATAAATCTTGCCTGGAGACTCCAGCTTTATTATTTCTGACTGTCTCAGCTTGTTAGGAAACTGCTTTCCAGGAGCCTAGAACTGGCCATTCAATTTTGATTAAATTGCTTTAGTCAATTTTGTTTTAAATGTGGGAAATCATTTGCTTAGACCCAGGACAATATGCAATTATTTAGTATGATAAGCACGAAAGCTCTTGCTCAAACTTGTTAGATTCTGTCGAAAGCTCATTTCTGTCCCCAATTTCATCCCAGGAAAAAGTGGTAGCCAGCTTGCCTGCCATAAAACTTCCTGGCACTATAGATGATTATATAGTAACATCACCTTGGAGATCATTTATAACTTTTGCATGTTTACTCATAAGCAAATCTCTCTCATTTCAGTGGGCTTTATTCCCTAGGTAAGCATGTTTAGAATATCATTCTTAATTATTTCACACTGAGAGAGATTCATTCATTTGTTGTGCTTTTGGATCCCCCCCCCCATTTAAATCTATGTTAATATGTGTTATACATATTCGGTTATTTATGGCCTATACAACTGCATCATTTTATACTTTAATAATACGAACATCTCAAAAACATATAAACAAACATTCTGTCTGAAGGATGAGCCATGTCGTGATTAGAGTAGGATTTCATAGTTCCAGGTTTGAATTACCATTGTGCCATGGAAGGCTGCAGGGTGATCCTTGGCCAGTCACACATTCTCAGCCTAACATACCACATAAGACTGTTGTCATGATAAAATAATGTTAGGTCTCCACTGAGGAGAAATGTGATATATATATATTCACTTCAAGCTCCAAAGTCACACTTGAAGTGAAGTCTGACTCCAAGACATGTAAAGTTATAAATCAGGTTTTTTTTTGTTTAATTTATAATATCAAACAGAAATGCTTTGAATTTTTCACTGTTTTAAACAGGAATAGTAACATAACCTATATAATACAGAGCAGATAGGCTTCCCTCTTTCGAGTGACAGGAACAGCACCCAACTCATACCTGAAGTTCCTAATGGACTCTGTTCCTAACCAGCACACCTCCTAAACCTTCTGCCAGTATCCAACTTACAAATGCCTTTTTTTCCCGAACTCACCCGTTCAAAGTGATTGGCTGATGCTCTGGAAGGTGGGACTTGAACCTGTCCATCTCAGGTGGTACCTGGGAATTGGGGAGGGTCATACTGTAGAAATTGTCACTAATCTCATTGATAAAATCTGTAATGACACAGGGAAATTCCAAAAGCAGTGCACTGGAGGCAATTTTCCAGCCACTTTTATTCCTTCTCCTCAATTTCTTGAAAGCTTGGGATTGGTGCTGATAGCAGGAATTTACCCACTGCAAAAGAGCAAGTGGGAAACCAATTGCTGGAGACAATATGAGACAATATGAGACAATACTTTTCATTATTTAAAAATCAGTTTGTACAGAAGCGGCACTAGAAGAAATAAATAGCCCGAGATTTAGAAGTCCAAGAAATGCTCATTTCTGGTCTTTGTTTTGGTAGCACAAGAGGGAAGCCCTGAAATCTACTAAGTATGTGGAACTTCTTATTGTGGCTGATAACCGAGAGGTAAGCAAAAACTAAAATGAAACTGACGTTGAGAATTGCATCAGCAAGGAAGATAACACATATCATGTAATTATCACTCGGGGAATTGTTTAAGTTGAATTTTTATTTATTTATTTGGTTGGTTGCTATACTAGCCTTATTCTGGGCACAGTTTCAGGCATTCCCCATGTCCTTTCTGGGAAATAAGGACTCATTGGGATTAATCACACTTTGGATGCTTATAATTCTAGTTTTTACCCTATTAAAAGGGTCTCACATAGTTTCTGCCTGAGACCATGAAGAGCTGCATCTATATAATACTAGGCTAAATGAAGCAGTGGTTTGACTTATTAAGATGGACCCTCCATACATTCGTTTTGCCAGGGGCCAGATTTAAATTTCTGGTTGCTAGACACTTAGGAAACATTATGAACCCCTGAACATGCACTACACTTAACTAACTAAATTCAGCCTTGCTCTCAATTATCTCTTCTGGAAATCTGTAATGGCAGCTCTTAGTATTCATGTAAAAATCAATTCCTATGGTTATGGGCAGGAAACTATAACAGGAAAAGGTTTCCAATTTAAAAATTGACCCGTTTGACAGTTTCCAGCCAATAGCAGAGAATAATTTATTGGGAAAAGGTTGATAATGACAGGTGATTAATGAAAACAATTAAAATGTTTAGTGTCACTTCAAATTTTCTTATAGTTTCAGCGACAGGGCAAGGATGTGGAGAAAGTGAAGCAGAGGCTGATAGAAATTGCAAACTACGTTGATAAGGTAAAGTGTTTGAGTTGAAACAATAAATATAGTGCCAATATCCATGCAATTGTCTATTTTTGGAAGGTATATTTATTCTGTTTCTGAATGGTGCCATTGTGGGTGTGACCTTGGATAATGCATATGTTCCCATCCATCCAAATGCATATGTTCCCATTCTCTTTGAGAATATGGCTTGGAAAGCATTTGTGTGGGAAAGTCATAATTTAAAAAGAGAGCATAGCTGGTGGCCCAGATTCATTTAGACCACTTCCACACAGAGGTTTTGGCTACCAATCTGCAGGACTTATTTATTTTCAGCATCCTCATTACCTTGTGGTCTAATCATATTCCAATCATCATACTCTTAGACCTCTCTTTTCCAATCCTTCTTTTCTCCAATATTTTTTGGGAAGAGTGCCAGTTGGGAGGTGGTTTGGATGGGAACATATGCATTATCCAAGGTCACACCCACAGTGGCACCATTTTCCTTTTTTCAGTACCTTTTAACCACCATTTTCCACAACATCACGGCATACACTGGAGGTTTTTTTTAAGTCTTTTAAAAATTGGTAATAAATTGGTAAATTTTGGAGGCCCTGCTTCAAGTGCCCTCGCCATCTGAGCTTAGGTGGGTACCAACCTGACACAGAGCGTTCTTGATTATGGCACCAAAACTTTGAGACTCTCTCCAGAGGAAGATTCATCCTTCTCCCTCTTTTGTTGTCTTTTGTCAGCATGTGAGGACTTTTTTTTATTTTGTTAGGCATACTACCAGAACTGATATCAGCTCTCTTTGTTGGTTTTGGTATTATGTTGTAATTGAAATATTAGATGCAATTTTACAATAGTATGTTATAATTCAAAGTGATTCTTTGATATGTTTGAAACTAAAACCTTAAATATTTTAGAGTATTTTGGGGGGAGAAATGCAATAATAAATGTGTCACTCTTAACTAACCTATAGGAGCCGGATGTGTATGTTTTTAAAAAATCTATTTTTTCATGGCCTAATTGTACAAGAATCAGACCTTGATACATAGATTTATAGTAGCAGCATCTTTAGTAAACCCAATAGTCATTTGGTTTGGAAGATATGCTCCCAGATCACATTCCCATGCATGCTGGAGAAGTGAGATCATGTCTGTTCTGATCAGACATGCCCGTTCTGTCTTCAAGACTGCAGGAATCCTTTCATGGTGTAATGTTTGAATAGGGCCTTGCACAATCAAAATCTGTTTTGCAATCCAGCAGTCAACTGTAAAAATTGGGCATATTTGACCATTTCTACACTGGAGGCTTTGCACTGGCTGCAGATTGGAATGTGAGCCAGGGCAGGTTGCCCTGCCTCTTCCTGCTCCCACATGGGGAAGCCCAGTGCATTGGCCCAGTGCATCTTGTCTACCCCAGATTTGTGCTCCCGCTTGGGAGCTGGGGCAGCTAAGTTCCCAGTGGGGTTTTGTGTATGTGTTACATTAGTATGCCTTATTCCTACCTCCATGCATGACAGGACAGTTGTGCCCAATATGTCGGGATGAAATCTTTCTTCCCCACAGCATATAAGAAAAGCTTAGAGAGAATATCCTCTAGTCTGGTTTTGTCGAATTAGATAGGGTTACCCTATGTCGTCTTATTTTCTTTTTGGTGTCCATCTTCTCTTGGGTTCTTTTTTACTGAGCTGATGAAAATGTCCACTTTTTGGACTGAAGTTAGCAATTATCACAGTTTAAATAGGGGTGTTTAAAATGAAATTTGCCATAGTGACCACTTGTTTTACTTCCATAGGGTAGGATTCAGAATATTGATTTGGCTTTCTTATCAGTTCTATAGGCCTCTAAATATTCGAATAGCTCTGGTTGGAGTGGAAATCTGGAATGACATGGATAAGTGCACAATAACCCAAGACCCCTTCACCAGCCTACATGAGTTCCTGGACTGGCGAAAGCTGAAACTACTACCTCGTAAACCACATGACAATGCACAGCTAGTGAGGTATGCCCACTGAGAAGAAGTGAATACTGGGAGATAATTTCATAGTCCAAGAAATCATATTCAGAATTATAGATTGTAACAAATTGTTCTCTTGGGTAATTTCCATCATTATGTCATATTTATTTATCTGTCCATCTCACTGAGTCTCAAGTTGGAAAACATCATTTTAAAAAGCAGATCGATAAAATAGCTAGTAGTAATTGTGTCATACAATAAATGGATTGCAGAATATAATATAATACAAACAACAGACAATGCAAAAAACAAAATTACAAAAATGGAGAACAATACAATAAATATATAATATATATAAAATAATAAAGAGTATAATAAAGCTGATTTGAAAAAATATTTGCAATACACACATCAAGCAGTGCAATGGGGATTGCCTAAAATTTCCTCAGCCATTAAAATGACGGCACTATTCCCATTATGCAAAAAAAAAAAAAAAACTCTCCCAGAAGATTCTGTTTCCAGATCCTCTGGAATGCAAGATGAATTAGAGCAGGGGTAGTCAAACTGCGGCCCTCCAGATGTCCATGGACTACAATGCCCAGGAGCCCCTGCCAGCATTCGCTAGCAGGGGCTTCTGGGAATTTTAGTCCATGGACATCTGGAGGGCCGCAGTTTGACTACCCCTGAATTAGAGGCTACCCAATTGCATCAGGCAGTCCATTCTGCCAGGCAGGAGCCAAAGCAGAGGATGCTCAGATGCAAGAGAGAATTGATCTTATCTGTTTTAGAGGTGGCAGCTTCAGAAACCTTTGCCCAAATGAGTGAGGATGCCATGGCACAACATATCAGAACAGAGTCCTGCAAAAATGGGGATCCAAGACTATGATGAAGGGCTTGTAAGGTGATAGCCAATATGAGGAATTAAACTCCTTGAGAACCAAGTCCGTGGAAACCAGGCATTAGGGTGGATTTTGTTCCCTCAGTAACTTTGTCTCTAAAAGTAGCCTTTTATTTCCCTCCATTCAGCCATGCATTTAGGTGGGATACCGTATAAGGATGAACTTGGGGATACCAGTGGATGGTGGAGGCTAAACCTTCAAAAGCTGCATGTCTTTATAACGTTTGTTCTTTTCTTCCATCATCCATCAGTGGAGTATATTTCCAAGGTACTACCATTGGCATGGCACCCATAATGAGCATGTGTACTGCTGAGCAGTCTGGGGGTATTGTCATGGTAAGTGCTTGTTAGAACCACATTGTTTTGTTTATGCACTGAAAAACAGTTTTCACATTTAGCATAAGCCAAGGCACCCAGCCTGTCTTCTAACCTTTTTGATTTCATGACAATGCTGAACATAGTTTTGATTCATTTTGTAGTCTCTGCGTGGATGAATTTGGGTCATGGCAGGATGGAAAGGTGCTTAAATGGACTCCGGGGAATGGTAGAGGACAGGAAGGCCTGGAGGATCATTGTCCATGGGGTTGCAATGGGTCGGACACGACTTCGCACCTAACAACAACAAGATAAGACAGTACTGGCTATCAGATAAATAGATGTGATGAAAAAAGACAAGCACCTTGTCATTTGCCACCCTTTCCCCCTTAATTTCCTGGAGCACACTAGATACAGGGCAGGGCAGCCAATCTGGAGCAGAAGTGAGATGAGGTCTGGGCACAACTGGAGCTGCATGGTTAGAGTCTAGGTTCCAGATCAAACACAGCATAGGTGATTTAGCAGCAGCAGCAGGTTCTTGGGCAAATCTAGAAATCAGAGTCAAAACACAGTCCATAGTTTCAGAGACAGGGTCAGTGATAGCCGGAGACACTCATCTTGCAGGTGGATTGCATCATCCTCACTGTCTGAATATAGGTGTCGTTGGGCTGCTAATTGTGCACTCTGCCTATGTGCTCAGGGCAAAACAAACATGCTGCATTTCACAAGTTGCTCTGTAAATGTGTCTGTGATGGTTTTCAATAGATGAAAAATGCTGCATGTGATGCCATCTTTTAGAGTAGCCAGATGATGAACTGTCAAGGCTCAAAAGAAGTCCCCCACCCCTCCACCTCCCACACATCCCCTCACCTGTTGGAGAGCCAAAGAAAAGGCTGAAGGGCTGACTCCCCTTTGCCAGTAGCCCCATACTTGAACTAGCAAAGGGTAAAGCAGGCCACTGCTGGTTCTTTCCTGGTTTCACCACACCCAGGCCACAAGGGAGAAGCCACCATGCTTCTTGCTGGTCACACTTGCCCCCAGACTGACAGGGTGAAGGCAGGTGCCACCATGCTCTTCCTCACTGTCCACTTCCTGTCTGGGCCAACATATGATAAAGCTTCATGTTGCTATACAGAAGTTCTACCATGCAGACTTCCCATATGGGTGGCCCTGCAGGACAACCATCCACCAGGATTTTGCACAGTCAAGTAAATGTCCAATTCACCCATGAACCATCCAGTTTTATCATCATGATGCATCATCATGAATCTGTTCTAATGTTCCGTTCAGCAGTCTCTAATCTGAGGCAGTAGATGGTATCCTGTTTGGTGATTGTGAAGCCTCCTGTTAAAACATTTGTCTAATGGAAAAATGTTTGAAAACCAAAGGAAGAATAAATTGTAAACTCAGGAATCTGGTCATTGTTTTTCTGCCATTTAGTTTTCTAATCAGCAATTTAAAATGTTTGTGTGCTCAGACAGTCTCTTCCGCAATGACACTGCACTCCCAGCCTAAAAGAAAAATCACTCTGGATGCTTCATCAGACAGTTCAGATATTCTAAGTTGACACAAACTAAAAATGCTGGCCTTTTAAAGCCAACTCACGCGTTGTTCTAGCCCAGCTGTGCTTTTATTTTATTCATGTTTCACTATTTCATTATTTATTAATTTATTTTATTCATGCTTTTATTTATTTGGGGGCTACATTGAATATAAATAATAAAAGTGACTGGAAACTTGAAATGTGGTTTAATGGCCCAGATGCCTTTTTAAAATATTCAGGATTTTAAGGGAGCCTTAAACTTGCTTACTGCAAATTCTCTCCTTTACTTGTGTTCACTGTTTTCAGATTTGATGATCATAGTTTCCTTCGTAACCTTTCTTTTCTTAGACCACATCATTAGAGTCAGTGTTAATTATAGCTACTGTTGTTTGCATATGTTTATAATTCAAAACTGGGAACAATGGAAGTGAATCACTTTAGACTAAGCTGTCTCAACCAGGGTTTCACAAAACTGTGGGGTTTCTTCAAAGCCCTGGAAGGCTTTCATGAATGGGTGGGAGTTAATTAACCTTAAATATATTTTTAAAATTTGCTAAACATTTATTGGGTGATATGACCATATATGGTCATGTTGATCTGCCCCCCCCCCCCCCCCGTGGCCAATGATGGGCCCAGAGGGGGTGGGAAGGGGACGGGCCCCAGGTGGACATGTACACAGCTATGCTTCCCGGCCATATTCTGCACCATCACACCACTTCTGGGGTTTCTTGAAGTCTGAAGAATATTTCAGGGGTTTCTCAATGGTAAAAAAGTTGAGAAAGGCTGCTTTAGATATTACAGATTTTGTGTTCAGTACTGCAATTTCAAAGTAAAGTGTTTTTGTTTTAACAGGTTAAAATTAGGGGTGTCTGAAATAGTGGTCCCTACAAAAATGGAAGCCTCTGTGGTTAATCTGTAAAGTAGGCTTACAAACATAGGCAGAGGAAGGATTCACCTTGGAGTTACTGTTAAGTCAGTAGTACTAATTTATACTGATGGGGACTTGGCAGCAAACACAGAGGTGTAATATTGCTTATTGTGTTGTGGAGGGGATGCCTTTTCACATTTCCAAGACAACAGGATGCCCTTACACTTTGCTGCAGGGGAAAATGCCCTCACAGTGCAGGTTAGGAAGAAGGGAATATTGTCCAGTTGTCATGACACTGCAATAATATATTACAGCACAGCATGAGAAGATCATCCAGTTGTCTTGACAACAAGAGAGAACTGTTTTTCTACCCAACTGTGACACTTCCCTCACTGAAGTGTCACCTGTTTCCCTGCTTCTCTTAATTCTCACAAACTATGTTGTCAGACGAACACACCAGAGCCACATTTTGTTAAAGTCAGCTATTCCTGAAACAGTTAACCTTATGTTTCAGCAAAAGCAATGAGAACACAGAAGAACTGCCGAGGACATGAAATATATAAAATAAAATGAATAAGACCAAACTTTTATTTTAAAAGCTGTATAGTTCTCAGTATGCAAAATAAAACTAACGTGACCCAATTAGGGATGGGCACAAACTGGTTCATGAGCCAAAATTCATCACACATTCGACCCAGCTCAGTGGAGGCACCTCCCACAAACATTTCCTGGACTTTTGTCCAGTCCTGGCCACTTAAACGTATCAGCTGAGCAGGGTGGTCCCCCATCAGCAGTTAGATTTAAATGGTTGCAAGCAATTTCAAGAGGAATTAAGTGAAGGAAAGGAGAAATCCAGGGGGGAATGAGGTGCTCTCCTGCAAGTTCTTGTGGGCTCCCCAGTGTGCATCCTGGCAGACGATGCTACACAGCTAGGTCTGGCCAAGCCCAGTGGCTACCAGGGGGAGGAAAGGGATGAAAGATGGAGAGGACAGATAAAGAGAGGTTGGCTGATGACTGGGAAAGAGAAGAAGAAGCAGGAAAAGGGAGAGTCTATAGGGGCTTTCAGGGAAGAGAAAGAGGAAATAGTGGGGGAGGGGAAAATGAGATCCCTGTGCAAGTCTTTTCAGGACCCCTGCTTGTAAGAAGATATTTCAGAGACTGTTGGCAAAGAGTAAGTTATTCAAGCAGACAGAAGGCATGGGTTGTTTTTTTACACCAATAATAACTGAACTACTCTGACATCCAATGAACTTGTACACATATTGTCGTATAAAGCTATAGTGGTTTGTCATTTGTACAGTGAGCTTTACTTTCTCCCTGACTGTGTTTATCTTTGAGGATCATTCAGACACCCCTTTGGGAGCAGCCGTAACTCTGGCTCATGAGCTGGGCCACAATTTTGGAATGAACCACGATACACTGGAAAGGGGTTGCACCTGCAAGGCATCTTCTGAAAAAGGAGGCTGCATCATGAACCCATCGACTGGGTAAGTATGAATGCATACTATCCTCTGTTTCTTTGAAAATGAGATTTTGCCACATCTCTGGTTTTGTTTTTATTTCAGGAAGCATTTAAGCAGAGGTTTACATCCTGTTATTGGAATTCATGTTTTTCATAGAAACTCAGTACAATTGACCCACACGAACAAAATCAGGAGCAGGAGGGAGAGAATCTTAAATTTCATGGGAGTTGTAATTCCCCACTCCCATGCTTTTTTCTGGAGGAAAATGCATGATGCTGAATCATCTTTAGAGCCTAGTCATCTGGAAAAAGGGGGGGGGAAAGAACTTGGCTGTTTCTATACAGATATTTGTGGGCATGTGGTAGATAGGAGAAAGTAGACCAGGAGAGGGATGTGTGTGTATGTGTGTGCACAATACCAGTTTTGACTGCTTTAAAGGAAGAGTTCTCTATATAAACTGTTCAGTGTAGTCCTAAGCAGAGTTACCGTATATACTTGCACATAAGCCGACCTGCACATAAGCTGAGGCACCTAATTTTACCACAGGATCTGGGCAAACTTATTGACTCTCATATAAATCAATGGTGCGAAATGCAGTAGTCACTGGTAAATTTACATTAATTCAGGCACCAGTATGTTAACTATTTTTGAATATTTAAAAGAAAAACAGTAAACTAGCTCTGTAAGTGCAAAAGAGAGCCAGCAAACCAGAGCAGAACAACAGTACCCAAAGTTGGCAACCTACTACAACAAGTGCAACAGCTGCCAAACCGGGAGAATGGACAACTCTAACTACAACCCCAGAACAAAACATTGAAAGAACTGTAAAAATCAGCTTTTAAAAGAAACACAACCCCAAGAATGAAAATAAAAAAAGAAAAGGCAAACAATGCTGCCCCCTCAGAAAAAAGAAGAAATCCCAAAGCACCCCCCAAAAGCCACCCCACCCCACCCACAGAAACCAAAAGAATAGTTTGCAAGAAATGAAGGCAAAAGGAAAACAAAGATGTCCCTTAGTCAAACCGTTGCTGTCCTAAAAGCAGCCAGAACAAGCTTCAGCTTGCAAGAGGTTTGCCAAAGCAATGTAACGATTAGCTGGCTGGGAGCAGGCTGTTATTTCAATTACCATATATACCCGCGTATAAGCCAAGGAACACTTTTTTCAGTGTGAATACTACGCTGAAAAACTTGGCTTATACACAAGTATATATGGTATACCTTTCTGAGGCCATTGAAAGTGGACTTGGAACGGTGTAACTGTACATCAGACTGAAGGACTGGCAACCCACCACTCTGACCAGTGGCAGGAATTTTTTTTTAAGAGCCGTTGGAACAATTGTGTGATGTCATTTCTGGGGGGAACTGAAAAGGATTGTTCCCC
Source organism: Paroedura picta (assembly GCF_049243985.1). NCBI lineage: Eukaryota > Metazoa > Chordata > Lepidosauria > Squamata > Gekkonidae > Paroedura > Paroedura picta. Next base: position 61,616,514 of record NC_135376.1, on the reverse strand, counting down.
ACCCCTCTAGGAATTGCTGGAAACACAATCATTACTGCAGAATATCTAGAGATGTCTGGAGAAGGTAGGATGTCCCTTCCAGGTTTTACCTGGAAAGGACATCACCGTGTTGCTGCCAGCTGTCCCTTGCCCCAGTCTCTCACTGGCAACCGTAGCTGCCTTCTTTTATCTTAGTGAGCACTGCAGTTGCTAAAACTGCTCTATTCCAATGCTCCGACTGCTATAAATACCCGGTTCCCATCTTTCTTTCACAGTCGATAGAGTTATGGCAGGTGGAATCAATTCTGAATGTGATTTGCTGGGTGGAGGGGCACTTTATCTCAGAAGCAAACATTGTGAAGAGCTGCTGTACCATGTTATTCAGGAAGGAAGTCTTTACTTCAGCTTTTAAAGATTTAAGCTACAGTCTTAGGTACACTGATTAGGAAGCTAATCTCTAATTCAGTAGGTTACTCTTCTGAGAAGACACGTTTAAGATTGCACTGTAAAGGAAACCACTGCCGTTGCTTTGCCAGGATAAGCATCCAAGATACACTGGCAAAATTATAAGAGGAAGACAGTGTGTTTCTGGGCGCACCTTTTGCTGACCGCTAATAAGAAATGAATCATAGGGAGGCTGTTTACAAAAGTCACAATTTTGTCAAAGATCTAAACATTTTAGTTATTGTATATTTCACCCCACTCATGGTAGACCTATTGGTGCACTGTTTCATGATGCTACATTGGTGAATCATGGACCATTTATGCACTGGAGGTTTCATGCCGGGCTGCAGGCTGGAGTTTTAGTCGTGGCCCCATGACTTCCTGCACCCACACAGGGGAGCATTTGGACTGGTGGACCTCATCTGCCCCCAATTTGTGCTCCTGCACAGGAGCTGGGTCAGTGAAGTTCCCAGTGCATAAACGGTCATGGTGTTAATAAATTTGCAATTTGGCACTTCCTATCTTGTTTTTTTCTTGTCCTGATTAGACAAGTGAATTCCTTTAGGAAAAGTAGTGAGAGGTTTACAATGGTGAAAAGGAAGTATTAATCAAAAATGTGACAGTTACTTTTCATTAAATGTAATATACTCATGATGAATACTTTGCTAAGATTTGTCTATTGGGTAGGCCTGTGTAAGTGAAGTTGAAATATTCACTGCCAGGTACTATTGAGCTGACAGTTGTAAATATATTTGTATATTTGAAGCCAACACAGGGACTTTCAGTTTTGCAACCTTTTTCTTCAGAAGAAGTATTTAATGCCAGTTTCTCCTGTTTTGCTGCTAATTACTGCATTTGAAGTTCTTACTGCATTTGAAGTTGTGAGGAGTTTTGTTTGCTGAAATTAGGTGCAGGGGTTGGTGAGTTTGGGTTCAAATGGGGTCTTGTTTTCCTTTGGTATTTTAACTGTTAACAGATTAATTTCACTTAGTGGATAGTTGTAATGGGTACCTAGCAATTAAAAAAATTACTGCATTTGTAACTTACACAGGTATCTATAAATGTAGATTCTTATAGCATGCAAACTAAGGCAACGTATTTGATTCATGTTGATTTGAGCTTCCTTGTCCTTATTATATTGTATTTATATTTCAACTTTTCTATATGTTATAGCTCTTATAAGAGGTTACATGTTTAATATTTAGAGGTAGTTGGATCCAGGAGTACCATTCTACATGTGGTTTTACACCTTGTATGAGTAAACTGAAACTAATAGGATATTCTGATTACTTAACAGTATCAGCACATGTGGAAACATGAGAACTTATATACAAGTAGCTGTAACTACCATGTGCATTCTTGACCAAAAATCTGGGGGAACACCCCTTGTTTCTCCTTTGCTCTTTGGATTCAACCCAATATGTTTTCTTGCTTGCACTGGGTATTCATTATATTTGTATGCATGTATGCAAGTCCCTATGAGCCTCTTGTGGCGCAGAGTGGTAAGGCAGCTGTCTGAAATCTTTGCCCATGAGGCTGGGAGTTCAATCCCAGCAGCCGGCTCAAGGTTGACTCAGCCTTCCATCCTTCCGAGGTCGGTAAAATGAGTACCCAGCTTGCTGGGGGGTAAACGGTAATGACTGGGGAAGGCACTGGCAAACCACCCTGTATTGAGTCTGCCATGAAAACGCTGGAGGGCGTCACCCCAAGGGTCAGACATGACTCGGTGCTTGCACAGGGGATACCTTTACCTTTACCTTTATGCAAGTCCCTACCTCTCTGGAGTTATTTTTGCTCGGAATTCTTTCTCTCTTTCTTTCATCCAGGAATTCATGAAAGCAGTCTTTAATTCATGGAAGGACTGTTTCTATTAGTGGAAAACTCCCTCTCTGAATGACTTTTTCCCTGAACAGAACGTTCTCTAACAATGGAAGTTAGCCTGAGCAGAGCCATAGAATGCTAGCGCCTCCCCCACCCATCAATAGATTTTCTCATTACTCTTTTCTGCCTTGTGACAATGATTGCTTCTCAGTCTGATAATGGAATAGTTTTATCCACTCTTCATTCCATTGTGTTCCTCTTTGGGTCAATGGGGTACTTTATATATGAAGTGTTCCTTCGTCCCTACTTCCCTATTGAGGTCCAGAGCAATATACCTGCGTTTTCTGGATCAATACCAGACTATGTTCTGCTTGTCTGTTCACACCAGGTATGTTTGATTTATAACAGGCTTTCCCACTAAAATATGAACTGTCCGCATTTATCTTTGTGTTTGAGACTATATTTATACACACACACACGTGTGTGTGAGTGTGGGTGTATACAATCCAGGGAGGTTTGCCAGATACATTTTTAAATGATTTTCTGTAAGTTACCAAGGATTTCATTACTCATTGACAGAAGTCTATTTTGAAAAAAAGAAAGTTAAAACACATTTTTACAGTACGTATTCTCCAAAACCATGGAAGAATAATGATTTATTTCAAACTGTAATTTTTTATTATGTGTTTCTGATGCCAGTCTAAAATCCTTTGTAATACAAATAGCCAGATATCTAATCAAGCCACAGGTAAACTTAATAGTCACTATTTGTTTTTTAAATATTTTTATTCAATAATTGTTAAATTTGATCCATTCTAATTATAACATTTAGAAAAATTTAATGATAAAAAGTTATAATTAAATGTTGCTTACTGTAACCATGGAGGGAAAACCTGAGCTCAATGGAGAAGAAGAGTTGGTTCTTATATGCCACTTTTCTCTACCCGAAGGAGGCTCAAAGCGGCTTACAGTTGCCTTCCCTTTCCTCTCCCCACAACAGACACCCTGTGGGGTGGGTGAGGCTGAGAGAGCCCTGATATCACTGCTCGGTCAGAACAGTTTTATCAGTGCCGTGGCGAGCCCAAAGTCACCCAGCTGGCTGCATGTGGGGAGTGCAAATTGAACCTGGCATGCTAGATTAGAAGTCCGCACTCCTAACCACTACACCAAACTGGATGTGGGGGAACCACAGAACTCATAACCTTGACCCCCCTGGGAGCCAAGGAAGACAGCCAGTCGCTACTGTGGACACTGCAGGAAGAGCTGCTCAGGGTTTGGTGGAAGTGAATAGTGTTTGTCAGCAAAGAGCTGAAACCAACACAGGAGGCAAAGGAAGCAGCTGTTCCCTCCATTGCCCTGGGGAGATAGACAATCGAAGAGGCTGAGAATAGAGCAACTTACCATGAGCATTGGAGAAGCTAACACCTCTTCCACTCAGTAAGCAGGAAGAAGAGGTCAGATAAGCCGCACAGTTGCCCCTCATTAGAAGAGGGCTCTCTCCCTATTGGTGGTACACCAATTGGAGTTAGTTGTCTGCATGCAATTTGAACTGATTGGCCCTTAGTGTTAGATTGCAATTTGAACTGATTGGCCCTCATTGGCAAAGTGAAGTTTGAACTGATTGGCCCTCATTTGAGGAGTGCTCTCCCTATTGGCAACACAGCCCCAAGGAGGTCCAATCAGATAGGGAGAGTTGGGTGCACATAATTTGAACTGATTGGCTTTTGTTGGCTGAATGTTCTCTCGCTACTGGTGGCACACACTCAGGGAGGGCCAATCAGATAGGGAATGAGTTGGCTGCATGCAACTTTAACTTTATAATGTTTAGTGATTATACACACACCAGTCAAATTTTAAAATAATCTACAAATTAAAAAGTAGCTGGGAAATAGAAACCTTCCAGTCTTCTTGGAGTCAATAGGAACTAGGTAATTAAACACTACTCACAGCTTCACAAGGATAATCTCTTTTTGAAGGATCCAGAGGAGAACCAAGTCCCCACTCCTCTCCCATCTCCTGGGGGAATTGTGGTGCACCTGTTTTGTGGCTTGTATGGCAGTGGAAATCAATGGTCTTGGTTTGCTTTGTCTTCTTTGTGTGTTCTAAACAGAGGCCCATGTGCTGTGAGTAAGTATATGGCTTTGCATAGTATTGGGGAGAAACAAGAACTAAGCCCCCCTTTGCTCTCCTCTTCTACTTATACCTGTTCCTCAAGCCAATCTTTAATTTAAACAGCCACACAGCATCTGGAAAAAGTCAGCCCAAATTACTCAGCAGGAGTGGAATTAAATGATACAGATGCTAAACATTTGTCTAGCAGCTCCAAGTTGCCTCCAGTCTCTTCTTTTTCTGACTGTATGTCATTTCATTCCCTTTCTATCCGCAGCCTTGACATGTTAATCTATAGATATCTGGAGGAAGGATGACGGTTAAAGGCATGGTTAAAGAGAGGAGTGTGATCATTACACATTTTAAAAATTCTGTGTTGAAGTATGAGGCTGGAAAAATTGCTTGGACAATTCTGTCACTTTAAAGAGGACAAAATTCAAGGGCTTAGTTTATTACATCAAATATTGTTTCATTAATTAGTGCCATTACATTTTGAAGTTTCTCTTTTAATTTCCGAAGAGTTCAATATTAAAATGTTTATTGGAAGTGGCTACAAGGTAGAAGCAATCTCTTAGGATCAGTGGAGAATCAACCATTCTTGGTTCAGTGTATGAATACATTTCCTGTAGATTTATTTCTCAGATGCAACTGGTAGGGTATGTAATTCTTCTATCAACAGTTTTAAGCCATCTTGTGCATTGCAGAAAACACTTATGATGTGATATTTTGTATATCTCAGAGGAGAGAAATAGATGATGCAGTCTTTCGACAACTCCTGACATTACAATATGTTATGAGGGAAAAAACATGATCACAACACAAGAGAGAGGCCTTTTTGATAAATGAGGTGCAATAGCAGCAAATAATAAGGATAAATTAGTTTTTGGAAGCTTTTATGTCATTACTAGTTTTGGCTGGATTTTAAGGATTTTGAAATGTTAACTTTGTGATGATGGCAAAGGGCCCAGTGTTATGCAGGGGATTTTAAAAGATTCCTGTGCCAAACAGGAATAGTATGAAAGGCAGCTACTGTTGAGTACTAGGGAGTGAGGAAGGGGCACTCAGAGGACAAGGAAAGTCTGGATAAACTTTTCATTGCCTAGTTTCTCTACAGTTACAAAATAGTACCAAGAAACACAAAATTGCCATCTGAAATTCTTGTTTTAAATACATTCCTTCAAGGGATTTATGAGGAAGACTTGACTTCCCTCAGTAGAAAACAAAGGACAAAAATGGAAGGGCAGGCTGCAGAAGCTGCTTTGCTGCCCAGAGGAAAATTAAAGAGGTTACCAGAAACCCCAATGCTGTTGTCTGTGCCAGAGAGGAAAGTCTGGAAAAAGTAAATTGAAGCCACATTTGGAACCTTAGAAAAATGCAGTGGAATCTTTAAGAGGGCAAATGGGAACTGTCTATCAGGTGGCAAAAGAACTGTATCAAAAGGTCTCTGACCTAAAGACTGACTGAAGCTGTACTATTTGCTGTCCTGCCCTGGGGATGACAGCGAATACTTCCCATATGTTAGAACAACAAAGCCTTAGCAGAAAATGGGGAGAAAGACAGTTGTGAAAATACATTGGTTAAAAATAGCAAAACAGAAGTCCCGGATGAAACAAAAGGGTCAAATATTTTGGGTCCGTCTCAAATTTCTTTTATATGTAAGCAAATGCAAAGCTTGTGCGGGGGCTATGATAATTTTCTCTGTATTTTTATTTTGTTTCGTTCAGAACAATAGACCCAACCAGGGCTGAACAGAGACATGTGCTTGTTATCTCACTACACACCTAATTTTCTGCCCCGGATTACAATATAGGATATAAAGACTCAAAGATCTTCATTCCAAATTGAATCAGACAAATGGAGTTTTGACTCTCAAAAACTTATACCCCCAAAATTGTGTTGGGTGTAAACTGCACGGGGCTTTTATTCCAACCCCAGATCGATTCAGTCCCTGCCCTCTACACAGAATGCGATTTCCGTTTGGATTTGGGGCGATTTTAATTTTCCTTCTGCAGCAAGAAGGATTGATCCGGAGTCACCCTACCTTTATTGTGCTTTATCTTGGAGTGCTGAAAATCCTGAATATATTCAGAAAATTGCATTGTTTTGAATCTGGACTCTCCTCCGTGGTAGAGGACCCGTGATTGGCTACAGGTGGTCATGTGACAAGCCTGACTTAAAGGAGAAGCCCCTAAGTTCTCTCAACTTCTGTCGGCCTTGGATTTTTTTGTGTGCCTTCTTCGTTCCCCCCCTCAAGAAAAGAAAAGATTTTTTTGCTCCCTCCTCTCACTTCTTGGATCCTCTCCCCCCCTTCAAGAAAACAAAGATAGAGTCTCCATTTGCCCGCCCCCTCTTCTGAGCCTCCCTAACCACGTGCAGAAGACTTTCCTGTTTCAATGGGGAGGGGGGGGGAAGAGGAAGACTCAAGTTCAAAGCGATCTGAATTCAACAGGATTGACAATGGAATAAAAAAAGTAAGTGCAGACTCTGGCTTGGTCACCAAGGTGCTACTGAACTTGGCTCTAACTGGTCAACACGGCTACCCACTGAAACAAGTATCAATTTTAGTGTGTGTGCTTCTAAATTAAATATAAAGCTACTAACCTGAAGCAACAAAAGTCCTAATGAGGGATGCCATATCCTTGTATATAATAAACAGGCATGTCATAAGTATAGATTCCTGTTTTATTGAAGTAGGAAATTGTTTTAATGTTGCCCTGCACTAACTCTCAATAGAGTCTGAGGCACTTGCTACAAGTTCAAGTCACAATGCTTATATATATATATATATATATATATATATATATATATATATATATATATATATATATATATATATATATATATATATATATATATATATAAATTCCCTTTCCCCAAAAGGCACAGAGCACTACAAACTTCAGTGGTAATTCATACAGCATACCATACATAGTCCATACAACTCATGCTTCTAAGAAGACCCAGGTTATGGAATAGAGTCTTGATTTCTTGTTGCATAGTTTGTTACCCATTTTTTGTAGCTTCTTCTGTGTTCCTGTGAGAGTTTTGCAGTGACAACTCAAAGATCATTTGGAGTCAACATCATCGAATTTAAAAGCACTGTACCATTTTCATTAGAAATACTGCCAGACTGAATTGTTTTCTGCTTTCCCTTTACCCTGAGCCAGCTTCCTTAATGGAACCTGCAACCATGTTTTATTTGGGAAGGTTTTTTTAATTACTGAAGTTTGATGGAGTGCACAGAATCAATGAAGTTACAGAGGACAAACCCAGGGCTTAACTGGCTCGATTTGTGTCAGTCATGGCAAGCCTGACTAGTAGTGTGTGCTCCATTTAGATTAACAGTGCAGAGAAGACAGCCTTCCACACTTTTCAATAAATAAAAGCATTGCACCATGCCTGGCGTTCAGCTGAACTGAAGATACTACTGGCAAATGTAGTTTCCTTTCTGACTATTCAGATAATTGCTTTTCTTCTTGACTCTCTTCTTTAAAAAAATCAGGTGTTAATAGTAGCACAAGTGTTTGATAATGATAGCCTGGTTTACCAATCCCATGCAGGTGTCAGATACATTATAATTTCCATCCTTTTTTCCAGTGGGTTCGAATGCCCTGCTGGTTCACAATAAAGCAAGCTTTATTTCCCATTTTTATCTCATAGCATTGCGTTTCTCTCCCCAGGGTGCTGAAAATCTGTCATGCTGAATCAGACAGAACCAAGACACTTATATTTCCATACTGAGTGAGAATTTTGGGTTTCAGCTTTCTTTTGACCTTGTTCAGCCAATCTGCTGTTCTCCTGAGAAAGAGACATAAGGATTTTTAAAGTAAGCCTTGCAAATAATTTCAGAGACATCATTAGCCCACAGGATTCTGTACTGCTCACAGAAACCTTTTTCCCCAAGAATCACATGGCCTAAGTTGGGTCTGAGGAGCCCTCCCACTACCATCTCCAGGTAGACACAGCCCTGATATCATTTCTCTTTTTGTTTGTTGGCCCTAGTGTTTGTTGCATTTTTGGCCCTCAAGGCAAAAGAGCTGTCTTCTTCTGTTGTGGGTTATGTATGTACAACTCAAGCATTTTACTTAAATTCAATTCTGAAGTGCTTTGACCCAGATAGCCCAAGCGAGCCTGATCTCTTTGGTTCTTGGATGCCAAACTGGGTTGGCTCTGCTCAGTATTTGGATGAGAGATCACCAACGAATACCTGGCTGATTACTAAGGATGGGCATAACCTGGCCCATGAACCTTAAAACATCATGAAAATCACTTGGGTCATGTTTCACATGTCAACTGTCATAGGATCCCAAGTGCACAAGCCTCCCCAGATCCTGCATGAGATTTTCCAAGGCTTGGTGGATTGTGGTTGGGTATGTCAGCGTTGGCAGACATGCTGGCACTGATCAATTGATCATCAAAGCAATGGAGGGGGATGTACTTCTGCAGTCATGGGAACATCAATAGTGGCCCTCCAAAGATCAATAGACAGTGTCTACAACCAATAAGAAAATTCCTGTTCTGCTCTATGGGAACAGAATAGTATAGGGTTGCTCACATGCGATTGTTTTTTCCATTGGCTGTTTTTGCAGTGCACAGTTAAAAGGAGAGAGGGAGGAGAGTTAGGAGGATTACTGGAAGTCAAACAATGGGGCAGAGAGAGGAGGCAGAGAAAGAAAGAAGTTGCTGGATTACTGTAGGGGAGAAATCATTCCTCAATGTGAACAGGTGTTTTGTGCTTCAGGATTCTGAGGCAACTGTCCTTCTGTTCACATCAAGCAGAGAGGCTTAGCTTCATGGGTTCCTCAGCTGATGACGTCCCCCCACCCCATCAGAGAAGGCAGAAAGAGAAGAGAGAAACTAGACTACTCTTTGTATGTGTGTGTGTATTGCTAAGTCCACTATCCACTTGATCCTGAGCATTGTATGTTCAATGGTGGCACAGTGTAAATAAATATATAAAGTACTGGGAAATGGCAATTTAACAGCAAACATTCTGTGATAGTGTTAAATCTTACATACTGTCAGTTGTGCTTTAAATTACCTGTTACTTGCAATCAGGACCTTTACAACATTTCATTTTAGTAATGGATCTGAAACCAGAGATAATTAATTTATGGAGCTCTGAGATAGTAGGTCCCACCCTGTAGAGAATGAATAATACTTATTAATGGCTTCCATCTCAAATATGTTTTTTAATTTTTAAAGAGAAACATGTATTGAGACTGAGCATGGTTGAAGCAGATGTTTATGTGAGAGTCTGCTATTGTGGCTCAAATGTATAAACCCTATTAGGCATTCATTTGAGTAGCAGTGAGCTGATGGGAGATATTCTCTGGTGTCTGGCAGGTTGGCCCAGGCTAGCCTGATCTTGTCAAATCTCTGAAGCTAAGCAGTGTTGGTCCTGGCTAGTATTTGGATGGGAGTCCTCCAAGGAATGCCAGGAGTTCTGTGCAGAGGTAGACAATGGCAAACCATCTCTGGATGTCTCTTGCCTTAATCCATTCTCATAAGTCAGCTGTGACTCGACAGCACTTTCCATCACCACCATCATGCTGGCTTCAGTCCCAAGGATCATGGATTCCATTTGCATGGAGCCTATTCATATTATCCTTGATGTGTCATTGTTCCAATATGTGCAAGTCTGGGATACTAGAAAATGGAGGGTCCCATGGCTGAAGTCAGACAAAGATCACAGATTCCCCTCAGTCTGTCAAGGGCACATTGTGAATGCACACATAGCTGTGACTCAGATTGGGTCAGCAAAGGAAGGGAGTTTGTCCCTCCAGCCCCTACTGGATTTTGCTTATTTCTGGTACTTCTTTGGTTTTTAAAAGTTCAAATGACAGGTGTTTTTTTAAGACATCGTTGTAGCTCCTTTAAAACCACTAAGCAGAGGTGCAGCCCAGTTTTAGTCAATGAAATCAACGAGGGTTCCCTTTCCTTGAAACAGAATTCTGATCCAATTTGCAGCCAGATAAGCATACACATATGGACTACCAAGGTCTGTGATTTCTGTCACACACGTGTCAGCAGATCATCCTGAGGTGCCACGTGAAGTCCTTTTCATGCATGGAAGCTGGGATTGGGAGAGCATAGTCCTGAATCCCTGGTTAATTGATAACATTTGAGACTTGCTGAAAACTATGCACCCCCAAATTATGTAATTTTAAATTCCTTTGAATTTTAGCAAGAAAATAATTGTTGTTGAAACCAGTGGTATTTCAAATGTTTTATTATGGCTGAATCATGTCTTTTGTAGTATTGCTGCTATACAAATCGCTTTTGCTGAGTATGAAGCTGCCTCCTTTGGAGAATAGGAGAAAGAATACACATTAATGTGTGATCAGGTACCTTTTTCTCTCTAAATGATCCTTCCCTGCCACACACAGATACTGGAGTCGTATGTAGAAATATAATGAATGATCTGGGTCTCCATGGATACATTCCCACTGCGATTTCTGTGCTGATGATACCACTAGTCTTACAAACTAGAACACAGTTTACAGATCATATTATTTTTCCAAATACCCTAGAGCAGGAAATAAAATTGGATCCAGGTATTCATTTCCCCCCAGCATGTAGTGTTTTTAAACTATTATTTCTGTTTTATACATTAAAAAGGGAATCACTTGTAAAATTGTTGAGTAGTTGGTAGAGCATCTGCTTGGCTTGCAGAAAGTCCCAGGTCAATCCTCGGCATCCAGTTTAAAAAGAGCAGGCAGTAGATGATGTGAAAGTCCTCTGCCTAAGACCCTGGAGAATTACTGCCAGAATGAGCAGAGAGTCCTGACTTCAACAGTCCAAGGGGCCAATTCAATATAAAGCAGCTTCAAACTGCACTTGGGACTCTATAAACTCAGTGCAAAGTTGAACTTCCTAGAAAATGCATCTTAATAGGATTCAAGAAGTACAGAGATGTCTTGTAGGGTGCTATTGAAATTTAATGAAAGACACACTTTAAATCACTTAAGTCCTGCATGATAAAATTATTACTATTGTTCCTTTCCCTTTCCTCTCTCTTTTCCTTTCTTTTATATGGACATCTAGGGAATGATAATTCAGTGGCAGTTTCAAGTAATAGTTTTGTTCTGGCAAGTAACTTACCTAAACAATAACAGTTGATTTGTACAGAAAGTGCCTTTGGGCCTCAGTGGATGATGTTCTCTGCTCAAAGGGCAACTATGCAGATGACCAGATCTTAAAACAAGTTTTGTGTTTATACCCTCCTGCCCTTGTTCCCCTAGCCATGGGTTAGAAGCAAATGACCAAGTGGAAGATCTCATATTTATTTGAGCAGAAATGCTCCCTGATACTCCCATTGTATACAATTTGATATCCCATGCTCTGAAAGCTATTTAATTTTCAGGATCTCCAGTTGTGATCTTTCACGTATCCCTGTAGGAAGCAAGTTGGGGGAGTAAGCGGGCAAACCTGAGTTTTGCTCACCATACGCAAAGATGGAGAACAGGCCGTTTGTGTCCAGGACTTGGCAATTCATTTATGTCTTTTTTTCTTTAATGTTTCTGATTTGTAAGAATCAGATATTTTTCACTCATGTGTCATATTGCAACCTAAGATCAAAAAGAGTTGCTAGCTCATAAAGGAAGGAAATTAAAATGGAGATGACTGCATCCGAAGTTCTTCAGTAACTTGGCTGGGCCAAGAACTGGCTTAATTGAATTTCCTAGCCTTTCTTAGATTTCTACTGGCTGAAATGAGATTTGCTTTGCATTTTTCAAACCTACTGTTTACAGACATTAATTTGCTGAATCAGCAGAACCATCTGAATTTATCTATTTAATGATTTGAAGAAAATGAAATTATCTTGGAGAGGCAAAGAGTTCCTAATTAAACTCTGAAGCGTTTATTTCTTTCGCCCAATCTGACTTGAACTCCATGCAGAGATATTTTTTTTAATAAAGCTGAAATACTGATTTGTAAATTGCACGTGACAGACTTGCAGTTGTGCCAGCAGTGTAACTGCTTAAAGAGACACATGGAGAGAGAGGAGATATCATGATGATTTAGTTCATTGCATTCCCATTTTTTTTGTGACAACAAAACAACAACAACCATGAACTGGCAAAACAGCCTTGTATCAGCATTTCATTTAAATCCCTGAAATCCTCTGTGTGCAACTGGGGGACAGTCACAGTTCATTTGCTATTCTTTATTAATAATTCAGGCCCTTTATAGATGTCTTTAATTGTTTCAAGAGGAAAAGGAGTCATGGGTCTGGTATTTAAGTAATGCCATGCATTATAGTGTCCGGGTTTTCTATTAATAATAAAAGTTCAAAGTGTTGGAGTTTTTTAATGACATTTTTTTAATCCAATAGTCTTGGGTCAACTTTTCAAAAGAAAGGATGAGGTGGTAAACCTGTGACTGGGAAGTATCACTTCAGACTAAGGGAGGTATCGCTTGACTGAATGCTCTACCATGCAAAAACTTTCCAGGACATAATTAAACTAGAAACCTGGGAGAAAAGTTCTAACCTAGCTCTCTTCTTGATGGGTTTGTTTTCTAGACAGAGGTAATGTGTGTGTTTAATAATCTGTTTGTGTGAAGCATAGGGTTGCCACCCTCCAAGGTGTACCTGGAGATTGCCTTCTATTACAATTGATCTGCAGACAACCAAGATCAGTTCCCTTGGGGGGGGAAATGGCTGCTTTGGGAGATGGACTCTATGGTATTATTCTCGGCTGTGATCCCTCACCTCCCCAAATCTCCAGGGATGTCCCATACCGGAGCTGGAAACTTTAGTGAGCGCCCATCTGAATCACTAAAGCCCAGAAACAAGGTTATTCTTGTCCTCTGTGAGATTTACCCTGCTTATTTCACATGTTGTTGCTTTTTATATTTTTTTCCGTATCCAGCTCCATACTCTATTGCAGAGTCTTCAGCTGGAAGTGCAAGACTAGGCTCCATTTCACAGGCCAGAGTAGGATTCTCAGTAGACCAACTTAGCATTGCTTATTGTGACTAACAAAAATGTCATAGTGAAGCGGTGACAGCCCAGTACAGAGGTGGGAACAAAATTTAGATTAAGAACTGATTCTGTGAAAGCTTAAGGGGGTGGCAGGTTACAGTGGATGAGCAATAGGGTTGTGAGTGTACTGCATAGTGCAGGGGATTGGACTAGATGACCCATGAGGTCCCTTCCAACTCTATTACTCTATGATTCTAACTGTATCCCGACCTTACAACACTCAGGATGGATAACATCAGTAAAACAACACAATAAAAAAACATTAAAACAGAACACACAGTCAGCCCCCCTAAGAATACCAAAACAAGGGACCCCTAGAAGAGAGCCAATCATCCAGTTTCCCCTTCTTCTCCTAATTGCAAAAAATTCACCACCCTGTTAGTTATATCAGGTTCCTGATTGGGGGAAACAGTGATATGGTTATCGAAGTAGCCATTCCACTTAATTGGGGGTGCACTGAGGACTTTTAACCGGATAACATCATCATTATCATCATCATATATAATAATAAGAAGAGTTGGTTCTTATATGCTGCTTTTCTCTACCCGAAGGAAGCTCAAAGCGACTTGCTGTCTCCTTCCCTTTTGTCTGCCCACAATAGACACCCTGCGAGGTGGGTGAGGCTGAGAGAGCCCTGATATCACTGCTCGGTCAGAACAATTTTATCAGTACCATGACGAGCCCAAGGTCACCCAGCTGGCTGCTTGTGGGGGAGTGCCGAATCGAACCCAGCATGCCAGATTAGAAGTCTGCACTCCTAACCACTACACCAAACTGGCAGTATAAGAAAACATGTTAGATAGTTTTCTATGAAGACTTGTTTGCATGGACAGTGTCTGCATATATACAGGATTTTCTGGAATCTCCTGGCCATCATGGATGATTTTAGGATTTTAAACCTAGACGGCATAAAGTCCCTGCATTGCTGAGGGTTGATCAGATGATAAAAATAAAAAGCTAGATTATTACAGGGTGATAAAATTCCCTCCAGAGAGAGCCAGCTTGGTGTAGTGGTTAGGAGTGCGGACTTCTAATCTGGCATGCCAGGTTCGATTCTGCACTCCCCCACATGCAACCAGCTGGGTGACGTTGGGCTCGCCACGGCACTGATAAAACTGTTCTGACCGAGCAGTGATATCAGCGCTCTCTCAGCCTCACCCTCCCCACAGGGTGTCTGTTGTGGGGAGAGGAATGGGCAGGTGACTGTAAGCTGCTTTGAGCCTCCTTCGGGTAGGGAAAAGCGGCATATGAGAACCAACTCTTCTTCTTCCAAAGAGTAGAAAGTAGGTTTTTCTGGCTGCTTCATCAAAAACTTTGAGTTCAATACCTAGCATTCTGGGTTTTATCATTTTATGTGCTGATATTGCAGGCACCAAGGCCAGTGAATCTAGAGAAATCCTAGATATTCTAATTTTATACTCATTATGATTTAACCATTTAGAGGACTGGTATTCAGTTAGCGTTAGGAAGGTAAAGTTAGTAGGCTCAGAATTGAAAAGTAAACACAATGAAATGTTATGATTAGCAGCCATGCAGTATTTGGGTTTTTTCCAAGCAGATTACAGCATAAATTACACAGTTGGGAATACCAAAAATTCCATGCAAGAAGAAGGATTGAGCATTTTGAACTATTTAGTTAAAAGTACTTATGCGTATCAAGATTCCATAGAGAAGCTGAGAGCACAACTTAGTATTAAAAACTCTAAGCAATACAAGCACAGACTGGTTGCCTTTAGTGTAGAAAATCGGGCAGCAGAGCACTATCCTTTGCTGTATTTATTATTATATATTTCCAATGCATAGTCCAACTCACATTATAATGAAAGTATACTTCCAAATATTTAAAGAGCCTAACTTACTCTATGTTGTTTCCTTGCATATTCTAATTTAAAAGTTGCCATGATTTTGCAAAATCTTACTTTGGACCTGCCGCCGTTGGGTGTCAGTATGCTAGGCAGTGATTAAGAAGGCATTTCAGGCCAACTCATGAGCAGGACATGATGAAAATCAGTGTACAGAAGAAGTTGGATATACATAGGGCCAAGTTTAGAGCAATGCCCATCTATATCTGTATTAAATAATGAATGGGGCAAGGTCATACAAAAAGGGATCAAATAAAAGGTGAACCAGTATGCAACCTTGTTTTCCACCCTTGTTGGTTGCAATTTTTTATGTTAAATTTCCCTGGGGGGGGGGGGTGAGCCTTATCTGGCAACTTGTGTGAGCATATAATTTCCTAATTAGAAATAGTAGCCTCTTATCTGTAATCAACTTGGCTAATTTATTCCCCAAGAAATCCCTAGGATAATCACTTATCACTTGTAGTGGATGTTATATTTTATGCAACCAATTAAAATGCAAACTTAATCCAGTTTGCCTTTGCATCTAGAATTACCTCTGACATTGGAAAAACTACAAAGTTCTGCTGCATTTTCTGCCCAATTTGTCCAGAATCCAACATCATTTGGGGTGTGCAATTTTTTTAACTACTATTTTTCAGTTCAGGTATATTGGAAACAGTAAAAAATGTATTTCCCTGAAAACCTGGATTCCAGTGCCAGTATGGTCTCTCCCCATCCTCAGTCCCTGTCTGGGATGTCTTCTTCTGCAACATCATTTAAACCGTGCTACAGGAGAAACAGGATCTGTGTGCCCCAGAAAGGTCTCTCCCCACTGCGAGTAGATCCTAGCGGGGATGGCTTCTCCTTTAGTGCTGTATAAACAGGGTGTATGAGAAGCTACCCCATGCTAAGTCAGCAGGAACAGTTTGCTCCCCCAGCACAGCTGCTCCTCAGGCTGTCTTCTGCAATTTTAAAGGAACTGCAGTAGAAGCCCAACAAATACCTGAGAGGTGGGAGCAATCTGTTCCTCTATGCTGTTTTTGGATCTACCAGTAATTCCCAAATGTACATGATTTTCTCAGGGGAAGGGGTAATTTACTGAGAAAACCCAGATACATTTGGGGAGCTGAAATATACCCCAAAATCCAAATAATGAAGTAACAATCTAAAAGGAAACAGAACAAAAGAGGAATTGGAGACAAACACAAACTGATTATGACTACTCTCCTTGCTTGCCTGATTTCCAATGGGGAAAGCAGTTGAGTAGAAACCCCACAGAGCTTTTGCATGGCAAATAACTCCAGAATACAGTTCGAATTCTGTCAGAGTTGATAAATTGGTTCAGTATTGCTTCACCTATGAAATACAAGAACGAAGATCACAATAGACCTCTCAACAAAAAAAGAACTTTTTTGATGGTGCATTTGTCAAAGTAAAAGTAACTCCTAATAATGTTTTACTTGGCAGTTTTGTGACTTTGGAAATATTAAGCTATGTCAGTGTGTCTTACACAAAGCTGTTAAAAGTTCCTTCTTCCTCTAAGTATTTTTCAAAATCTTCCAACCATTTGTTTCAGAAGTATTTCTTAGTGAAGTATTTTTTCAGCATTATAAATATGCCCTTCTGAAAATGTCTTAGTTAGATTTTTCTACTTGCGTTTTAACAAGAGAGTTAGAGACTTGGCAGGCTAGAATAATCATTTCTACCAAGATCAGTAGAAGATAGTTGTGATATTCCCAAACCGACATGTGTTTACATCCATCTTAAAGGAGCTTGTGTGGGAAGTTTTAAACATTTAAGTTCGAAAGTCTGTGTGCCATAATTCTGGAAATGTCATTGTAACATGGCAAGCTATTAAAGCCACACAAAAATTCCGTTAACTGTAAATCTGACATAGTCACCATTATTTGTTGGACTTGTGAGGAATGGCACTGTAAAGAAAGGATACTGGCTTGTTTTGAAACCATTGTCCATAAACTATTCTAAAGGAAGCTTTGATGACATGTAGAACTCTGTGGCCCAGTTCTGTGTTCTACTTTATGATGATGCTCTAGGGATTAAAACAATAAACAAGAGAGGAAATAAAAAGGCTAGGAAAATAAGTTCAGAGCTGTCATTCATCATTTTGTTTTTTGAAGCAAGATTCATATGTTAATCTGTCTTGGGTAAACAGATGCTTGATGAATGTAATTATTCTAATATATGACAAATAATGAGCTGAAGGGTGCTCCCTGAGTACTTCTAAATGCTTAATATAACTAACACAATCTTTTTATGACTAATTATGTCAAAGGTCATAACTTAGACAATAGGAATGGAGCTCTTATGTATCTGACATTTTTTGGAGAACAGCTGTATGGGAAGCTGATTTGAAGGATAGAAATGGTTAGCAGGGAACGGGTTAAGTTAGGCTTTTGCAAAACCCTGGGGTTTCTGGACAGCCCTGGAAGGGTTTTCCACATGGGCGAGAGTTAATTTTTTAAATATATTTTTAAAATTTGCTAAATATTTATCGTGTGATATGACCATATATGGTCATGTTGACCTATCCACACCCCTCCCAAAATGGCCAATGATGGGCCTGGAGGGAATGGAAAGAGGAAGGGCTCCGAGTCGGTGTGTACACAGCTATTCTTTCCAACCATACTCTGCATGAACATACCACTTCTGGAGCTTCTCAAAGCCTGAAGAATGTTTCAGTGGTTTCTCAATGTTAAATAATTTGAGAAAGTCTTGGTTAAGTCATCCTCTGCTTTGTTAGCATATATCTCCATTCCTGATCACCTTCTCTTGAAGTTCTGTTCAAGAAATGGTTTTTTTCCAGGTGAACTGATCTGTCACCTGGGCTTACACCTCCAAGACTTCCATTTATCCTCTGAAGATGGCAGACACCAAATGTGGAGTTCCTCTGATGATTGTCATTTGAGTAAAAAATAAGTATTAGGTAAAAGATAAGTGCCTGTGAGGGCACTCTAGTTGAAAGTGAAAAGTGACTGTATCTTATGTGCTTTCTGGAATGTTTTGGCAAATTACAAAGCTCCTTGGGATAAGAAAACAGATGGGAGCTTTGTGCAGGAAGAATTACTTGGATTGGATTTGTTATTTATGAGCTTAAGAGTCACTGTTTAGAAGTTCTGGAGATGCAATTTACATATATTTGATTAATTGGATTCTACTGTGTCTGAGATTTATATGGTGAGGAAGCAGTTGTTCTTGAGTTAAGTGTAAGATAAAAGTTCACTAACAAATCACTTAATAATTGGTATATGGCTGCATTATTGACATTGGGTATGGTTCATAAACAAAATAAAAGATCTTGGATACCCTGAAGGGGTGATTTCTAAGGCTAGGACCAGAGCTAATTTGCAGGGAAGGGAGGAGCTACTTCAATATTGCCAACGGGGAGAAAACAGGAAATTTACCTGTGTGTTTGATTTTTCTTATTTTGCTTCAGATATTAACAAAATATTGCAGAAACATTGACATTTGATTAGTGACATTCCAGGTTGTGAAAATGGCTATAGATTGGCATGGAGGAGAAGTCATAACATTGGAGAGTTGGTAACAAAGAGGGAACAAAGTAAGGAGGCAAGTGAAACCACTTTACCAGCTGGAAACTACAGGTGTGGCTCATGTATATGCCTCAGGTACTTACTACAAATCGAGTTTATACAATCAGAAAATGTTTTTTTCTGTTAAAATCAATCAATATATAAACTATTTGAGCAAAAATGCAGTATATGCTATAAGTTGCCCTTGCTCCAGATTGTATATTGGTATTAGCTCTTGTCCCCTAAGGATACGAATCCAGGAGCACCTGAGCAGATTAAGAAATCACCTCATGGATGCACCAATGGTGAGCTATTTTGTAGAAATGGGACACACACCAGAAAGCCTGCAATTTTTTGGACTTTAACAACTCCATCATCAGGGACACCATGAAATGGACATGAATGGACTTCTGAGACAACGTGAATGTTTCTTCATATAATCTTTAGATACACCTAGCCCTAGAGGACTGAATACCTCTTTAGAAATATCTTGCTTTCCATAAGTCTTGATTTGGAGGACCTCTTTATAATAGTAATGTTTCTATAAGAATGTTGCTGTCTGTAAGTGGGGTCTGGTAAGATTTTTTTGTTTATAGTCAGATAGTAGCCCTACAGATACACCCAACTGAATGCAGAATTCCAGAGAAAAGCTAGAAGAGACAAGAATGCCTTTTAAAATGAACAGTGCAAACAAATAGAAAAAAACAATAGAATGGGGAGCATCAGAGATCTTTTCAAGAAAATTGGAGATATGAAGAGAACGTTTCATGCAAAGATGGGTATGATAAGGGACCTCGCAGAAGCAGAAGAGATTTTTAAAAGGTGGCAAAATCATACAGAAGAACTATACAAGAGCAAGCTTAACATCCCTGATAACCATGATGGGGTAGTTACTGACCTGGAACCAGACACCCTGGAATGTGAAGTCAAATGGGCCTTAGGAAGTCTGAGCAACAATAAAGCTAGTGGTAGTGTTAGCATTCCAGCTGAACTATTCAAAATCTTAAAAGACGATGCAGTAAAAGTGCTACACTCAATATGCCAGCAAATTTGGAAAACTCAACAATGGCCATAGGATTGGAAAAGGTCAGTTTACATTCCAATCCCAAAGAAGGGCAATGCCAAAGAATGTTCAAACTACCGCACCATTGCACTCATTTCTCATGCTAGCAAAGTTATGCTCAAAATCCTACAAGCTAGGCTCCAGCAATATGTGGACCGAGAACTTCCAGAAGTACAGGCAGGATTTCGAACAGGAAGATAAACTAGAGGTCAAATTGCCAACATACGCTGGATCATGGAGAAAGCTAGGGAGTACCAGAAGAACGTCTACTCCTGCTTCATTGACTATGCTAAAGCCTTTGATTGTGTGGAGCACAACAAATTGTGGCAAGTTCTTGAAGAGATGGGAATGCCAGAGCATCTTATTTGTCTCTTGAGAAACTTATATGCAGGTCAAGAAGCAACAGTGAGAACTGAACATGGAATCACTGATTGGTTCAAAATTGAGAAAGGAGTTCGGCAAGGCTGTATACTGTCGCCTTGCCTATTTAACTTGTATGCGGAGCACATCATGAGAAAGGCGGGATTAGAGGAGTCACAAATTGGGATCAAGATTGCAGGGAGAAATATCAACAACCTCAGATATGCAGTTGATACCACTTTAATGGCAGAAAGTGAAGAGGAGCTAAAGAGCCTGTTGATGCAGGTGAAGGAGGAGAGTGCAAAAGTTGGCTTGAAACTCAACATCAAGAAAACAAAGATCATGACATGCGGCCCTCTCAATTCCTGGCAAATAGATGGGGAAGAAATGGAGATAGTGACAGATTTTATTTTCTTGGGCTCCAAGATCACTGCAGATGGTGATCACTGCAGATGGTGATCACTGCATCAAAGAAATTAAAAGACGCTTGCTCCTGGAGAGGAAAGCTATGGCAAATCTAGACAGCATCCTAAAAAGCAGAGACATCACCCTGCCAACAAAAGTGCGCTTAGTCAAGACTATGGTATTCCCAGTTGCAATGTATGGCTGTGAAAGTTGGACCATAAGGAAGGCCGAGCGTCAAAAAATTGAGGGTTTTGAACTCTGGTGCTGGAGAAGACTCTTGCGAGTCCCTTGGATTTCAAGGCAAACAAACCGGTCAGTCCTAGAGGAGATCAGCCCTGACTGCTCCTTAGAAGGCCAGATCCTGAAGATGAAACTCAAATACTTTGGCCACCTCATGAGAAGGAAGGACTCCCTGGAGAAGAGCCTAATGCTGGGAGTGATTGAGGGCAAAAGAAGAAGGGGACGACAGAGAATGAGGTGGCTGGATGGAGTCACTGAAGCAGTCGGTGCTTAAATGGACTCCGGGGAATGGTAGAGAACAGGAAGGCCTGGAGGATAACTGTCCATGGGGTCAGGATGGGTCAGACATGACTTCGCACCTAACAACAACAAGTAGCCCTAAACCTTTGGGAGTGGTCATTGACTAGCATTTCCCGCAGTACCCTAGAGCAGTGGTCCGCAACCTTTTTTCAGGTTGCGGAATGGTGGGGGGGAGGGCGTTCCGGGCACCGCGGCCCGGGAGAGGGAGCCGTGGTCTGGTTCTGAGGCCTTCACGGCCCGGTGGTTGGGGACCACTGCCCTAGAGAGCTTATGGCCTATTGATACTAAAATACTAAAACAGTAATGTAAAGTAAGGTTTTAATATTCATTGTGATTGACAATATTGATTTAAATATTGATATATAGAAGATTAGATATATACTTCTGTTGTTAATTTTATAGGACAGGCTGTGTGATTTTGCCACCTTTGATACATCAAACTGTTTTTGGTGGTACGTGTATTTGTAGTAATTCTTTGCTGCATTGTTTAATTTGACTAATATGGATAATAATCTGTACATTTTGAATTTAGGATTGGAGGATTTAACCACTTATGAAGTCAATGAAAATGGAATTTGGAAAAGAGCATGTTCAGCATCTTCAGGTTTTATAGAAAAAGATGGGAAAACTTGGTGCTCTAAATACTGGACATTTATAAAAGAAATGTTCTTTCTCAGTTGTTGAATGGCGTTCCAACTTTGGTATTTGGGAATTTACTAGAAGTTATTCAAAGCAAATCTGCTAGCATGTTATCAGGAATTCCTAATTCAATAACACCAGTTATAATTAAACACAAGTTATCCTTATTCTCAATATTTATTCCATAAAATCGTTATTAAATTTTGGTTGAAAATTCTCTTTTGTCCACTTAACTCTGGCTTAAAATGAGATAACCTTGAGCTAATACAATAAAATGAATTTAGAGGTTCTTTTCAGCAACAAGAAGAAATTATTGGGCTAGAACCAAAATTAATCTGTGCATAATATCTAAATTGGCCTGAAAGAAGTACCACAGAAGCAATGTTTATGAATGATCCATTTCATGAGTGCCATCTGGTTATTCATTAAATGTTATCACAGCATTTTGGTATTTTCCGAAATAACATTTTCCAAGTAAATCCCTCCCAAATTTTATGTATGTCCAAAATTTCCTTCTGAATAAAATCAATATTTATTGCACATAGCATACTTTTAAATGGCTGTTCAGTGCAACTAACAAAAAATGAAATAACATAGTCATATATGTCAAATTAATGTCCTTATTCCCTGCTTCTGCTAGTGTCATGTGTGGTCCAGTGGTCACAGGTTCCTTCCACTACAAGTATAGCTGCTGAAACCTGTATCATCCTGAAATATTTTCTTGTTGATTGAGGAATAAGCAATTTCATATTCATTTTTGGCCTGTGATGGTTCTATTATGAATGGCTTTAAAGGGGGACTTCTGAGGGAGAGATATATCAATGTCTCATAGCCATGATGACTGGAGAGCCAGCTTGGTGTACTGCTTAAGAGTGGTGACTTTTAACCCAGTGAGCTGGATTTGATTCCCTGCTCCTCCACATACATGAAAAATGCCAGTATGGTATTTTTAATGGTATTTTTAATGCTGAATGCACACCCTTACTATAGATCCAGAGGCAGTAAACTCTGAATGCTCTTGCTAGTAGGCAACATGAGAGAATATTTTGGTCTCTGTGTGTTGTTCGTTGGTGCTTCAGGGCAACTGATCAGCCACTGTGTGAAATAGAATGAACTAGATGAACCACTGTCCTGATCCAGCAAGATGCTTCTTATGGTCAGCACAATACTCTAGGGCCCATTCAGCATGGTGGTGGCTGCACCAGTACATTGTTGTGGAGCTTTATGCTCTGCAGCTTTCTGTGTCCCCAAGGGGTACACATTGCTGTGCCAGATCTGCTGTAGTGCTAAAATGTGTCTCACCAGGATACACAGCGGTGGTGGAATGGGTTCCACTGCATGGGGAGGGGGGGAGGTTTTTTATTTTGCATAATAAAAAGAACTTCCCTGGTCTGCCCTGTGGTACTGTGAAGTGCTGCAAAGCTAACTGAGGCATTTTTTGCCCCCTCTGCGTCACCATTCACCCTCTTCAGTGTCCACACAGGTCTGCCATGGAGCAGATCCTGTTAACCCCCCTGCAAGGGGGCTCTCACATTCCCTTAGCTCAGGGCAACTGAGGGCCCAATCTGTGGCAGGCCCAGAAGGGATCCTGCCCAGTGGCTGCATCTTGTGGAAACCGGGATTAGCCCCACTTCCATATGACTGCCCTTTTGGCCTTTTCCGCCCCTGCAGAATTGGCCTAGATCCGTTTCCAATTCGCACAACTGTAGCAATATGAATGCAGAAAATGCAGAAAATAAACAGAACTCAGGGATGTCCACAGCAGTCCTCCATGAAATACCCTAGTTGCTGAGGGAACGGAATAGTTGCAGGCATGAAAAGTAAATATTGCAGTAATGTTAGTATGACCCTGGAAGCAACTCATAAAAAGCCCCCAAGAATCATCTGAAGGGGGCCATTGCCGCTGTGGGGGAGGAACGCTGACAGGGACCTGGCTGGTGGGAGAGAACTCCCAGCACTGGCATTCTCTGGGCAGGGTGTGTGTTGGCATGGCAACAGGGGGCGTGGCTGAGCTAGGCGTCAGTTAAACGGATGGCTTGACATTGCTCGGAGGGGTCACTCCATGTTGCCTCCCCCCCTTTTTCAGCCTGCCATTATGTCCAGGATTCTGGGCTGGATAGCCAATGGGGCAGGCTGTGATGGGCTGGCTTGTGGTCAGCAGACCACAAGAGGGCAAATTTCTCTTCCCATGCTTGCCACACTCAATTTTGAATAAAGGCTGTGGCCAAATATTCTATGCTAAATTATGGTTGTCAGTGTCCTCATTAGGTGGTCAATATCCCCCTGCAAGGCAAAAAGATAGCTTGAATAAAAGAAATGAATCCTGGAACTGCAGAGCAAAGGATTATTATTATATTAAAAATCTGAAATTATGGAAATATAAAAAATAAAATAATAGAAAATAGGCTGCAAAAATCCAAATAACCTATCCATAGTTCCAAGCTGGTGATTTGAGACATTTTGTAAGAATAAATGGGGCACAAAAATAATAATCTGCTTGGAGACATTTCAGCTGGTAAAAAACATTACTCCTCAAAAAGGAAGCCTACAGAACAAAGTGCAAGGTTTGAAGAAATATGGCTAGAGGAGTGGGAGTAGAAGATAATTTTAGCTAAATGAGCATAAGAGAAGCCTTGAACATGGAATCAAGGAATGTTCCTGATAGCAGCTGCATGTCCTTGGGCTCAATTATGAACAAAAAGATAGCTGATGGAGTTCTTTCTGAGAGCACATATTCAGATGGGGCTCTCAGTTCATACATTAGAGGCAATGAGGGGGAAAAGGAAGTGTAAATCATTCATACTTCTGCTGCCCTTCAAGGTTCGTGAATCTCACATGGGTAAGACCCATTTCACACAGTACAAAAGGAGGGAAATTGGTATGTGTCACTCAGAATTCTGTTTTCCTTGTCTGCCTATGAAACGTGGACTTTTTACTTAGTGATATGGCAATGAGCATCAAGATGCAAAAATGAGTTCGCATGCTTTTTTTTTCTCTTCCAGCTGTGGTATCCTGGGCTGCTTTGGGCTTTGAAGTGAACTTGAATTCACTTCAAAGTCAGGCAGTGATCCCCTAGAGATTGGCAAGCATCATCCATTAGTTTCATGTTTTAATCAAGGTATACTAATGTGATCTGCTTGCATCACATTTCCAAACATCAGTTTCCTGTCATTTCTGGGCCATAGTGTAGCCGTCAGATAGAAAAGCAGTACTGTTTCCCCATAAGGACCGAATCCTCATTGCGGAACCTAGCTATACAGTTATTGCAATATATTGATCTCTGTTGGTTGCGTGGCTTTCATTAATCCAGCATCAGACATAAGGATTCATATTGTCAAAATATATATCTAAACCTATCAGTAAGAGCTATCTGGAAGTACTTTGAAGCAGACAATGGTATTTACGAGTGAACTGTGATTTTTTTTAAATGTACTGTGGAAAAATGGTTGAATGTGCCACACAAGAAGAATTGTGACTTCTTCATGCAAGGTCAGAGTTGCATAAGGGAACTGATACTTTTCCCTTATAAAAACCATATGAGTTACATTAGGCTGTGAGATAATAACTTAGTCAGTGGTTTTCTTAGCATATTTGACACCCAGGATGGATCATTTTTAACACCCTCCTCCTCTATACACCATCTTCTTTTATTGAACTGTGTGTTGCTTCCATTCCTGCCCACACCACCCAGGCATAAACAAATCTAACTGCCTGTCCTGGAACATTGTAGCCACAGGGTGGGTCAGCTGAGTGAAGGTGTGAGCAAGGCAAGGTGAAGGCACAACTGGTGCAGCTTGGTCAGAGTCCAGTTCCTAGGTCATAGACAGAGTCAGCAACTTTGCAACAAGATCAAGTTCAGGGTAAATCCAAGAGTCAGAGTCAAAATACAGTACAAAGGGCTGAGCCATGAAGCAAAGGCAGAATCAGTGGCAGTGAGGTCAGGAGTAATTTGAGGCATGACTTCCACAACCACTCTCCTTCTCTCTCCATTCTTAATAGCAGAGACGCTTTGCAGCTGGATTGCATAAGGCAGGTGCATGCACACATGACAGGCAGGCAGGCAGGCAGGCAGACAGACAGACAGACAGACAGACAGACAGATAGATAGATAGATAGGTCTCTGGGCTCCTATTTGCAAACTCTGCCTTCATTCCAGCATCTCAGCAGATAAGTGCTGGGAACACCCTGTAAACCCTGCTTCATCCTTCTCTTCGGTTCTCTGCGCACATGAAGTTTCCTTTTCCTTCTGTTATGTTATTATGCAAACATGTTGAAATCTAAGATATCTTGACAGGCAAATGTATCGGTTTATCATGGTGTTCCTTAAACTGAAATTTCAGAGTTTCTCAGATGCATCAGTTGAAAGGGCTCTGCCTTTCCTTCTTCCAGAGAAGAATTCAGAGTCTTTTGTGTTTCAAATTTCTCATGCTCATCTCCTGTTTATCTTGGGGCTTTTGCTTCAAGATAAAATGTTTTCAATGACTTTGTGTTTTCTTTGGTAAATAGCAAATAGGGCATGATGTAAGCTGAGGAAACCAGTATCAAGTACAGGAAAACCTGGAAACTGAATGACTCTGTTCCTTCAAAATAGGAAACAGCTTTTACATTCCTTTGGACATGGGGCGAAACCACATTAGTTAAACAGCAACGCTCTATCCACAAACATGGTTTAAGGATTCCATTGTTCTATCGATGGGGATATGCGACTAAATGAGCCTGCACTCACAAGGAGAGATGTGTATGGTCATAACTGTATTTAGAATGAATTCTGGAAACATTGATTGATTACTGATCTTTCTGGAATCGTGATTGGCAACATTTATTTTAGTTTGCATTTCACATACTCTTCAGAGTAATATCCTTAGAGTATTTGTACACTGTGAGACGCTTTCACAGTGTGAAAAAGCAGCTTATGTCAGCCCAGAATAGGGCTGTTTTTGCATTAATCATTCAACAGGATATTGATCACGTGGTAGATTAGCCTGGGCAGTTATGTATGGGGAATCTGGCTATATAACAGAAGCACAAATAACACAAATCTAACCTTTTCCCATGTCATTTGATATTTGGTTCAGATCAGGGTCATATGAGGGGCCCAGGTGGAATTGTTATCTGAGGTCTCATGGTGGCTCTTTGAAGCCTAGTAAGTCTTGTTGTTTATCAAAAAGTTCCAACTCCTTTACCATTTTATTCGCCACACATCTCAGATTATTCTTGTTTCTTCCTCTTGCTGATATGATACACACCTCAGAAAATGAGTTTTTTCCCTGGTACATAATCACTATACTTAAAAATTAAAGTTGTTTAAAAATTGCTTCTCAAACTGACATGTATGTGACAACTTTTACTGACAAACTACAGTAGTCTTGAAATCTGAGTGACCTATAAAATATTATTCTTTGAAAACCAAAATATAAAAATAATATTGCATCATTAGCTAAAAACTAAATCCCAGAACTGTAACACGGAAGAGACTTTAATATATTCTACCAAGAGTAATTAGAAGTGAAAGTGAATTGAATCATACTGTAAGGTAGCATTTGTAAGATCCAGATTACATTCAAGTGTTGCTTTAAAAATGTTTTCACTTCCAATGCCACTTAGAGCAGAGCATAATTTTTATAAAACTAAAATTATTTCATTAGTTGGCTATTGTGTGGAAAAGAATCTTTCTCAGTCGGCAGTATAAGAAATAGCTATTGATTTATTATGCTTTCTTATTTAACAGAATGGAACTTCTATTTATTCTTATTTGCCTGTTTAAGATTGCATTCTGTTCTTAATAATATATGATTGATGGAAGACGTTTAGGGAAAAAAGCCCAAACATTATCGAGCTGACTCCTTACATAACCAGAACAGGATTGGTGCCTGAATGTAGACAGGAAGTAAATAGGTTCCAGAATCTAAGGAAATAAGGTTTGCTTTTTATTTGCCAATTGATTATGGTCGATTTCTAATGTAATCGCACGGAAAGTCCAGCCTCCCAAAAAGAGCTAGAGTGTGCATTTTGGCATCCTGTGTAGTGTCTGTGATGTGATGTCCTTCCTAACATTCAGATACAAAATGGCACTTATCCAAATAGCTCTCACAGTTAACCATGTGGCAAATTTCCAGTGCAAATGCAGAGAATGCTCAGTAATAAAGTATTTACATCACAGAAGCAGTATGTGTTAAAAAACTTGTGGTGCTTTTCAACTCTAAATATATAGAAATATGAGAAGCAATCAGTAGCGTGATCAGGAAAGGGACTTGGTTTGGCCTTTTCCTCCCATTTGGTGCTGTGATATCTCTAGACTTCCCCTCCTGACACCCACATTGCATTCCTACTAACCCATATTTTCTGCACTTTGGATCTGGGTATATTTCTGTTACAAACAGCCATGCGGTTTTCAGGGCTTGGTAATGGAGTACTAAGGGTTAGACAGCCATAGTAATTGTTGGTCTGAAAGCATTTAACAAAGGTCTGGAATTCATTTTGTTCAATCTGTTTATCTGTTTAAACTTATACAGCAATGTTTTAATTATAATCACTAAGGGACCAAGTTCCACCATAATGAGCACTTGAAGAGACATTGTCACGGTTGCTGTTTATTTATTTGCTTCCCACTGGGGACCCCAAACAGCTGGATTCATTTTACTTTCCTCCATTTTATATTCACAACAACCCTGTGAAGTAAATTATATTTAGCATATGTGGCCGCCCTAAGATCAACGAAGGCCAATTCCCCATGGGCAGAAAAGGCCTGTTGCTCCTATGAATCGGCCCCAGCAAGCTTGCATTGCAGATTAGGGATGTGATCTTTGGTCTTAGACCCTAATCAGACACTTTGTCCACTACACCACATTGGCTTTATCATGCAATAAAATGAAATGTAGTGAAACTAATGAAATTGAAGTAATGTTGTTTTCCAAACAATGCTTATTGGAATATGATGGAACTTGGTCCTTTAAAACTCCAGTCTGTCAGTACAGTTATGATAATTTTGTTAGGAAAATTTTGGAATTGAATGAATTCAGACTTACAGACCCATGATCATAGCCATTTCTTTTTCCTATTCTTCACTTCAGCTATCCATTTCCCATGGTGTTTAGCAGCTGCAGCAAGAAAGACCTGGAAAACAGTCTGGAAAAAGGAGTGGGGATGTGTCTCTTCAACCTGCCAGAAGTTAAGGAATCATTTGGTGGCCCAAAGTGTGGAAATGGTTATGTAGAAGAAGGAGAAGAATGTGACTGTGGGGAACTTGAGGTAAGACTACCATTATTGCTTGTTATTACTTAATTATGGTCCTTAAGCTGTTACCTACTGGATTTTCATGCACTTAAGGTAGCCCACCTGTCATCAACTGTAATCCATGCCTTCTTTATTGTAGCTCTCCTTTTGAGCCAAACAAGAGAGCCAGCTTGGTGTAGTGGTTAGCAACATGGACTTCTAATCTGGCGAGCCAGGTCTGATTCCCCACTTCTCCACATGCAGTCAGCTGGGTGACCTTGGGCTTGCCACAGCACTGATAAAGCTGTTCTGACCAAACAGTAATATCAGGGCTCTCTCAGCCTCACAGGGTGTCTGTTGTGGGGAAAGGAAAGAGAAGGTGATTGTAAGCTACTTTGAGACTCCTTCGGGTAGAGAAAAAGCAGCATATAAAAACTTCATCAACATCATCATCGTACCTAGCCATCAGTAACCCAACTCTGTGTCATTGCTGAACATGACTTGAGGGGAACAAAGTTTACAAGAGCCAGTTAGATTTGGGACTGCAGTTCAAAGGAAATGGAGGCCTCTGCCTTCCCCTCCCCCCCAGGTGTTTTCTCAAGATGAAATAGCCATGAGGATGTATTTGCAGTACTGTGAAATTGTACATGCACTCCATTCTACATGTGCTAATACTCTCCAGTGTTGTTTTGACTTAGGAACATGATCCAGTAGCTCCTTCTCCCCTTGGGCCACAATCCAAACCCAAATCGAGCCCTAATGTGCATGTGCTTTCAAATTTTGTTCCTCTCAAGTCCAGTTTAGCAGCGATACCATCATTGTTGAGTGTGGGGGGAACCCAAGATAACTAGTGGCCAAATGTCTCATTGAGACTGCCCAATACTAGACTGTTTCCAAATAATTACTATTTCTTTCAGTTTAAATACAACTGCTAGTACTAGAGAAGACATAATAATTAGATAGGCTTCCTTCATGTAGACATTGACATTCACCATTGATATTGGACTTTTTCAGATAATCAGAAATAAGTCTATCTGTAGATGATGGTGTTGCCTCCTCTAATAAACAAAATAGACTAAGGGGCATTGAAAAAGCAAGAAATTACTCTTCCATACAGTTTATTAAATTGATTCCCAGCCATAAAGATTTCCTGACAGCTCATTCATTCTTCTGGGTAACAGGGCTAAAAAAGTAAGCTTATCTGCTTGGTTAAATTCAATAGTGTCCATAGCTTGCAAATTCTTTCTAACCCAGTTATCTTTCTCATTTTTGCTCCTGAATGTTACTGATACCTTTTAAAGTAAAAACCACTTAATACTGCCACAAAGTGGTTTGAACTGCGGCTTCTTTCTTTGTTTTGTTAAATGCCTTGGAAAATTGTGGCTCAGGTGTGATTGATTTCAGTCCTAATCTTCTAGTATAATCTGTGAGGTACCAGCAAACCTATTACATTAGTTAATGTTACATTAGCTAAGTAATTTAGACCAGGATTGGCACATCAATACCACTCTAATCCTTGAAGGCATCAAGTTGTGCTGTGTGTAACTGTATGTGGGGATCGGATTCAAAATTAATTATTTTTAGCTTTCGAAATGAAATGGTGACATTCAAAAATTCTAGTAGGTATTTTAGTGCTGTTGGTCTTTGCTCACACTAGATTTTATGAAGACATTTAAGGTCATTGAAAAACTGTGCTTCAGAAAATTAACATTTACCTTCCCAGGAGACACCTGGGGGAAAGCTTTGCTCCCAGAAAGTGGGATGAAGAATCTTCAGTAATGTATCTGATGTTGTATGCATGCACACGGAGGGCTTATACCCAGAATTAAACTTAAAGGTGTCCCTGGACTCATTTTGCTGTAACCATGGAGAATAATGCTGTAAAACATTCCTGGGAATTATAAACAATGTCCAGAGGCTCTTTCACTTGCAGTTGGTCAGAGACAGACCAGGTAAAACCAGATTCATGAATTAAATTAGGTCATTCAATCACAACACCTTAGCAACAAATTATCAGATAAAAAGTACATGCAACACATTGTATTATCTCACATAGTATGAGTACTGATGAGTCTACTTGTTGGCTTGCATTCACCCTCAGCAGCAAACAAAATCAGCTAAAGTTGCCTCAGTACTAGAGAGAAGCAAACATCTTGGTGGTGGTCTTTTCTCAGTGGGTATGGCAGCTTCTTACACTGAGTCCAAGTGAACTGGGCCATTCTTCAGATTACTTCAGTGTGAGTCCAAGATCAGTGACAGTTGTTTTTCTTATAATGGGTTTGTATGAGTCAAAGCTAAATCTTCAGTAAGGCTTTGCAACCCAACAGCTCCTTGACCTACTACTACCTGTTTCTGTTCACTTGTTGCTCCAGCTATGTTAACTATGTTTCTTAATTTTCCCAGATATTTCATATAGAGGAACCCCATAAGAATGTGTTGATCATTACAATAAATTACTGAATGTGCCTTTTGCTTCATGTTTTTTTTTCTTTTTTTAACATATAAGGTCTTCTCCTTTGTTCCTTTGACAGGGTCTCTGGCTTTCTTAGCCCTGTTCTCAGACTTTGAAAAAGAAGGTTCTGGGGTTTCTGCACCATACTGCTAGCCTTGAAATCCCTTTTGAAATTAGGAGATATAGATCTGTTCCAATCATATGCTATCTGTATGCTTCCCTTAGGTATCTTGCTGGCTATTCTTAAAAGAATGCAGGACTAAAGTAAAGTTACTTCCCAAAATTCTCCTCAACCAAATTTTGGAATTCTGAATTGCTTTATCTTATTTCCAAAGTCATAATAATATATTAGGAGTCCTCCATAGTTGCATATTTAATTGCAGAATACAATTTGGTGTAGTGGTTGGGAGTGGGGACTTCTAATCTGGCAGGCCGGGTTCTATTCTGCACTCCCCCACATGCAGCCAGCTGGGTGACCTTGGGCTTGCCACGGCACTGATAAAACTGGCACTGATAAAACTGTTCTGACCGGGCTGTGATATCAGCACTCTCTCCGCCTCACCCAGGAATAGGAAGGTGACTGTAAGCCGCTTTGAGCCTCCTTCGGGTAGGGAAAAGCGTCAAAGAACCAACTCTTCTTCTTCTTCTTCTTCTTCCTACAACCCAGATGGCCAGAGACCAAGGGACAAAGCCTCCAGCTTTCCTGGGACTAAGATCAAGAAAGTTACTCTTGCAAAGCAGTATGCTTACAAGGCGAATTTCCGAAAACAATCTGGTAGCTGTAGCTGAGGGCTAAAGTATTAAATTCAGATTGAAACCTTCTGAATTCAAGAAGGCCACAAGTGTCCTACAGCTACATTGGGTCCAATTAAACCAATACTTTCTCTGACTCATGAACTCAGTTACTAATGAGATGGCAAGTAGTCTCCTAGATTCTTGTGACCTTGAAACTACCAGGCCTGATGGTATGACCAGCACCTGAGTTACCTGCTTTTCCCTTTATCTGGGTCTTTGAAGCTGCAAGCAGTTTGAACTAAGTTTTCAGAAAAAGGAACTTCCCTCTTTTGAAGGACTCCCACAAGCCATTGTTTGAATTGAACAAGCATCATTTCTCCCTAGTGACTTTTGGTTATATTCCCAACCCAATGTTGTTGCTGTTCAGTATATTAAGTCAGACCGACTTAACATTGCTGAGCAGGGCTTTTATCTGTTACTACTTTGGTAAGGCCTTAAGAGAACAGTTATTAAGATGGCATTGATTTCACTTCCCCTTCCAACTATAACCTCTGAAGCAAATCCAATATTTTCTGAGACCGCTTATCAGCTCAGTCAATGGACAGTGAAGCTCTTACAACCCTCCGTGTGTGGAGAAGCATCATGATTAAAGAGAGCAACATGAGTTGTGAATGTATTTGTTGGGAATAGCACTATTTGTATTATGCCAGATCATTCCTTTATCTGTATTATGATGAAAAACTACACATCTGAACCTTACTGAAGACTGTCCTTATGTTAGATTGAATAGTTTTGGAGCCAGGACTTCAGCCAGGCAAGCCATTCAATTTCAAGTAATTTCATACAAATGGTGGATTCAGCCTGCAGTCAATCTTTATATAGTGTCAGAATACTGTTAAGTCAAATATAGCATTTGTGGGATTTGATTTCTTTCTCCAGCATTGCCTTTGATATTGAAAGAAACGTATAGCCTAGGTTAAAATTCTCTCATGCAGTATCCATCTGGGTGGACAGCATATGTTCAGACTACAATTTTGTCTGAACTCAAGAATGAAGTGGAACTGTGATAGGCATTGAATAGGGCCCAAGTTCAGGCTACTAAATGTTTTGAAAAGAATGAAAAAATACTTTTTGATGCTTAAAATGTTTATTTTAAGACTAGCTAAATCTCTTTCTGAAGATGCTTTTACTACCATGTCTGTAGGTTACCACTTTTGCTGTTGAAAACCACACAGTGTCCTAAAATGATGAATAGTCTCAAATCATAGACCCACCAAGCTGGATTGCTTATGAGGAGCTTCTGTTATAGCCCTTGCACTGAAGTAGCATTTACTGATCTTCAGTTATCTCTGCCAAACGCTTAGCTAGATGCTTCTGTGAAGTGTCAGACAAATATGGCTCTGAATTGTGTTTTCATTCCAGAGAGCAATTTCTTAACAGTTTGGCATTAAGAATGCCTGCTGTTATGAACACTGTTCATATGGTTTATGATAGAAGGAGACATTCCACTGTTTTGCACTCTTTAGCTTTTAGAGTCTGAATGCAAGGAAACTTTAAAATTATGAAGTTAAACTTCATTAGTTAGACTCTTCCTTAGTAAGAGTACTCATCTTGGCCTACAAGTTTCTAACAGGTCCCAAAAAGGAACTCCTCAGTCTTGAAAAATCCCAGAAATAGGTTCCCTAGTGCCACAAGCTTTTGCCTCATTTTCATGAAATCCAAGTGCCATCAAGTCACAATTGATACGGTGAATTGAGAAAGGTATTATCAAGGCAAGAGAAAAACTGAGGTGGTTTGGCATTACCTTCTTCTGAAAGGCCTTCATGGCGGTCTACCATCCAAGGATTGATCCTGCTTACCTTCTGAGATCTGATGAAATCAAGTTATACCAACCTTTTTAAACCTTTTGACCCTGGAAGCATCCCTGAAATATTTTTAGGCTTTGAGGAACCCCAGAACCAAACCAGAACTAATGTCAGTGGAACAGACCTCTGTTTTAAGCTGAGAGATGCTTACTGATTGTAAGTATTCTGTAAGCTAGAAATGAAGCTTTGTTTTATTTTCAAGTATTCTGTATTGATAAAATGAAATTTTAGAAAGACAAATGGGAAGGATTAAACATAGGAAAGGGGAACCAGATATAATCACCATATAAATTAGTGTATGTAGACATTCCTGTATGCATTTTTAGACAAAGCAAATAGATAAGGGACAAATTGTCCAAATATGAAGACAAGGGATAAGGAGATAGGCAGCATTTCAAAGAAACATTAGAGTTTACAGCGGATAATGAACACAACAGTATGTTATTGTGTCAAGAAAATCCTTTCAAATTACATTAACAGGAGCATCATTTCTAAGACACTGGAAACAATGGTACTTACTCAAGTGCAGTCAGAGATTAGATCTCATTTATGTGCCATGCCTGTTCTGATGAGCACAAGATAAGTTAGAAACAATTCACAGGAGAAATATAACAGTGATCAGGTTCTAGAAGAAAATTACATAAATGGCAAATTCTGAGGGAACAAAGAGACATGATGAACATCTCATGCTGTTTCTGCAAAAGGCAAATTATGCACTCAAAGACACAATGCAGAGGGGAGAGAGGATTTAACTGGTAAACACCCTCTCAGTTTCATTCACAGAAACCTGTCTTTTAAGATTTTAAAGGGAAAATGGCTTTTTAAAGGGCTTGTCTTTTTCCCCTTTGAAATAATTAACAGTATGGGGAGGCCACCTTTAACAGTGTGTGAAGG
The DNA here is from genome assembly GCF_049243985.1 of Paroedura picta. NCBI lineage: Eukaryota > Metazoa > Chordata > Lepidosauria > Squamata > Gekkonidae > Paroedura > Paroedura picta. The sequence goes on along the minus strand of NC_135376.1, from coordinate 61,581,615 downwards.
TTAAAGGGTGAAATCCTCTCTCCACTTTCCACATGGCCCTGAATAAACTCAGCATGTGCCGTTTGCCTTTTGTAGACAGACAGACAGAGATCCATGGTTTGGCCAAGCACACCCCCCCCCCCAAATGAAGACACGAGACACTAAACATCATTTCAACTAGTTTATTTAACTGTATTCAATTTTTGTAAATGGATAATCTGCATCACAGCTTACAAATGCCTTCCCTTCCTCTCCCAACAACAGTATTAAGCATTAGGAACAAGGGTTCTAGCTTAGCCTGCTCCCTGTCATTTAGTTTTCTCTGTGTGGAGGGACTTTTTTTATGGAGAAGCATTCCGTCTTGTAAGCCTCACCCATTATCTGAAATTGTTCCACTTAGAAGCAGGATTACCATCTCAGTAAAAACGAAGACAAAAGAAAATGAAAAACTGAAGATCCATGATGTGTTTTAGCCCAGTGAAAAAAAGATTAAAGAGGGCGCATTTTGCATTTTAAAACACTTAAAACTATTTCTGGGGCAAAAGAGGAGGGTGAACAAAGAACAAGAAATTACGCTTTACTTGGTCTAGTTAGATCAGGGTTAAGGAGCAGAAAAAGGAGAAACAAAACTTGTAAATTTTGTGATGAAATTGCAGACATAAAATGGCCTTGCGGAAACTTTGCCTCATTTGTGTATTTAAAAGGTTCTCTGTGGCCATATGCAATTCTCTGAAGACTCATTTCAGGAGGTGGAAAATAATAGAGTCAAAGACGCTTATGTATTGGCCCCCGGGACATAGTCCTAGTGCATTATTTCATGCAGTCCCACTGGATTTACATCATTTTATGGATTTGATCCATCTTTCATTCAACTTCCCAGCCAGTGCAGCTCTCAGGTTTTACTCTTTGCTTCTTCTAGGAATGCACAAACCATTGCTGCAATGCTACCACCTGCACCTTAAGGCCAGAAGCAGTGTGTGCCCATGGACTTTGCTGTGAAGACTGCAAGGTGAATTTTCACGTGCCCTCACTTTTGTAGGGTGGGTAGTATGCATCTCGGTGTCAAAGCCATTCACACTGCTCTTGGAGCTATCATATGTTTTCGGTGGGCTTTTTAGAGCTGCAGAAAAGACCAAAGCTCACTGGCCTATCTATACCCATTTCGGTAAAAATTCTCCGGCATTCTTTAAGAAGGCACAATTCTGCACACTGTGCCTTCTCCCAGAAGACAATGTGTATTTTTATTTTATGCACATGTCAATAATATTGAAGAAAGAACCTTAAACGTTTATGCCCATTTAAATAATTCTACCAGTCCAAAGTCATCTACAGTCATGCTCCTGTGCACACAGTGGCCGAGCCCTACGTTTGCATCTAAGAGAAGAATAAAAGAGGGTCGTGGAACTGTGTCATAAACCAGTGGCACAGCACATCGCAAATGTGCATAGAAAATGCAGCCTTGCCTTAATGCTATGCTTAATGGCCACTTGGTGCAGAGACTAAGGAAGGGGTGAAACAGTCGCCCGTGGCATAAATTTCCCTGTGCTGTAACTTTTATTGATTGGAATTATAGCCACTTCTTTTTTCCTACAGCTGAAGCCAGCAGGGATCCTCTGCAGGCACTCCAGTAATTCCTGTGACCTTCCTGAGTTCTGCACTGGAGGCAACCCGCACTGCCCAGCTAATGTGTATTTACATGATGGGCACCCCTGCTACAAGGTGGATGGCTACTGTTATAATGGCATGTGCCAGACCCATGAACAGCAATGCATCACGCTCTGGGGGCAAGGTGAGTTTGATGACTGGATCTTTCTTGAGATGTTTTATCCACAAAAACAGAAGGCACATAATTTTGCAGGAGGTATAGTTTTACAGCATCAGTCGATTTTAGGTCCATTATTTCTTCACAGCTGAAGGGTACCAGTTTCTTTTTGCACTCCTGCCCCGCAACGGTTCCTGTTCACATAGATAGATTTTTGCAGACTGTTGGGCTATATTCCCCTCTTGGTGCAAATGTCTTTATGGACAGTGGACTAAAACAGTGAGGATGAGACAAGGAGAGAGATCCTGTTCCAGGTTGCTCTTTTCACTAGATAGTACAACATAACCATTTGTAGGCATTAATCATTTCCCCTCTCCTACCATGAGCCAGCCTCACACTCTCAGAAGTATCTTTTACAGGTCAGCATTCAAAGCATATCATCAGCATCAGTACTAATGAAATGTACGTAGATTATGCTGCTCAGTCAGTTTGCGGATCATAGCCTTTCTCTAGAGGTCAGAACCCAGCATGTTTTTAAATTCATTGTAGAAATGGAACAATACAAGCCCCAAGTTGCAAAGGGTTACCAGTACTACACCCCTCTGAAGCCATGTTTGCTTGGGGGCATTTGACCCCTTTCAAGAATTAAAGATTGCTTTGCCTCAGTTTACTTAACTGTAAAATGCAAATACTTGCCTACCTATCAGAAGTAATTACGATAATGTTTGCCTGAGCACTTAGCAATTCTGGGCTGGAAGCCACTCTATAAGTGCATCACATTAGCTATGCAAACATAACTCATAGCTGATGCTGAATTAAGGAGAAACTGTGCCACCAATTGTATTTCAATCAGCACTGGGAATTGGCTTTGAGTTTCAGCTGACATTGTATCCTAATCAGGGAAGGACATTGCCTTGGACTAGTGCACACAGTCCTTTATTTCAAAACTGAATTTGCTGTTCTAATTAACAATGCCCCCCTCCGGTTTCCAACTTCTCTTTGACATGCTGTCAGACCAATCCTTAACCCTGTGCCCTGACACATCACAGATGTTGATGCAGTGCTGGTGTAGCTAGTTCATGGCCCGCACTCTCTCATCAGAGCAAGGCAATTTTAACCGAGACCCAGATCAAAACAGCCAAGAGCCCATCCACTGCACAGGAGTCCATAGGGACACTGCTGACACTCACCACTCCAGAGCAACATGTTGATGAAGCTCCCATGCCTGCCAGGTATGGAAGGAGCCAACCAGTGCATGCTGAGGCTGTCTGTCCTCTCTGACATCATCCTTCCCCCAATGAGGAGGAGGTAGGGATGTTATTCTCCTGGTGGGACCTGGGGATCTCCCAGAATTACAAGTCATCTCTGGCCAACAGAGATCAGGTCCCCTAGAGAAAATGGCCACTTTGAAGGTGAACTGTATGGCATTGTGCCCTCCACGCCCCTAATCCCACCCTTACCTCCAAAACCTCTAGAGCTGCCAGCCCTAGGAGGAGTACATATAAAGGGACTGAGCAGAGCAGACTTAGAAATATCCTATAATAATGTTGGCTCTCTTCCACGGCAGTTTGTGCAGAGTGCTTCCTTTCCATGCAAAGGGCCCCTTGCCAGGGTTCCCACCACCAAAGTTTCCCCCAGCAGGAGTTCTAAGTATGTCCAAGCCAGAGAGATACAGCCCCCATTCTGAGCACCTTGCCATCTGAGAGGCTGCAACTGGGAGGGGGTGGAGTCTGCCCACCTAGTCCCATCTTTAACTGCCTCCTGTTTCTCCCCCCATAGTCCTTCTTGAGCCTGCCTGTTAATGCAGGTGGTGATGTTACTTCCAGTGACATGTCACTTACCAGGGTGTGTGTGGCAGGGAGGCTGGCCAGCTGACATCAATTCCTGAGCTTCTCAAAGCCTGAAAAATTATTTCAGGGGATCCTCCATGGTCAGAAGGTTGGGAAAGGTTGGCTTAGTGCTTCTGTTCAGTTTTTCTTAATCTGCCATTATATCTCATATTTAAACTCTCTTCAGAGGCTGCACCATGGAAAGAGCATTTTTAGGTTAAATAGCATGTTTCAAAGAGGGGAAATTATCTGTCAGTAGACTTTTCTTTATACGAAAGCTTAAGTGAGATTTAGTTCATAATCACTTCTGATCCTATTTAAAAAGCATACATATATTTGCATACATGCACTTCAAGTAAGCAATCATTCTTTTGGCGGCCTTAAAAGGTAACAGGTTTTTTAAAGGTTAATGCCTCCGTTCTTCCAGGAAAATCCATAGTTTTTTTCTTGCCAGCAGATTTATCTGCATATCTAAATGCCTGCTTGAAATGCCAATAAAAGCGGCAGATAATATCTAAATACATAATTCTCAGGATAACTCAATCATATCACTATCAATAGGTCACATCAATGACTTTATAAAAATGAAGGGGAAAGTTTCATTTTTAATTAAGAGGACCCACAATGTGGAAATTCAAAAATAGAAAACTCTCCTGCATTACATAAAGCCTAGCCTCATCTTGAAGAGGAGTTCACTGTGCAATATTTCAGCAGAATTAACTTATATATACCATCTGATGTGGAATTCCCTGCTCTGCAATGATACCTTAGAATTATAGAGTTGGAACGTACCTCAAGGGTCATCTAATCCAGGCCCCTGCAGAATGCAAGAAATTCACAACTACCTGCCCACCCACAGTGGCCATTCCCAGATGAAGCCTCCCCCCCCCAAAAAAAAAAAAAACCAGAATCCCTGATTCAACCTCTTACCCCAAAGTGTTGATCAGCATTTCCCTGGGAATTTTTCCTACCTAAATGCAGAACTTTACATTTTTCATTATTGAAATTCATTTTATTCATTTTAGCCCAGTTTTCCAGCCTGTCAGTTTTCTTGGTATATTTTTTTCTGGACGTGTTTAGGACTGTTCATTGGCCATAGAGGGTCTGTGCACAGAAACTGAACATGAATAGCATATGCATGTGGCCGGTCATAACTGCTACTCATTTGGTGTATGGAAGGAAACGTGCCTTTAGAGTTTGGGGTCACACACTGGGAATACATTCCCTCACTTGATGAGGGGACTTACTGTGAAATATTTTATTGCTTCCTTAAGGACAGCCAAAAGCTACAGAGGCACGGTGGTATGAGTGTCACACTGAGATCTGGGAGACCTAGACTGAAATCCTCAGTTGCATGGTGGTGGTGTTAGGATGAAATGGAGGCAAGAAGAATGTTGCAAGCTGCTTTGGGTTCCATTGGGGGGCAAAGTGGCATATAAATAGTAAAGTAAATAAATAAACAAACCAAGTCTTGATGCTAAACCACACAGGATCCCTTTTGCATTCCTGAGGGAGATAATGGAGAATGTCATTCCTTTGTTGGTCAGAAACAAGTCTAGTGGTATCTTTAAGATCAACAAAGTTTAATTCTAGGTATAAGCTTTCATGTTCATACAACCAAAAGTTTATACCCATAATTAAACTTTGTTGGCTTAAAGGTGCCACTGGACTCAAACTTTGTTCTCTTTGTTATCTTCAGACATTGCTGGATGATAAAATTTTTGCCTTTTCATCCTTGTTTCCTCCTAGGCTTTAGAACTGAGACCTACTAGTCCTTATGGTTGATCTTTGTCTGGAGACTGACCTGAAAGGGGGGGGGCAGAGGGATGCTGGGGAAAAGAAGGACATATGGTATACCATCCTGAATTACTAAAGTATTTACACATTCTTAGGTATAACAAAGTTTCAGCCATATCTCACTGAATTAAATACAAAAAGAAAACACTAGGTGAATGTTACCCACATTATAGAGGCCTTCCTGCAGGTGTTCTCTGTACAATGCTGTTGGAAGTGCTATCAGCTGGTGGTAGAAAGTGCTGTCATGTCACAGTCAAACTCCATATGGTTTTCAAAGCAAGAGATGTTTAGAGCTGGTTTGCAATTGCATAGAAATGCTGGACTTCTCTGGTAGTCTCTCACCCAAGTACTAACCAGGGTACCATCTGCATTCATCTTCCCCCCCCCCCACTATTGATCCTGCCGAATTCTGATTTATCTGAACCCTGATCTTGCAGTAGATCTGCAGCCTTCATTTTTCCCAACTTGAAACAGTTTTCACTAAGATGCTTTCTTCTGCACTTCCAAGAGAGGGGTCTGTCACATGCCAGCGCCAGTAGATACCTTTTGGTGGCGGGGGGGGGGGGGGAGAAGTGGGGGTTTAGTGAAGCTCCAGCCAGCTGGAGATGGCTTTATTTCCTGCCTTTTGTCTCCCAATTCTACAGCCAGAGCAAGGTGGGGAGGGGGGAGTTCTGAAGGCACACCAGGTGGCTTGTTGAGAGTGAACAGGGAGGGGGTAAGTGGAGGCAGCAGCCTTTAGGAAGAACAATGGAGCCTCTAGGCTGGGGGGGGGGAAACAAAATCCCAAATGTCTGCACAGAGGAAAAATGGGCTTTTGGAGCGCTTTTCTCCAATTAAGTGGATCATATCCACTCTCAGATATCCCAGGGAAAAGGTGATGTCACTCTAGAGTGGAGCTGAGAAGCTGCAGATGGAATAATTAACCCAATTGACAACGAAGTAGAAATCGGATCAGGTGCAGCTTGCTCATTTAAATTGGAGCTGATGGAGGATAAAAAGCCCAGTGCTGATAAGTTCCAGGTCTGACCCTGCTTAATTTCAGAATCAGAATCACACAGTGCTAGAAGAAACCACAAAGGGCCATCCAATCCCCACACCCTTTCATGGGGACTTTAAAAACACACATCACTGACAGGTGTTCATCTAATCTTTTCCAATAAACTTCCAAAAAAGGAGCCTTTACCATCCTCCAAGGCAGCATATTCCATGTGTGAACATCCCTCAGTGTCAGAAAATGCTTTCTAATATTTGTGGATCCCCCTTTCCTTAATGTAAAGCCCTTGCTCCCAGTCCTTGTCCCTAAAGCTGCAGTAAATAAGTTAGCTTCCTCTTCAAGATGCCTACTTTTTACATAAACACTGCTATCATATCATTCCTTGCCTTCCTCTCCTCCAAGCAACACATACTCAACTCTCTCAACCTCTCCTCTTAAGTCACGGATAGCTTGATTTTGTCTGAGGTCTGATGAAATAAGGCTAGCCTGGGCTAATGACATTTCTTTGTTTAGAAGGCTGAAGCAGCTTATAGACAAAATCCAATCCAATAAAATTTAAATAACAAATCTAAAAAGATCATTCTATAAACAGACATTATCATTAAAAGCTAGTTTTTTCCCATTGATACAGTTATGAGAGTGGAAGCTAAGGATGGAGCTTAATTTTACCTGTCATTACATTATTCATTTTTCAGATTTTTATCACACACCACTGCTGAGGTGTGGAAGTGCCAGACTAGCATGGGATTCTTGACTCTTTCTGTTCTGCCCATTGTTATACCATATACCGAAAATTCATTTAGGAATACTGTAGGGTATTTTATAACTGATTAGTTAAGATTCAGTTTTTAAAAAGTGAACGTCCCATCCATTTCAGGAGCAGCTTTATAAAGGCTACAGTTACAAGACACATTTTTGAAATAGCATTGCACGTGGAGTGGACTGCAGAGACGTTTAGATATTGTAGGTACATGCCTTCTGGGAACCGTGGATGAATTATTCTTGCTGCCTTATCTAACTGGTGTGGAAAGTGTCCTGAGAAGAAGCAGATATTCTTCTTTATCAATTCCCCCCCCCAATCACTCAAACACAATTTTAATTAGCATTGGGAGGCCACTGTTGCTTCATGCTCATCTCTGTCACTCGTGTAGACTGGTGAAAGCCAGCATCAGCTGAAGCACTTTACATATCTCATGTGAGTAGAGCTGTTGAGGGCTATCAACTGCTTTGTGTGCTGAAAGTTTACCAGGTTCAATCCCCAGTGATGTTAGAAACCGTGAGACCCTGGAAGAGCTGCTGCCAGTCAGAGCTGACAATACCACAGTTGACAGACTAATAGTCTGACCTGGTATGAGGAATCTTCATCACATGACTATGAATGTGTTTGTAGTGAGAGCTACCAATGAAAGTTCAGAGCCAGAAGCATCAGGGAAGAATATATATATTTAAACAACCCAAGAAAAAGAGTTGTTACTCTCACAGGTAGTAGCACTTGGAATTGGTCTGCAATCTGAAGACTTCCTGGATTTCATACCATCATCCAGAAAAACTGTCATTTTATAATCCCATTCCTCCCTGCCTGCACATTTTTTTCAAAATGCTTTTATTCCCCTTCCTGTTCAGCGGGAGACAACTAAACTGATTGCTCTGGTCATCAAATCATGTGAGGCCGCTTGAGAGTTTTGTGTTTTTCTGCTGTGACAAAAGAAATGATTGTTTCAATTTGCACATCTGCAAAAGATATATAGCCACATTGACACCATCTCCCGTATGTTTTAACCTGCCATGATTTGAGACAGGTGATTTAATTCCTTGGGGGGGGGGGAGTTTAGGCTAGAAAGGCTGACAGATCTTAATTACTGGCAAATCACACTCTTGATTGTCTATAGCAAAGTAAGATAAACTCTGTTTGTCCAGTTCAATGAGTTTAATATCCACTGGAAATCTTTCACAAATCATTGTGTCTTTGCCTCTTCAAGTAACAGAATAGCCCGAGATGTTTGGCTTTAGTTTATCTCCCGGAATTATGATAAATGGGCTTCCTCAGGAAACACGACATCATTGCCCTTTCTTAAATATTTGGAAGGGTTTTTCTCTTTCATCCCATTAGATCCATCAGTTTCCTTCACTTTTACATACTATTAAACATTTTGCTATAAAGGTCTAGTCAGATAGGCTGTAGCAAAACAGCAGCAGAAATCAGACAGTTTTTCATAGAACAGAAAGAGGGATGACACTTGTATGCACATGTGCGCACACATAAAAGCACAATGTCCACCCAGTGTAGTCTGTAATAAACAAGTGTTGCAGGGTTTTGTTTCCCAACCCTGTCCATGATAAACTGTGCGATATATACGCAATGAGAAATAAGGACTCTCTCAAACCATTTACAAGCAGCTTAAACACAGAGCAACAGTATCACTTCAGCCAGGCAGCTCATGCTTCGGCTTACATGCCACACCTCAGTCAAAAATAGCAATGTTGATAAAAATATAATAATATTAATCATAATGTGTTATAATATTATATATCATATACTCTTTAAAATATTGTTTTCTGAGAGATTGGAGTGATTCCCCTCCCCACTTGAGATATCTTGTCAGAATGGTCCGAAAAGGAGTTGGTGGAGAACCTGACTCAGTTTGTGTTACATGTAGAGTCTAGTTTGGGCCTTAGACCTAGCTATCAGCAGTTCAGCTCTGAAAGGCAGTGGAAAGTATAACGCATGCTCACCATGTGAATAACCAAGCAACAAGTTCTACAAACATCCTGGAGGCTAAGCTCAAATCGCCAGTAGCAATTCAGGCTGGGTACAATGATAGGTGTAAACCACTTCCATCTCATCTTCCTGCACACCACCACTACTGGGAGCAAACTGAGTCCCTGGGCTACACTGAAGAATAGGAGGAAGGAGGAGGAAGAGGAGTTGGTTTTATATTCTGCTTTTCACTGCCTGAAAGAGTCTCAAAGTGGCTTACAATTGCCTTCCCCTCCTTTTCCCAAAACAGACACCCTGTGAGATAGGTGGGGCTGAGAGAGTTCTGACAGGACTGCTCTGTAAGAATAGCACTCTGGACTGTGTTTATTCCAAGGTCACTCAGCTTGCTGCATGTGGAAGAGCAGGGAATCAAACCCAGTTCACCAGATTAGAAGCCACCGCCCTTAACTGCTATACTGTCTGTCTGTCTGTCTGTCTGTCTGTCTGTCTGTCTGTCTGTCTATCTATCTTTCTATCTATCTATCTATCTATCTATCTATCTATCTATCTATCTAGCTAGCTATCTATCTAGCTATCTATCTAGCTATCTATCTATCTCCATTTATATACTGCCCTCTCCTGTGGCTCAGAGCAATTTACAGTGAATTTGTGGTATAATGCAAAGGCCATTTGCCATTGACAACATGTAATAATTGGGAACATAATATTTTTAACAGTAGAGCTCTTAACAATAGAATATTTACCATTTAACTATACATGAACATACATAATGCTGCCTTTTTACTGAATCAGACCCTTGGTCCATTAGAATCAATGTTGTCTGCTCAAAATGGCAGCATTTCTCCAGTCTCAGGCAGAAGTATTCCTCATCACCTTCTTAAACTGGAGGTGCTGGGGACTGAACCTGGGGCCTACTGCACACAAAGCAGGTGCTCTGCCGCTGAGCTGTAGCCCTCACTGTGTCTTCTCAAAGTGATAGTGTTCTGACAGTATGAAGGTAAAGAGGTTTGCTTCAGTCCAGCATCAGCAATTGACACTCAACAGTTTACACACATTAATCTTTTGTGGAAGATAATCCATAAAATGATGTGTGGGAGTGGAGGACCATGCATACCAAGCAGAACAATTGTTGAGGAATGTGTATGCAGGCATTTCCATCACAAATTAATGTTTTAAGAGGCTTATGAGTGAAGTAACTCATGGTGCCAATACATTGTTAGGCAGAGACAGAAACAGAGAGAGTGGGGAGAAGGGAGTGCCTGGATGATCATCTGTTGAGTCGGCCATGATGAAATATTCTATCCCCATCTCCCGCCCTTACTGCCCCATTCCATGTTTTGTGAGATGCTTCTGTCTACAATTGTGATAAAGGAAGCCAGCACCTGGAAGGGAAAGTTAACTGGAAAAATTGCAATAAAGAATTGGAATCCCACTGGAATATGTATTGTGGATCTATACATGTGCCAGGGTTTCTTTCCTTTTATGCCTTTCCTTTTCAGCTGGTTTTCACACAGCCTCTGCTCTAATTGTGGTTTTAAAATAATGTTAATCCCCATGTCTGGTTGAGGACCTGGCATATTCTGCCCCAACTTTCCACCTATTCTGTGTTGCTTTATTTTTAGCGAATGAGCCTGCCCACCATGGTTACCACTTTTTATTCTTACCTGAGGCACAGCATAATAAGGCACAGAAATGGTGACGGTGGTACAATTCCTGCTATCTATCACCAGTTTGAGAAAAGCTTTACTGGCTAAATTTGTGCCTGGTCACTTTTCAAGGCACGAGAGACAGGAGGGGACCAGCTGTACCCTCCCACCCATGGATCATGATTTAAGGAGGAGTTCAGAGAAGCCTGTATTTGGTGAAAAGAACACTGGAAGCATTTGCGGTTGTTTGAACAAATTGGTTCTATTATTGTTATTGTTTTTATGATCATTTTCATTTATAGCCCAGCTTCTCACTGAGATCAAGATGAATTACAAAATATAAAAAGCAATTCTATCGGGCAGCAAAGTCCTTCGACAAATAGTAAAATAGAACGTACTGTAGAACTGGTGAACAATTCAGAGCCTAAATTGTTAAAGGCAACAAAAACTGGCTGTGGCATGACATGTAGTAATGTATCCAAAGAAGTGTGCATGCACAAAAAAATGCTTATACCCAGAATTAAACTTTGCTGGTCTTAAAGTTCTGTTGCTTCAGATTTACAGGGCTACCCACTTGACTCTAGACAATAATGAAGACAGGCAATTGCAAAGAGAGAAAATACTGCAGTAAAAAAGTAGAGTGATATAAACAAACAAAAAATAATAGATTACAACAGTGTTATTTATAGAAGTGACCTAATGAGTTCATGATTCGGAATCCCAGAGCAGCCTCAACAAAACCGTTTTTCTTTCCTAAGTGCTTTCCACTGTTGAGGTGATTTCTCTATACTCCTTGTCTTAACCTAAAGTAAAAGAAATCAAGAGACATTTTCAGGACTAAGTTTACTCCAGCATAATGACTCAGACTTCACATCTTCAGGTCCTTATGAAAATTCTCCTGAAGGTCTGACTCTTTGAAAGATCTGACTGGAATGAACTTTGTTAACCTGAAAGGTACAATTTGATCACTATTTTATTTGCTACGAGAGACTAACAGGGCTAGTTAATTACATGTTGTGTGAAGCCATGAGAGACAATGAGAGAAAGAGATGATGGTTAGAATACACTGACATGTTTGATTCAGGAATTTTAAAAAATCACTCTCTTTTTTGTTAGACGAAGCATGCTTTTTTTTCTGTTTTAGGTGCTAAGCCTGCCCCGGGGATATGCTTTGAGAGAGTCAATTCCGCAGGTGACCCTTATGGAAACTGTGGCAAGGATTCCAAGAGTTCTTTTGCCAAGTGTGAAGCCAGGTAGACACTCTGTTTGTGCCGGGGGGAGGGGATGAAGATGGGAAAAGAAGCTTCTAACCACCATGACACTTACATTATTTCTCCCCTTTTAGAGATGCTAAGTGTGGAAAAATTCAGTGTCAAGGGGGAGCAAATCGACCTGTCATTGGTACCAATGCTGTCTCCATTGAAACAAACATCCCATTACAAGGAGGAGGTAAAATTCTGTGCCGTGGAACCCACGTCTACCTGGGGGATGATATGCCTGACCCTGGTCTTGTCCTGGCTGGAACAAAGTGTGAGGATGGAAAAGTAAGGCTCAGAAATCCTGTCTCATAATCCCATCACTGTCCCTAAATCCAAATGTAATCCTAGTCTTTGATATGTCTCAAGGCTTACATTTTTCTAGTCTCACTCTCTGTATTTTGGCAATGAACAGTTTATTTATTATGCAAATTGTTGTCCTATTTTTAAACAGTCAATAGATTATAGAGAATGAGTGAAATTAGTTTCTTATTTACGCAAAAGGACTAATGCATTTTTACATTATAAATGCTGAAACCAGCGTTTAGCATGCCAATGACATACGTATTGTCTGCAAAGTTTTTCATGCTACATCCATCTTCTGGCTGACTAATTATATGTTGGATGAAACCATATAATAAGAGACAATGAGAGAAAGAGATGGTGGTTAGAATACATTTGCATGTTTGATTCAGGAATTCATCAATATGAAAAACAGCTATGTACAATGATTTCCATGGGTAACCCTTATGCACTTTTGGGAATTCCTCGTCATTTTAGCTGATACTGAGATAGTGGTTTACATGAGTGGCAGTATTATCTGTGCCTGGCAAGTGAAGACAGAACTTAAATTGATCTTGGGCTTCCAGAATGTGTTTGGAATGGCAGAGCTCAATATCTTTGAAGAAACAACCAGCAGAGCATCTGAGTGCACATGAATATAGCCCTCCCTTCACAACTGAGTAACTCAGGCAGCCCCTACACATCTGGCACGATGACAGTTTGCTGCTTACAGGTCCAGGAGCATAGCTGCAAAAAAGTCCTCTCCCTCGCCATCTCTCTTCTTCAAAGTTTAATCGCGGGATATTGACTTGATTTATTAGAAGAGAGAGAACACAGCTTGTTTTTGCAAATTAATTCCAGCATCTCAGAATTTCCTGGCATTTCCTGATAGTATCACAAAGCACACCTTGGCCTCACAATAACATAATGACATTTAATGGAGTTTGACTTATATTTCTCTCCGCTTGCTCATCAGCTGTGTGTTCTGGCACACCAGAAAACTGGCAAAGATGCTGGTGTGGGGTGGGGGGCGAGGAGTAGTTTCTACAAGGAAGAGGGAAAGACTTTCACATCTAGGGGAACAACAGCAGGTTGTGAAAGGAGAAGCTGCCTCTGAGAGTTCCATCGTTAAAGAAAGGGGATTTCTGTGCTGTTGGCAGATTACAGATCAAGAAGAACATTTGGATACATTTTGTCAAAACTTTTGAACTTGTTATGATTGTGCTTTTGAGGTTTCTTGAGTTTCCACATCAGTTAGGCATACTGGCAGTAAACTTTAAACTTGTTCTGCATGGATTGAGTATGATTTACATGACCCCTCTATAAGCTCCTTCAAAAGGAATGGGTGGGGTGCCATGCTTCTTCTGATAAATCCCACAAAGAAAGTAACCCTCATAAACTAAGTTGACAGTTCGTTGCATAGCAGGCGGGCAGGTTTTGGGCCAAATGAGGACTTGGACATGGCCAGTGGGCTAAACAGGGCCACAGCTTTATTACATACAGAGGAACAGTCTTTTGACTAGACTGCCCCGTACCTGTGAGCCAAAGGCCACATATATATTATTTCAATCCTGCCAAGAAGAATTGACCCTATTGAAGAACTTCATTAGCAAACATTAAGTTGAAAAACAACCACAGATGAAAACTCATTTGAAAACGGTTATAATCTGGAGGCCGTTTTGGTTGTTCAATTAAAAGAAGAGATTAGACACGTTTAGTTACATTCATTGTGAAATTGTTTATTGTGGCCTAGGATAGGTTCTTTCTTCTGTTATTATATACAGGAGCAAGGCACAGCATGGGGGAGCATCTCCACTGGACACCAGGAAGAGGGGGTCAAGCATGTTTGCAGCCCATTAAATAGGTGGGCTTGCTCAGCTTTCTTCACTCTGCCCATGCTTGGCACAGGGCTAGCCAGGCTGGGCGCGCCACCCCTGGTCACTCACGTGGTAGACCTTCTGGCAGCCAAACCCTCATCCTCCTTTGGCATCGCCTCACCATGGCCTTTGGTGAGTGGTGAGGCTAGCCTTATAATAAGTCTGTTATAAGAAGAGGGAGGTCCAATGGGCTCAATATCACTAGTCAGTACTATCATAAGTATGTTGACTTCAGTTGATTTAGAAAGGAATATGGCTGAGTGTTAAGGATTGGGATGAGTGTTGGTTAAGACCTTGCTTCCATCAGTGTGTGGAATGGACTGATAGCGGAAATTGCATTTGGGGGGCCTGGTTTTAAATTCTACTTCAGACCTGAGAAAGATTTGTTCAACTTCAGTTTCTTGGAAATGGCCGTAGGTGATATGATTAAATACTGCTTTATATGGATTCAGGAATTGAGCAAACTATGTAGATGAATATTTGTCAATTATTTGGATTAATTTACTTACATTTGTATCCCATAGTTCTTCCAAAATTCTTCATTAAAATTACAGCACCAGAACCATTATTGTGCCTTATTATGAACAGATGGAGCAGCTTTATGCTTTATGCTGACTCAGAATGTAGGTCTATCTAGCCGAGGACTGGCTGAATTCAGCCACTTTGACAGAATGCAGATAAAAAGAGCAGCATTGGCACTGGGCATGAACAGTTTATTTTGCCATCCTCCCATGTTGTTCTCTCTCCTTCCACCTTCCTCTTCCTCTGTAGCCAACAGCTATAAATGGCCAATGCATGCCCGTTAAGAAATATGACGTCCCTTCCATGAATTCACTACTTTCTGATTTTAAAAAAAACATATATCTTTTCATTGTGGAGATACAAAGGGAAATGTATAAGACATGTTTGTCTAGATTGTCTAGGAAAGAACTTTCTCTATTTACAGTCAAACCCCCCCCTCACACACACACACACACACAAAAGGTCCTGGGGAGGATCTAGATAAATCTGAGCTAGTAATAATCCATGGTTTTCCTTTACTACAAATTACCCACACATATTTTATGTTGTCTTAGGGAGAATGTCTAAGTTAGTGGCTTCTAGGTAGCTATAGTTGAGGAGGTTCCCATTTTAGTGATTAAAGCAGTGATTAATTCCTATCTGCTTTCCTCCTCAGTTTTCCCATCATAGTTTTGCATCTTACCACCACCAGCATCATGATACTCTACAGTATCACTAGTCAGTACTATCATAAGTATGTTGACTTATGATATGTTGAGAGCCAGTTTGATGTAGTGGTTAGGAGTGAGGACTTCTAATCTGGCATGCCGGGTTCGATTCTGCGCTCCCCCACAAGCAAACAGCTGGGTGACCTTGGGCTCGCCACGGCACTGGTAAAACTGTTCTGACCGGGCAGTGATATCAGGGCTCTCTCAGCCTCACCTACTCCACAGGGTGTCTGTTGTGGGGAGAGGAATGGGAAGGCAACTGTAAGCCGCTTTGAGCCTCCTTCGGGTAGGGAAAAGCAGCATATAAGAACCAACTCTTCTTCTTCTTCTTCTTCTTCTTCAGTAGCGATCCCCAACCTGTGGGCGGCGGACCACATGTGGTCCTTCGACTAATTGGAGGTGGGCCCCGAAGGACACCTTCTCCCCGCCCCGGCCCCTTACTTCATCCCCCCCAGACCTTTACAACACACTTCATTGTTGTGGCATGTCTGTATCTTATTTTGAAGGGATGTTTAAACATTACCATAGCGATCAGAGAGCGCTAGGGCAGTGGTTGAGAGTAGAGGAGTAAACTACCCCCCCCCACCGGGCCTCAGTAAAAGGCCTTGAGTGGTCCCCGGCATTGAGTGGTCCCCAGTGATAAAAAGGTTGGAGACCACTGCTCTACAGTATCTCTTGGGAGAAGAATTTTTTTAAAAAAAGACTAATTGTATGAGCAGGAGCAAATCACTTTCTTGGATAGATGATGGTGTGCTATATTACAGATATATGGCTTCTTCTAAGATTTCTGTATGGGCCTGGTTGTGGTAACTACTGCAAATAAAAACTGGAGATGTAAGGGAATAATCTACCAATGTCTTAACTGCAGTTTTGAATTTTAGCACATAATTAATTTTCTTTTTAAAAATTTAGTCTGCTAAACAGCCCATCCCCACAAAGCCTCATAGAAGCATACAATTTTGGGTAATGGAAACCTAATGTTTTGGGAAAGTACTGCTACTACTATTCAATAGGGCATCCTCAGTGTCTGGATTTGGGATGATGGGTAGCATCCTCCAGCATGCTCCTGATCCCTCCCCATAACCTTTCTTGCAGTGGTTCTTCTTTTGGAACATGGAACTTCGATCAAGTTGCAGTTCACCATTATATTCAAATGGTTCAGACAGTTTGCTGGTTGATTTACATTGGCTTTTCACAGCTGTGTTGTCTGACATCCTTTTAACTGGAGATGCTCAGGTTGTGGAAAGCATGTGCTCCAACACTGAGCTATGGCAATAGTTTGAACCTGAGCAGTAGTGGATGTAGCCAGACCCCACTAGCCACTGCAATATACTGACTCTTTATTGTTTTATATATCCAAATTCCTGGGAAGATTTCTTGTAAAGTGCAATGGATTGATAGATGTACATAAAATCTGCTTGCTTTTGTCAGGCATTAACTTTTGTGTTACTTACAAGGTATCCCTTTTTGCAGTGGCTGCAAGGAAAATCAG
Organism: Paroedura picta; assembly: GCF_049243985.1. Classification (NCBI taxonomy): domain Eukaryota; kingdom Metazoa; phylum Chordata; class Lepidosauria; order Squamata; family Gekkonidae; genus Paroedura; species Paroedura picta. The sequence goes on along the minus strand of NC_135376.1, from coordinate 61,564,753 downwards.
GGTGAGATTAGTGACTTATTTTATTGGTCATTTTATATGAATTTTAAAAGCCTTAAGTTTATGTTGAAAATTTTGTACATATTATGTTTCTGTTCTGTAATGTTTTGGCATAAGGCTATGAACAATAAAATCAGTTGGAGAACTGAAGATGGCGCCATAAAGAAAGTTGGACTTCTGTTCAGCTCTTAAGCCATGCCGAGGGTCAGGGGCTTCTGCACCTGGCTGACCTGAACAGATACGCAAATCTGCTCACCGGTCGCCCCAGGAACCGGGAACGGCATCCTGAGGGTCCTACAGATCCGTGGGGAGATAGGAAGACCTCCCTGGATTAATAGCGGCTTGTGCTCAAGGTCACGATGGCGTCTTTGTCGCAAACAACTTTACAAGCTTGAAACGACCAGCCGACCTTACATTCTTCCCAGACCATCATTTACCAGATCGACAGGAGCAGAAGCTGATAGAAGCTGGAATCTGCAACAGTAAGAATTGAAAGCTTTCTGGCTTTTCTCTCTCTTCTCCCACAAGCTCTTCCCTCCCCCCCCCCCTCAACCAATTCACAAGCGAATTCCTTCTTTCGCCGAGTGAGAGATTCCCAGCTAATTATACCCATTAACCAAACAAAGAGAGTGCTTTGAAGATTTATGGGTGAAAGTTCAGTGGGGGAATTTGACTTGATACGGAGATCGACAAACTGATAATTTGGGATCGCTCGTGCTCCCGCGAGACCTCACGAGACTTTCTGTTTATAGTTTGTGACTGCCTAGAACTATGGAAGAATTAACTAAGGCACAGCTTTTCCATTTGTTATGCAAAGGAAACTCAGAGATACTGAAAGCAGTCAATAAGCTGGAAAATTCGTGGGACTAAGGGGGAGCTTTTGGATGGTGCCCAAGGTCCGGAGAGACCAGCTGATGACGTAGCTCAGCTAACAGTAAATCAAGTGAAACTTCAATGTCTGGAAGTTAATCAACTGGAGGGAGAGAGTGCCAGAGATGTAAAAACCCAAAGTATCTTTAAAGAACCTGGGAAAACAGATTCACGGAAGGAAAGTACCAAAAACCTGGAAGTCTATTCAGAGCAGGAAATGACTTGGATCAGCAAAATAAAAAGAGTCTATTCAAAAGCGACAGCAACTAGGAAGCTATCAGGAGATATTTCTGTGCGACCAGAGGAAGAGATCCAGATTGACAAAGGATTCAGAGCCCCCTCAAAGGCGATTACAAGCAAGAATCAAGTAAGAGATTTCTTTGGCCCTGACAGAAGGACAATCAGAAACACTCTACTATGGAAAAAAACACAATTTCATTTTCTGCGACCACCTGAAAGATGAGCTGAACAATGGAGTATTCTCCTGGCTTTCTGTGAGAAAAATAGCAGTAGCAACCTTTAGGACAGGTCCAATATATGAAGGGAACTGACTTTATATCATTTAAGACAATAATAGAATATATCCTTATAATAGATTATACCCTCCTATGTATCAACAACTACTTTGTTAAGAAAGATGGTAATAACTCCTAGATCAGGATTAATATGCGATGGGAATTGAATATGTATGTTAATATGTATGCCAAAAGAGGATGACAAACCATATTTTATAGGCATTAACAAGACGACAGTAGTAATTCTTGAGTCAGGGCCAATTTATGAAGGAGACTGACCTAATATCATTTAAGATAATAACAGAATGTATTCCTATAACAGATCATACTCTCATATGTATTAACAATCACTTGGCCAAGAAAAATGGTAAAAACTTCTAGACTAGGAATAATATGTGATGGGAACTAAATATCTATGTTAAAAGAGATGGCAAACCATATCAACTGGTCGCTTTTTCTTTACAACTTCTCTGTAAATGCTTTATATAATAATAAACAATAAAATTATTATTAAAAAAACAATAAAATCAATTGATGTATATAGGTCAGTATTTTTGAAATTGTATAGGCCCCTTTTTAAATGTTCATATTATTATTATTATTAATATTATTTAGATTTATTACCTGCCACTCTTGTAAAACATCTTGCGGCAGGTTACAGAATAAAACCCCACATCAATGAAACATTAAAAACATTAACATTAGGCAAGATAACAAACTGTGGCAGTGAAGGTCTGCATTCTGTCTATAAGATATCCCAAAAACTTTTGAAGGGGGGCATAGTGTAGTAATAGAGCCATATGTGCATGTTGCCTGTTAAAAGTCCCAGGGTCAATATTTGCTGAAAGGCTGCAAAGCTGGGAAAGACTTTCTGTAAGATACTTCAGAGAGACATTATCAGTCGGAGAAGACAGCACCGGACTACGTAACCCAGTGGTATGAGTGAATAGAAAACAGCTCATTCCATTTATTAAAAGGTTTTTTATTTTGTATTGGAAGGGCTGAGGAGCAAATCCAAAAAGCATGTCCGGTTGGTATGCATAATGAGGTTAGTCCTGCTGAAGAAGCAGTGCTGTCGTAAGCAGAGTTACTCTCTTCTAAGTCTATTGGCTCCAATTTAGGCCACAAGCACACTGGCATCAGTCGTTTGCAGTAAATCTGGTTTGAGCAGAATCCTGGGCACTGTCAGATTTTGTGTATGTTTGTGAACTGACCTCTAATTAGAGCAGATTCTCTCTGTACAGCAGGATGATGCTAGAACTCGCTCCCATTTCCTTGCCATGTTCTTCTTCCGCCTTAGGGAATATATGACTTGATTAAACATCTCTGTTGTCTTCTGTTTAACTCCCCCACCCCCATCTGCTATTGGTGATTCTGACTGACTTTTAGCCCTGTTGAAATCAGACTCCAATTTAAAGGAGGGAAGATGTTGTACGCCAGACTTCTGATTGTTGGCCTAGCATCTCATTCAGCATCTTTCCTCAACTAGGATGACTTATCAGCTACCCGGTAAATGGGTCATTTCAGCTTGCACTGCATACTGCTTTTGTTGTGGTGCCAGCTTTGCTTTCAGCTACAGTGGAGTGGTGAAGTTAACTCTTGGTAATGAGTGCATAAACAAATGAATGCATTTGATTACGTGCTACTCCCGGTTTGCCCATTTCCAGTAAAATAAAAAGTAAAAATGTTTTCTTCACACTGATTTTCCCTTTCCACTAGGATAATGCTTGTACTTAAAATGCAATTTTGTGAATATGTGATCCCAAATGGAATTTAATTTAAAAGGAGATTGTCAAGAAATACAACAGCCAGGTTGTAACTGAAATTTAACCTTTGGCAATAGTTTTTGGTTAACCTACATGACACCCAATATTCAATCATTGTTAGCATTTTTGTTTGTTTGTATTTTACACAGTAACATATTCCACACAGTGTCAAGTAAAAAGCCACTTTGGAATAGTGGTTAGTGTTGGAAGTTCATGTAATCAGAGATAGAATTGTGAAAAACTCATTTTTACATCTTCATGCTTATGCAAATTCTGAAAATAACTGACTGCAAATTTGCAGCAAGAAATGGCTGGAGATGGTTCATATTGGCAGCCATTTGTACCATATCAACTCCCAGGGCACCACAGCATCTTCCAATTCTGAAATGGCTTGGGTGGGTAGGTGAAAAGATTAAAAACTGTTCAAAAAATGAATAAATATACATATGGAACTTTTTTTAAAAAGAAAAAGAAAAATGCTAGCTCACAAAGCTTGACTAGAAGGATAATAGTCAATACAACATTCAATTTAAGGAAAATGTCTAATATATAAATTATAAAACCACACTCACATTATAGGTGAAGAATCTCTTGTGACATTCTCTTTAAATGTTATAGTCAGGCGACCTCAAGCAACCAAGTGACTGTTTATCTACATGCCTGCTTTGGCCACTTAAATATCTGCTACTAAATTCAGCAGATATCTTCAGTTTAAATTATCTGAGAATAAATAATTCTTTATTGAATCGTTTTGGAACTCATCATTAAGCAGCACTTTTTAAGACTTTGGGATTATTCTAGCACACCATCAGTTGGGATAGTGTTACTGTTAAGAAGAAGTAATACTAATTTTATTTCTATCATTACCTGAAAATATTTAATTGGTTTGAAATTACAGCTTGAAAGCATACTTCTGTAATCATTCCTGGAAAGCTGAATTAAAAGATAAAAGAAAAAGTACCAAAAGGTTGGTGCATACACCATAACTGTATTTATTCTGGCAACAAAAAAAAATGCTGCTTTTTTTTTCATTTTATAGATTTGCCTCAATCGTCGCTGCCAAAATACCAGCGTATTTGGTGTTCATGAATGTGCAACAAAATGTCACGGACGTGGAGTAAGTATTACGGATACAATTTTTTACAGTCAGTCAATACCCAGCTGAGCAATAAATCATTCACTGGATACAGCTGTTGAAATCTGTGATTCTTTGTAATATATCCGTCAAAGTCTCTTCAGTATGTCCTTCCAAGGAGATCAATCTTCAGTGCCCTTTCCAATGACCAAGAAATAAGATGCAATTTCTATTTCACAAAAGAAGCTTTGGTTGCAGTGTTGTATTGCTACCAGGACCATAGTGCCTGCATATACTCTGATAATTGCTTTATAATTCTGTAGTTGATTTTTTTTGTTCCATTACGAGGTATGAGTCTAGATGGGGAGATTTCTATTTTCACCATGACATTCTGGTTTGTTGATAATAGTTTTCACATCCATTTTGCATATTGGGTTGTTAGTTTGCCACATCAGGAGTCCAACTCTGGTGATTGGGCTTCTCTAGACAAATTTTTGCTGTAGTCCCTAAGTTTTGATTTGATTGGACGTGTTCTATTGTTCGATTTATTTTATTACTTGAGTTCTTAAAAAAAAATCTGAGGAATAGTATATTGCCTTTAACCTCTCTGACCATAACTCTTAGTTCATGGATTAAGTGGCCAGATTTTGTGTAGCTGCTAGTTCTATGTTAATCTAATAAATTCTATTTGTTCTTTTTAGTATAATTTATGTAAATCTTTATGTATTATTCCTAGTATTATATTCTAAGCTGGTTGCTGACCATTAAAGCTAATTTCACACCACCTTTTGGGCCTGTGGCATTCTGAATGGTTGCATTATATTCCAGAGGTCAAGGCTTTTAGTAGCTAAGAGGTCTGATTCCAAACTGTCTGGAAGAATGTAGATTTATCAAATTGTCTGTGTGGCTGTAGTTCTCCTTTAATGTATGGCTGTTTCTACAAATTCCTCTGGAAATCTCACAATGACTTGTGGGACTAAGAAACTCTGGAGTTCTGAGAAAGCAGGGAAGAATCACCACAATGTAGGCACAGTAGCAGAATTTCATTTAGTATCCATTCATTTATTCACTTCAAGCATATGTAATCATTCCCGTTTTCACTGAACCAGCTGAAAGTAACAAGGATCTTTTTTTTTAAATTTTCCAGGTCTGTAACAATAAGAAAAATTGCCACTGTGAAGCCCACTGGGCTCCTCCCTTTTGTGACAGGGCTGGCTTTGGTGGCAGCCTAGACAGCGGACCGGTCAGACAGTCTGGTGAGTAAATTATTGGCTCCGAGTCAGTCTGGTTATGAGGCGGAAGCTAAGCAATTGGCTTTGGACATCAGATCACTGGAGTAAGGGCCATTTCATGCTTCTTGATGAAAGATTTAAATTACTTGGATAAAAGCTGTGTTGTTTGTACCTACATAAAAAAACATTGTCCTGGAAGATGAGGGATTTAATTGTCATATTTTCCAGGCAGTTCACCTTTCTTTTGGGTGCTTCCATGATTTATAAAATGGCCTTCACAGAATTTTATTAAACAAATATGAGGTCATTTTTTGTAACATGGCTGCCATATTTTCCCGTATTCGCCAATTAAAATGAATGCTGTTTCTTGTACACTAACTTGCCACATTGATCAACCCCACTACACACAGAGTTTCAAGAACCCTATGTATCATGACAAGTCTCCTTAACTAACTTGTCACTTTCCCCCCATGTACTCATTAGGCTTGATTGGACAACACACAGTCTTGTAAGTAGTGGAGAGCAAGATGAGAACAAAAGGACTTCTTGCCTTGCTGTTGTTCAACTTGCATCAATGTTTGTCAGAGCCAAATCCCATGCAGCTAAATTCACAAACAGAATCTGGCCCTCAACCATGCAGTCTGAGCCTTCATATCCTGAATTTGGTCATGTTTGAATGTTATACCCCTGGATGGATGGCCAGTGACATCAAAGATGGAACACACACAGTAAATAGGTGTGTGTAATGTTATGTGTCATCTGACCCAGATCAATATGATATAATAGTTCCAGGAGGCCCTGAACTGTATCTTCTTTCCAGGGTCCTTCAGTTTTCCTACGATTATATCCTAAGGTCACACCATAGTTGTTGTGTTTTTTTTCGCTATACGGTATCAGATTTGATTTTCTTTGGGGAACTTTCTTTCCTCTGTCTATCGTTCTTTGAGTTTGTTCCTGAAGTCGTGTGAGATTTGATTTTCCTCTTACCACTTTATTCTGGCAGTGGAAAACCCCTTCAGTGTAAAACTTCTGAGGCTGTACTCCTACATTTAGCTGATGATGAGACCAGAATCAGGCCTGCATTTGCATGTACAGCTAGTAATTGACTTGGAAATGATATCACTTTTTTGTATGAATAGTGCTATTCAAAAGTAAATTAGATTGCATTTACTGCATACTAGTTCCAGTAATGAACTGTAATGCTGAGCTTGTGACATCATAATAATTTCCATAACAATGCAGTGGCATTACAATATCACAGCAAGATGTAGCTGACTAAAAGGACTGTAAAAAGACAGACCCTATTCAAACACAAATCTCTCCTATAATAATAAAAAGTCCAAGAGCAGAATGAGTGAATTTAAGGCCCCAGTAACAAAATCTCTTATTCCCAGAGCAGTTCTACTGACATTCATAGGGTCAGTGCACTTTCCTCCATCCTCTTTTCCTTACTTTTTCCTTCCACACATACCTCACATGACTGCATATGCAAAGCATGGCTAGAATGGCCGCCATGGTGACATGCCACCCATTTTTTGTTTCTTCTTCAACATGCAACATGGCACTATAATGTAATGCTGACATACGAACAGTACCCTTTCCCTGAAGTGCCACCATGCATCTTTCATTTTCTTTACCTGGATTGCAGAGAAATCATTTCACTGTGAATTGTAAAACCATCAGCTGAGCAGTCACTTCCTGCCCCATTCTAGCCATCTTGCAGCTTCCCTTCTCCATTCCTTTCCAGACAATACAAACAAAAATACTTCCTCATCTATCTCCTATTAGCTCTATAACAAAAAGCACCATATACTTTATTCTTAAAAACAAAACCTGGGAATTCCAAGGAGTTAAAATTTAAAATGGAAATCAGTAATCAATAACTAGCAGTAGATTGCTAAAATGTTACCATGTTATAGTACTGTAGCAATTATTGTTTCATTGATTATTTATTTTGAATGTCTGTGAGGTCTGTTTGAAAAAATGACCTGTCCAGGGGTCTGATAGTGAAAAAGTAGCATTGATGTGGATGGGACATGTGCAAGGCAGGAATGGTGGAAGAATGCATTTGGGCAGTGTTCGTTCCAAACAGAGAAGAATAAAGTGGATTTGGGGAAGAGTTATTGAAAACAGAGGAAAACTGGAAATAGCATGGTTACAATATCAGGGCAGGCAGGAGCTCTTGTGATGGTATAATAAGGAGCCATGAAGGTTTGGACAGGATATCCAGGTATCTCTCCCTCTCCCCATACACCTGCTTTCTTCTTACTCCCTTCAGGCCTAGAGCAGGCCCTTAACCGACTGCCACCACACCGGTTCTTGGGATTTACTAGAGAGGGCCCAGAGTACCCTCCTGGCCCACAGACCACCCCCTTTTTAGTCAGGATATGTGCTGATGTATGGCTGAATCTGAGGTATGAAAAACCCAGGCACAATTAACAAGAAACAATTAGTTAAACAAATAGTACAACCAGTAAGCCAATAGGAGAAAAGTTTTAAAAAATGGAGCAGAATTAACACATGGCACACTCAATTAACACAAGACTGTTTATGCACTGGAGGTTTCGTGCTGTGCTGCAGGCTGGAGTTTTAGTCGTGGCAAGTTGTCCCACCTCTTCCTGAAACAACACAGGAGAGCATTTGACCTGGTGTGCCTCATCCACCCCCGATTTGTGCTCCTGCACAGGAGCTGGGGCAGTGAAGTTCCCAGTGCATAAACGGTCATAGAGAAAGAACCTGGCCAGAAACTAACAAATCCCACTGACATAACTACCTCACTTAGCCCCTATCCTATTTCAGTACCCTCAGATCCAGTACCCCCTAAAAGCAGTCTCTATGTGTGTACAGGTCTTATATGCTCTCTGATAGAGTTCTGCCTTTTTGGTGCCTGTTTTCCCTCCATTTTTCTGCAGTCCAGTCCTAAGGCTTGGAAGGTGCTCTTGATGAAAGACTTAAATTGCAAAATGTACACAAAGCTTTTGTGGAAGAGAGGTTTCCTTGAAGTCTGCAAACTGCTTATTCTTAAGCCTAGGATAATGACAGCTCTCCAGCTTGGAAGCCAAGATGTGTGGAAGCATCCAAAATAGCTGGGGATCACAAAAGCTTATGCCAAAAATAAATGTTTGTCTTAAAGGTGTAATCGGTAAAGCAAAAGTGATTAGTTATGCAACGGTAGGGTATAGGACTCCGATTGGACAGGCAGTCTTGATCCTTAACATATGCCCTTGGAATCTGAAATAAACAAGCCTGGCCTAGTTCACAGATACAGCACACAAATGCTCATTATGATTATTGAATGTAGTAGTATATGTTGTTGGGCCATTATGATCACAGGACTACAAAAGGAACTTTTATATCACTCATATGTGATGCAGTTGATAAGAGTCCATTTTCACATTCAACTCCCAGTAAGCAAATGTACAATAATCATGAGTAGGAAAATCAATAATGTGTGAAGCTGCCCTTAATTCCAAGTAAATGCATTTAGGATAGAGAATGGGGTGTTATTATTGCAGGCCTTTCATATAGCTGACATGAGCCACAAGTCAAACCTGCTTGTCTTCCTTTTGCAGTTGGTATGTTTTTAATACTACACTGCAAATTAATGTTTTGTGGAGCTTTAGCTATCAGTTTGCAATGACAGAACTGTGTCTTGTAAACAACAGTAGAAATTTCTAGAGAAGCAAATGGCTCTGCCCCAACATTTAAACATGGACCATTATTAAAATGGTTTGAATTATGATCTGAGTATCTGCACAGCAGACTGGTAAAGGAGTTGCCTATTAAGATGAACACTATTTGTCTTAGAAATACGCAGCTTGTATTGATGAGTTTTTAGTGACCTGATTAATTTTAGAAGAAGGTTGGTTCTTAAATGCTGCTTTTCTATACCCGAAGGAGTCTCAAAGCAGATTACAATTGCCTTCCCTTTCCTCTCCCCACAACACCCTCTGAGGCTGAGGGAGCCCTGATATTACACCTTGGTCAGAACAGCTTTATCAGTGCTATAGTGAGCCCAATGTTACCCAGCTGGCTGCATGTGGGGGAGTGCAGAATCAAACCTGACATGCCAGATTAGAAGTCAGCACTCCTAACCACTACACCAAGCTGACTCTTATTCAAGGCATGTGCTCTACATGGGTAGTTTCTTATATTTCTTCTAAGTATAATAGAATAATACATAATAGGCTTATGTGAAGATAAACTATTTTTAATTATTTATTATGAATTCTAACCAGTAAGTTTAGTACTTACACAGAAGTATACTGTTGACATCTATTTTCTTCTTTACCTACCAA